>NC_081850.1:25758167-26063177 GCF_963259705.1 Myotis daubentonii | reverse complement strand
ACTGTAGCTATTGTCAATAGCACTGCTATAAACATAGGGGCGCATATATTCTTTCTGATTGGTGTTTCAGGATTCTTAGGGTATATTCCGAAAAGCATGATCACTAGGTCAAATGACAGTTCAATTTTTAATTTTTTGAGGAAACTCTATACTGTTTTTCTCAGTGGTTGCACTAGTTTGCATTCATTCCCACCAGCAGTGTACTAGGATTCCCTTTCCTCCACATCCTTGCCAGCACTTCTCATTTGTTGATTTACTGACAGTAGCCATTCTGGCAGGTGTGAGGTGATACCTCACTGTGCATTTAATTTGCATCTCTCTGATAATTAGTGACTTGAGCATTTTTTCTTCTGTCTTTTAGCCACCTGTGTGTCCTATTTGGAAAAGTGTCTATTTAGGTCCTTTGCCCATGTTTTAATTGGATTATTTGTCTTCCTTTTGTTAAGTTGTATGATTTCCTTATATATTTTGGATATTAAACCTTTATCAGATGTTTCACTGGAAAATACGTTCTTCCATACAGTGGGCTCTCTTTTCATTTTGTTGATAGTTTCTTTTGCCATGCAGAGCTTTTTATTTTGATGTAGATATAAACAAGTGGAAGAATATATCATGTTCATGGATCAGTAAAATTAACATCATTAAAATGTCTATACTACCCAAAGCAACCTATAGATTCAATGCAATCCCTATTGAAATGCCAATGGCATATTTAACAGATCTAGAACAAATATTCCAAAAAATTATATGGAGCCAATAAAGACTCTGAATAGCCACAGCCATTTTGAGAAAGAAGAACAAAGTAGGAAAGGATCACAATACCAGATATCAAGTTATATTACAGAGCAACTGTAATCAAAACTGCTTGGTACTGGCATATAGATCAACAAAACAACAGAGAACCCAGAAATCGACCCAAGTCATTATGCTCAATTTATATTTGATGAAGGAGGCATGAGCATGCAATGGAGTCAAGACAGTCTCTTCAATAAATGGTGTTGGGAAAATTGGACAGATACATGCAAAAAAAAAAAAAAATGAAACTAGGCCACCAACTTACACCGTACACAAAAATAAACTCAAAATGGATAGAATATTTAAATATAAGTCATGAAACCATAAAAACCCTAGAAGAAACCATAGGCAACAAAATCTCATCCATCTCTCATAGAAGTATGTTTCCCTATACATCTCCTAGGGCAAGGGAAACAAAAGAGAAAATAAACAAATGGTACAATGTTTAAATGAACATCATTATATTTATTATTTTACTCAAATTCCATGATACATTTTGAAGCAATAAAAGTATATTTATTTAAAAATATGATATACTTAACATATTTTGGCTCAAACTTATTTTCACTTTTTTAAAAATTAATGATGGTCTATGGAATTTTTTTTACACAGAATATTTTTCTCCAATAGAACAAAAGGGAAGCTTTGTCCATCTGTGTATTATACCATGTTGAAATGTGTAAAACAAATCTAAGTTCAAATCATAACATGGCTTTAATAATGTAAAAGTGCTATGAAAAGCAAATGCCTAATAAATTATAGTCCAAACATTAGTGACATACTACAATCAATTAATATGACCTCTTCTGTTTATAATAACAATGGGAAGTATGGGAAAATAATTATAATATAATTTTATATAAATGATTAGAAGTTATAATTATAAGTATATTATATTTAAAACCACTAAAAGTACCTGTACATATAAAAATGCATAAAATGTACAATGGGGTAAACCTCAATCATAATAACTTGTGTTAAGATTGTAAGACTTACAGCCAACTAAAAATTATTTAAAATACTTGTTTTTTGCATAAATGTAAAAAAAAAGAAATAGAACTTACTGTTTTGAAATTGGTCTTAAGAAATTTAATAATTATACATTTTATTTAGTTATATTTATTAACAATCACATTATTGACTACATCTTTCTTCCAACCATATTATTCCCTGTCCTCCATCTAGGAAATTCAGAAGAGTGAAGTAAGGTGAGTAGAATGGCTTAAAGAACTATATATATGGCCCAGGGATATAGACAACAGAGTGATGAAGGCCAGGGGGAGGGTGCTACAGGCTAGGTGGAGTGGGCAAAGGGGGAAAATGGACATCTGTAATAGTGTTAACAATAAAAAAATAATAAAATTAAAAAAACACACAAATATGATAAGCTGAGATCTTATTGTGACTCTTTGGGGGAATACATAAGATAATAAAACTCCAGAAAGTTCGTTTTACTGGCAAATAGTTATACACAAGACGTTGACATAGAGCTACACTGGCAAAAGTTGGCAAGGCAAGCTGTGTGCAAGGTCTGTGAATGACAGTCCCTAAGCTGAATAGGGACATTGCCAGTCTGTGCCTGAATTTTATTAGGGCCACTATAAATATCTAGTAACAAAGATCCTCAGTAGGTTCCTTTAATTCTAAGATAGTTCATAAACACAAAGGCCACGTTGAAAATCACATAGTTTGTACTTGGGAGGGCTGAGAAATTGGCAGCTCATGGGCAGCCATCTTCATTCTTCCTCCAATGCAGACATGACTAATTTATCCAGCATTTTTATGATATACTCACACTGGGTTTCAAATCCTTTTCAAGATACACTCCAGACAATTCATAACAATTGATTGGAGTGCATATGAAATGAAACTATCTGGCATTCCATGCTTCACCCACTGGTTTTTCAGAGGAGAGAACTGAGATCCCCCTAGAGGTGAGGTAGGAAACTTACTCTAAGCATTTTCAATTTTCACAGCACCCTGCTGGGTATACTGCATGTGATCACATGAAAAAGGTTGTTAACATTCCCATCTGACAGGTGAGGAAATTGAGTCTCAGAGAGGATATGTTAATGCACCAGCTTACCGTCCCCACTATTTATAGATGCATAACTGCAGTGCAATTCTCTTGCCCTCTAGTCTAGTACATTACTATATTTTATGCTACCACCAAGATGTAAGGTGCTGTTATTTTTTTCTCTGAAGAAATTAATGAGTGATGTTAAAAGAATCCTTCTCGGGTCAATAGCAGCCACTCATCTCCCCGTGAGTCAGAAGAAACAGACTCATAAATAATAGACCACCAGGCATAGTGGCCACCTGGCACCTAAATATTAATAGCGTGCATGTGAAATACGTTTACATAACCATATCAAAGACATTAAATAGATGTCAGGGCCTGAAAAATTACCACTCTGGGTCACTGCTGGCCACTAAATTTTGTGGTCTAGCTATCAGAGCACCAAGTTTTAGACATTATAAGGACCTGGGCTTTTCTTTCCAGGAAAAATAGTATCTTCTTAGAAAAAAAAAGAAAGCCATTTGAACCCTAACATTTGCAAACTTCATTACTATTTCGGAAGCTTGAGCCATGGTGACTCTTAATAATTTCTACTCCCTTTCCCCAACTCCAATTTTGCAGTTCCTCCGCATCCTAGGTAGCTCAGTCTGGAGTGTTCTGCACAGTACAGCAGAACATGTCCCCTGCTTGGATGGAGGACTAGGCTTCACCATCAGTGATTCAAATATGTGTTCCCTTCTCCAGCTCCTTCTGGGAAAACTGACTTACCAAGAGAGAAGGTTTTATGATTAGGAAAGTTTTTCAGCTTCTGTCCTAGATAAATCATATTGTAAATTTACTGTTGTTGAATTCTTTTCCATTTGTTTTCTATTGAGTTCTTGTTGCATTCCTTCTAGGACTCAGACATCCCTTCTGTATAGTAAATTATAATGTGTTTTCAAAATAAATACACAAAAGAAATATTATGAGGAGGTGCAGAATGAAAAAGAATCCAGCTAATCTTGATTGCATATTTAAGGCTTATTAGAAGCTAAATCTTTCCCACATCAATATATTATCTGACTTCTATAAAAAAACAAAGATAACAGATACAACTTTTTTTTGTATTTCTTGATATAATTTTAGACAGGATGCAGAAAATACCGTCTATATACCCCTGGACCTTGACCAATTTCTAAAACTCTAGATCTGTTCTCAGAATCTTCTGCTGCCTTGCTGTACAATTCCTGCTAGTCTGATTTCATAGTCTCTAGCATCATTTCTACTCTTTCTTTACTAAGCAGAGCCATGAGGGGAGGGGTGTGCAGAAATGCCTGGAATGTGGCAAAGACAGCATAATGGAACCTTCTAAGATTTGTGCTGGCATCGAAGCAGAATGCACACTGGCTATGAGAGAGTCAACCACGCCACATGTGGTTTCTTGGTATATGCCGCTCAGTAATTGGTGTCCATGGTGTAACCAAAAGCATTATCATGATTGGCCATGTTCTAATGGGATATACATTGTTTTTATTAAGTATATTGTATCTAATAGCCTTTCTTCCCAAGCAATTTCCTTTTGCTCTTCTGCATTTTAGGACCAGTAAAATAATGTCAGCTCCTGACAAATATGAAAAAATCATGTGCACGATCTCTTGTAATACCGTTTATTCCCTTTAAATAACATTTTCTCTTTGATTATTTATTAGAGTAATATATAATTTCTGTGGAAGAAGAAACTAAAAATCAGCCCTAATGTGATTGCTAAAATACAACCACTGAGAACATTTTGGTTATTTACTTCTAATGTTTTCCTGAACATTTAGTTACATATCAAGAATCATGTAATTAGGAGAACACTGCAGATATAATTTATTCTGTCCTTCCTCTCTTATGCTATTTAAGGTGTTTCCCCAGATCCAACTTGAAATAAAAAATAATGGCTACCTTTGAGAAAAAAGAAGAGGATAGTGTTTACATTGGGCCATGGAGAAGTTTCCGGGGTGATGGGAATGGCAGTTACAGGGTGTAGTGCTGGGATAGCTCATTGAGTGCACATGTATGATTTGTGGATTTTTCTGTTTTGTATGTTATACTTCAATAATGTGTAGTCAGAATGAGAATATTGTCTACGGCCATACCACCCTGAACACGCCCGATCTCGTCTGATCTCGGAAGCTAAGCAGGGTCGGGCCTGGTTAGTACTTGGATGGGAGAATATTAAGAGGTGACAGTATTGCAATCAGGAGTTAAACATTTTCTGTAAGTTCATTTCAAAGAATGATACTTAAATGCCCATGACATCATGTGGCTTGTATTGTACCCAACACATTGCTCTGCCTCTGGATAGTGCTTAATACCCATTGCAGGAGCAGATGAAGGCAGGGTGAGTGTTCCTTGGACAGAAGCGATGTGAAATCTTTGTATAAATGTGTATTTTGTTATCTGAAGGATACGGGTTGAAGATCTGACTCCATCAATTACTAGCTATGTGACCTTGGGCTGGCTATTTGAACTCTTAGAGCCTCAGATTCCTTATCTGTAAAAATGAAAAAAATAACACATTTGCAGAATGGCTATAAAATTTAGAAGTCATACATGTATAGTGACTGGCACAGAGTAGAACCACAGGTAATAATAACTAATATCATGAGTAATAATGTATAAGTAAATAAATAATATTTATTACTATTGTTATAAATAAATAATATAAAAGTCTTGGAATTGTGAAAATGGAGGAAACACTTTTAAAAATCCCTCTTCTTATGGATGTATCCTCAACATAAATAAATATCAATGAGAAAATTCGCCAGTTGTGACTTAACAGAGATAAAATTAAGAAAATAGTTTTATAATGACGGCTTCATATTCCTCCTGATACTTCTGTCAAGTAAAGTTGATTTCCACAACAACTCAATTTTAAAGCATAAATAGTAATGCTTTGATCTTGGTAGGAGGTGTCCTCAGTGAGTTCTTGGACAATAGGCAGGTAAATACCTAAGCAACAGCTGCCCCAGGAATCCAAATATTTCACATTTCATTCTTCTTCTCATTAAGCTTTACTGGATCAAACACTGTAGTCAAGCTCATTTTTTTCCCCCTTTCTTTACCCTGATCCAGTTAAATTACCTAGAGGCTAAAGAATGCTTTAGTTTGTCACTATAAAGTCTAATGCTGGAAGTGAGATGGAGAGGAAAGATAATCACATTCTCTTTAGGAGGGCTTTAATTTTATCCTTTTTTTCTTTTCTTTCATGGTTGGATAAAAATTATTAGAGCATTTCCTCCACAGTTTCTCCGCATTTGCCCTTCAGTTTCCAGAACCAGCACTCTCCCTGCATTGGCTCTGGCTTCGCTCTCCATTCTCCTGGCTGTCTGTATCCCCACAGCCACAGGTGAGGTTAGCTTCTCAGCCTCCTCTCCTTCCCAGCAGAGTCAGAGCCCAATTTGGGACCCTTGTGAGTGGAAGGAAAGTGAGGCTCTCATTGAGTTTAGAATAAGTTACCTTCCGAAAGGTGGCAAGGAACAGGATTAAAGTAATGGTATACATAGGGATGGGTGTACATTAGGAGCATGTGCATGTGTGCTGAAACACACACACACACACACACACACACACACACAATATCAAATAGCCTCAGATGACTTCAGTTTCTATAATGTGATACAATTACTTGTTGTGGTCTGGTCAAATTGTTTATATCATACTTTCTAGGGCTGCCAACATCAGTAAAATATTCCCAATAGTCAACTTGTTCATCATGTGCAGGGATACGTGCTAAGCATTGCATATTTATTATTACAATGATTCCTCTCACTCACCCTCTAAGGGAGGTATTAGTATGATCAACATCTTACAGAAGAGAGCAGCTCAAGGAGTTTGAGTAACCTACACAGTGTCAGTGGTGGCAAGCAGAGAGCCCAGACTTCAATCCAGGTAGCCTGACTGGATTGCATTCCTTTGTGTCCCTCTTTAGCTGTGTCCCAACCAGGCCCTATTAGAAGGAACAAGGTCCGGTGGCTGATGAGATGCACAGATCACGCTGATGGCAGGTCTGAGCTGCACCTCGGGCACCCTCAGTAGGATCTCTTTAGCACAGAGACGGAGACACAGGAAGACAATGAGGCTGTGCGAGCTGTTCTTTCTGCTTCTGTTCCCCCTCCCCGATCCCAGCTCATCCTGAACATGGACACTGATGGGTCATGTCACCTCTTGTTTAAAAACCTCTCTGGAAAAATGCAAAACAAGTTAATAAACTGTTTCATCATTGAATTCTTCTGTATCTTTGTATGTTACTAGAAATTGAGTGAAGTTTTTGTTTTGATTTTTCTCCCAGAAAACAGGGGTATGACAGTAAGGCTTAGATATTAATATTTTGTATCTTAATACCATTTACTTTTACCTGTTACAAATTGAATCAACAGAAAGTATATCAGTAATATGAACTTTTGGTCCTGTTGAGCATTCCTTTTCATATGAAATCTGTGATTTTGTACAATTTGTCCTTGAATCTTCAGTATATCTATTTTCCCTATTGATAGAATGAAAACTAAAATTTTAAATTATGGTACAGGATAGAAAAGGAACATGGTACTGGCAAGATTATGCTTACTTACTAGTGATGATTTCCTGTTGATCTCATTCTTATTAGTTTCATGAAATGTATTTCTCTTTAAGTGTGTTTTAACTTTTTTATTTCACTTTGTTTTCTAAGATGTTTAACTTATTTTCTCCTCTGTTGTTAAATCTGTTTTTTCCCTTTTAGGTGCTACTTCTCACTGGTAAGTCCTTTCGAGATTATAGCTAAAATGTTCTGCTCTAGTGTTCCAAGAGAACCACCTTCTTTTGTGAAAGTTGATTGTCTTGAGCTCTTATAGGGTCTATGCTATGCCTGTGGGCTTAAAGTCAAGGGGACTGAAGCATATTACCACATGCACACTCGGTAGGAAGAACACCTTGCTACAGTATAGTTACCAATTCTGGAGAGCTAAGAATTAAACTGAAAAAGTAGGCTACCAATATGTTAAATTTCCTTGTTTACCCCAGCTGACAAGCTGAGCTAATGGTAACACTCAGATTCAATTCCTTGAATATTGATTCTTATAAATTGACAAGTTACATGCAATACTAACTGAATCTGGATAGCTATTGAGGTTGTTTCAAATATGCACATATGTTATTTACCCTAAGACAATATTACAGATATTAAATTTTTGTAAACTGATAATGAAATGTTACATTTTTTGCACCATGTTTTAAGTTTTTATGGTACAACTTATTGTACTGTTAATATTTTCTGAATTAACCATACGTACATCTCTCATGTTCTTGATGCTTGATGTAGCAGCATTTGAGAAAGGATCTTTTATACATATCTTATATAACAAAGACAACATAATTATTGGTTTAATTTGCATAGAGCAAAGTAAATTGAATTGCCTTATATTATCAATTCAGTATATACTATGAGCATATTTATTAAGATAAACATTTTTAAACAAACACTAAATTTCCTTCTTCAGCTCTTCCCTTCTCCTCCAAATGTGCACCAATTTAGCATAAAAGTTCAACACAGTCATTTCAGGTTATTGGCAAATAGGTTTCCATCTCTCCTCTCAGTCCCCTTCCCACAACTTCTGTCTATAAGCCCTGTTCTCCAACCTAACTGGATTCTTTACTGTTCTCCGGGATGGTCACCGTATTTCTTCTCCTTATGCATCTGTTGATGATTTGTCCTTTTCTCTCACCCAGATCAATCCTTTCCATTTGCAAGATTCCATTCAAATCCCATACTCTCCCCTGAAGAGATTAGTACTTGTTCCCCAAAAAGGCAAACTCATAGTAATAGATAGTAGAATGGTGGCTACCAGAGGCTGAAGGCTGGGGGAAAAGAGAAGATACTGATCAAAGGTACAGACTTTCAGTTCTAAGATGAATAAGTTCTGGAGACCTAATATACAGCATGGAGACTATAGTTAATAATAATGTATTGAATATTTGAAACCTGCCAAGAGAGTAGATCCTAAGTGTTCTCACCACACACACACACACACACACACACACACACACACACACACACACACACACCCCAATGATAACTATGGGAGGTGATGGATATGTTAATTAATTTGATTGTGGTAATCATTTCTCAATGTATACATATATCAAAAGATCACTTTGTATACCTTAAATATACACAATTCTTGTTAAAAATAAAAAATTAAACAGTACTTTTGCCTAATATAGACAAGGTCAAGTATATCCACAGTGCAATTGAGACTTACTGTTCACATCATTGACAAGGCAATTAAATATGCAGTGTATAGTTTCATAGAAGATAGAGAGGAACAAGCCAAGAAGTCATAGCAGAAAATCAGGCCATCTTTGCCCTCCTTTAACTCCTAAGCCATCAATAACCATCACCTCTCATACTCTCTGCTGATCCAGGGTACCTCTTAAGAGTTCTCAAGACAGGGGTCCACTAGTCAGAGTGGGTGCAGGGGATGCAGCAGTAAAATTAGAATCTGGAAACTTCTATTCTCCTTCTGGCTGCATCCCTCAATGGCGGCATGAGAAGAAGATTCTACGTGAGATGAGATCATGTACAATGACAATCATTTTTAAACTTAGATATTATGAATATGCCATCTAATGCTGTCTCTATTATCTCAGTCTTCTAGCGATACAGAGACAGTCCTCCAGGAAGAAAACAAACAACAACAAAAAGAATGACAACTTCTGATTTCACAACATTTGTGAACATCCTTGGTGCAAATACTTCCACCAGGCAGACTGCAAACTACTAGCGGGACATCACTAAGGGCAGGCTAGGGAAGAGAGATGCTCAGTAGTGCGCTGTTATACAGTAGTATTATTGCCATAGAGATACAACAGGTGCAAAGAACCTCGAGAACAAAGATAATAGAGTATAAGCTAGTGAAATAATTAGGAAGTGATGAATTCTGAATATTCCTTTTTTGTTTTAAATATATATGTAATGTGAGGAATAAATAACACATCACATAGTAGTATGGCCTATGAAATTCCTGACATTTTAACAATAGGCTTTCATGAGTAGCTGCCGATTAGCTGTACCCCACCACTGGCTCTTTAGTGCAAGAGCCGTGTTTCACTGGGCCGCATATTCCAGTATTTGCACGATAAAACTTAATTACTCCTTTTTAAATAAACTGTGGTGTACTTCAAAAGAAAAGACTGCTTGACACATTTAAAACATTTATTCAAAATTCATTTACCGACTGCACACAATTTGCCAGATAGGCTGCTAAGCTAAGAGAGGGGGAAAACATCATAAAGGTTAATACTAATCATCAAATCTTCTGAGACAAATGATTAAAAAAAATCTGAGCATTTCTGCGTGAGTGCCTTTTGGGTTGTCTACCCATGCTTACAACTAATTAGCGGAATGGCCAAGACGCTCTCAGCTACTTTCACTCATTCACCTTGCTTAACTTCATAAAAGATAAAGTACCGTTTTCCATTTACAGTCCCATTCTTTTCACCTCCCTCCTGGTTTTCATCTTTGGATTCCCTTATACAAACCATTGCTCAGCACAGAGAACCTAACACAACCAGTCCCACTGCCCCAGGGCAAACTTCAGTGGCATTGCTAGGCTGGGGTACTGAGCATCTTGCTACTAAAACAACCACCAGGAGCCCACACACACACTATCCTGTAACTCCCACCACCTCCCTGCCTTAGCCCCATTTTATGAGTGAAGAAACTGGGGTTTTGAGACATTGCTTAACTTGCCAAGGGTCATTTCATGAGTAAGACTTAGAGTTGGCAAATCTGTTATTATTTTCCATCACACCCCCTTCCTGCTTCTTCCTTCATATAACACATGGATATCTCAGTACAATTTCTTAAGCATGGCAGGCTGGAGGATTTTTAAAAAATATATTTTTATTGATTTCAGAGAAGAAGGGAGAGGGAGATACAAACATCAATGATGAGAGAGAATCATTGATTGGCTGCCTCCTGCACACCCCTCACTGAAGATCTAGCCCATAACCTGGGCATGTGCCCTGACCAGAAATGGAACCTTGACTTCCTAGTTCATAGGTCAGCGCTCAACCACTGAGCCATGCTGGCCGGTTGGAGGATATTTTTAAAACAAGGAAGAAGAGGTAGTTGGTATATTATATTTAAATCTGTTTTTCCAATAAATGTTACCTTAACAGTTTTTATTTGACTGTCTTCTCATTTAAACATAACCAAAGGCTGAATAGTGATGCCTTGAAGTTTGAGGGCAAGTAACCACAGGATTTGAAATTCCCTTAAAGAGGTGGGTTACAACTCATTGTTGGGCCTGTTAACTGTGAAGCAAATGGAAAGTCAACCCTAACAAGATCTTCTTCTCTTTTCACTCTTTATTTCATGTAAATATTTATATAATGGAAGCAAACCATAATTATTATTTACTTCTTGATGCAGAAATCATACTAGCTACCAAACCTGTAGCACAACGTATAAGAAAAATGTTTCTTTGGGTTTTCAGGCTCAAGTTTAAGGATTATAGGTCCATTGTTATAGAGACAGGGCAAATGCTGCTAAGAGTTTTGACTTCAGAAAGCCAGGTTCTTTTTTCCAGGGCTTGCTTAAAACAAAAGACAAGATGTTTAAGAACAAAAGAGAGGGGAAAGAGAGTAATATCTTTTTAGCAGCCCATGGTTTGGAAATACATGTCTAACATGATACAAACTCTTTTGAAATAAAACACAGGGGAAAGTTTCATGAAGAAAGCAATAAAGCCAAAATCACACCATCTTGGCCCCAGATTGGCATTCTGATAATACTAAGAGAATTTTCAACTTCTTAGGGGGTGTATCCCAAAGAATCATCTAGAGAGCAAAAATAATGTGACAAGGACATTTTCAGAAAAAATAAGAGAATAGGAACAGCTAACATACCAGCTGTGGTATGACTTGCTGAGTGAAGTTTTTATGAGAGGATCCTAGAAACCTACACTAATGAGAAGGTTTGCTCTTCACCAGGTTTATATGCAACGTGGCTATTTACATGGTAGGCCAATTTTATCCGGGTTTTAAGAGAAATACAGTGTGACCATGAGAGTGAGTATGGGTGAAGAGGCAGGTCCCAACCCTCCTGCACCAAGAAACTGCTGGAGGGCTTCTGCTTTCTGGGCAAGGCATTCTGCTCCAAGCCACACGAGAACCTGCATTAGTCACACGTGGAGATGGCATCAGGCCTACATTCATTGGTTAGTTTTTGTCTAGTTTGTATTCTAAAGGGCAGGAGGCTTTCTGTTATGGACCCAAGAAAAGGAAAAGTAGGGATGATAAGAAATGCAGAAACAGTTTTACGTTTCTAATAGAAATCCATGAGAGAAAAAAGGAAGTCAAGCATATTTAGAAATATATATTTAAAAATGAAATCATTTTTCATTCTTGATATATTCTTCCCTTTCATGAGACAAAATGGTCCCTTCCCCCCCCCCCCAAACAAATAGAGCCTGAATTTTGCAGACATTTCTATTCATTGGAAAAGGTGCATAATTTTCTGTGGTTTTTTTAAGTAAGGATATGATTATTTAGACAAATCTAGTTAATGGTGATAATGCTGCTGATGATAATAACAATAAATATAGATTATGCAGAATATCCTAGCATTTAATTCTCATCATCACCCTACAAGACAGTAGAGAAAATATTGCTATTATAATTTATATTAAGGAAACTGAGTCTCACAAAGATCAATTTCCTTGCTCAGAATATAGTCAGAGTAATAAGTCGTGACTATAATTAGAATCTCAGACCTTTCATCTCCAGCTTCAGCTCCAGCTGTTCTCTGCCATACTACATTGCCATTCCTAGACCAGTGACCAAACTTGTTGCAATAGAGTTCATTCTTTTTAAAAAATTTTTCTTTAATTGATTTTTTTATAGAGAGAGAGGAGGGGGATCGATTTGTTGTTCCACTTATTCATGCATTCATTGGTTGATTCTTGTATGTGCCCTGATCGGGAACCAAACCAGAAATTTTGGCATATCCAGATGACAAGCTAACCAACTGAGCTTCCTGGCCAGGGCAGGAGGGTTCATTTTGTGTTTTTTTTTTAAATTTTTTTATTGAAGGAGGGTTCATTCTTGACCTAAAGGCATGTAGGGAACAGTTTGATAATGCACTTTGGTAAAGTAGGCCGAATTACATTAACTGGGTTATCTTTTTTTTTTCACATCATGAAAAAATAGGGTGGCATGAGGGATGGACTGGAGGATGATTTTAAAATCTGTTTTCTTACAAGGTCTGAATCAAAAACAGTACATCTGGGATTTTATATAATTATATTCTTATTATGATAAGTAATTTGCATATTGCAGATTATAATGTGCATAATCCTAATTTGTGGTAAATTTAACCTTGGGGAAAATTATATATTAAGGATTGGGAATCACTTGAAAGTCTAACAAGAGAATAATGGTCTAATGAGGGGAAAATGCACATGTAGTCACTACTAAAAGCATATATGCAAGGAATTTGTATGTCATTAAAGTGCCAAAAATATAATGTTAATGACAAAAAACTCTATCTACATTATGATTCCAATTTTGATTTTAAAAAGTCTGTCTAGCTGTGTGTATGTGAGCATGTAATTGGAAGAAAATATAATCGAATCCACAGTATGTTAATAGCCTGGCTTTTTTTTTCTCTATGATGGGACATGGTTGATTTATGGATAATTTAGGGAACTACCCTATCATGGTGGTTATTCAATGAACTGAACAACTGAATTTGATTTCCAAGTCCATCACTTAGTGTGCTCCCATAGGCACCCTTTGTCTTTGCTCTTTCACAGGTAAAATGGGAAAAACATTAGGATCTACCTCCTGGTTGCTGCCCAAATTAAAGGAATTATATAAGTATACAACCCACAGCACATTCCCTGCACACAGTAACCCCTCAAGTATGGCAGCTGATAATTGCATTTTCTTCTCTTACTTTTCTAAATCATTTAACTTTTCTCAAAGAATTTGTTTCCTAATCAGAAAATAAAAACAAAAATAGAAAAGCTTTAAAAAAATATACTGGCACTAACTACAGTAAATTTGTAACTAGTGGCTTCATAGTGGTGGTGGGGGGGGATGAAAAATGAACTGCAGCTAGTTTCACATTCTAATCTACTTTAATACTAACAATAATTTGGTAAGGTAAGGTATTTTTCCCCCCGGTCTATATCCTGGCCGTGCTTTTCATCATTAGTAAGGTCAGGAAATGGGATTCCAACCAAGCCTTTCAATTCCAAAACCCAGGTGTGTTCCAAAGTCACTATTTTTCTTACCTCGCCCTCTGGAAAGGAGTGTTCCCTGTCTCGGTTTCTGCACCTTCCAAGGTAGTTGAGAGAGAAAAGTAAACATCAGAAACAATTACTGAAAGCAGAAAGCCTGCATAATGGGAATTCTGAAAAGGTCAAAGTGTCCTGGGGTAGGCAGAACAGGGAGGAGGTGGAAATTGTGTTAGGCCCTGAGGGATCAATATTAATAATATAGTTTAAAGGGATAGGCCCGTAAAGACATTTGACTAAAAAGGCCATAAAGTGGCAGCATTTCCTGCCCTTCATGTCTCCATGGGTTATTTTTTTTTAATGAGTGGAAAATTTTTTTTAATGTTTCTACAGGATTACCACTACATTTTCTTTCTTGTGTTGCCACGCTCCCAGTGACTTTATTATGGCATTAAAATATTTCCCAGGCATTGCCATTTCTACTCATGACAGAATTTTAAGGGGGGGTGGCTTTTGGAGTAAATATACAGATAGAGGACTAAGGAACATCTGAAAATGCAGTTCCGGGACTTCCCAGCCTCACACATATGCACAGCATCCTACAGTACAGAGAACTTGCCCAGAAAAGCCAACAAAATTCTCCCCCCAAAGTAATGTCCAGTCCCATCACTGCATAAAATCCTTTATTGAAGAACATGGTTCAGAGTTACTGTCATTGCACTCACGGCCCTTTGCAGCTGAGACACATTGTTTTAATTATAATAGGGAGGGCAATTTAGGACAACCAATGGACATGTGGATGTCAGTGGATGATAAGCGTAGATTTTAATAGGCATCCATTGATTTTTGAAATCTTGATTCTTTGTTCACTGATCTCAACAGGGTGTGAACCTGCTGGAGATATAGCTGAAGGAAAAGTGGTTGGGACTAACCTTTAGAGGACCTCTAAGGTAACTTTTATGCTAAAATTTTATAGTAATAACTACCATTTTCCAAGTATCTTTTATGCTTGGGTTTCTGTTTATTTGTTCAACAGATGATTGTTAGTACTTTTTTTTTTTTTTTTTTTTTTTTTTTTTTGCCAGGCAAGGGGGGTTATAATGGTGAACAAAAACAAATACTCCCTGCCCTTAAGTGGCTCATAATCTGGTAGGGAAACAGTCAATCAAATGAAATCTGTGTTAAGTGTCAGACCTCTAAGGTAGTTGAAGAACACATAGAAAGAATTTGGCCTACTCAGCAAGATCAAGGGTGGTTTCCACAAGGAAGTGATGACTGAGCTAAGATGTAATGAAGGAACAGGCATTAAAGAGATAACACAGTGGGAGGAGAACCAAGATGGCGGCATAGGTTAACGCCGGAGTTTGCTGCTTTGAACAACTACTTCAAAAGTGAAACCAAAAAACGGAAGGGACATCACCCAGAACCACAGGGGCGCTGGCTGAGTGGAAGTCCTACAACTAGGAGGAAAGAGAAATGCATACGGACACTCAGAGGAGGCGCAGTGCTGAAGTCAAATTCTGAGGTGCGGAGTGTGCGGAGCTGGCTGGCGGCGGAGGGCGCGGTTGTTGTTTTCAATCGGGAGGGAGTCGCAGACTCTGAGCTCCAGATCCGGGCGAGTCTTTAGGGACCCAGACTCAGGCGGAAGAAGCGGGACTGTCTGGCTTCGGTCAGAGCGAGTGCAGCTTTCTCTCCGAGCTTTGCAGCGGGTGCTGGGACTCAGAGAGGCAGAGCCCCTTGGGACAGGACTGAGAGCCGCCATAACTGCTCTTTCCGGCCCACACTGTTGATCCTGTTCGACCCGCCCTGCCCAAGCCCTGCACAGAGGCATTTGCCGGATAGCCTCAGGCAAAGGCTAGATTAGCACCTCCCTAGAGGACAGAAGTTCTCTCACCGCTGACACAGCTGAATCTCATAGCCACTTGGCCTGGAGGTCAAACCCTCCCTGGAATTAGCTACAGCAATCAAGATTTATCTATAAGACTGCGAACAAAGACCACTAGGGGGTGCACCAAGGAAGCATAACAAAATGCGGAGACAAAGAAACAGGACAAAATTGTCAATGGAAGAAATAGAGTTCAGAACCACACTTTTAAGGTCTCTCAAGAACTGTTTAGAAGCTGCCGATAAACTTAATGAGATCTACACGAAAACTAATAAGACCCTCGATCTTATATTGGGGAACAAACTAGAAATTAAGCACACACGGACTGAAATAACGAATATTATACAGACGCCCGACAGCAGACCAGAGGAGCGCAAGAATCAAGTCAATGATTTGAAATGCGAGGAAGCAAAAAACATCCAACCGGAAAAGCAAAATGAAAAAAGAATCCAAAAATGCGAGGATAGTGTAAGGAGCCTCTGGGACAGCTTCAAGCGCACCAACATCAGAATTATAGGGGTGCCAGAAGATGAGAGAGAGCAAGATATTGAAAACCTATTTGAAGAAATAATGACAGAAAACTTCCCCCACCTGGTGAAAGAAATGGACTTACAGGTCCAAGAAGCGCGGAGAACCCCAAACAAAAGGAATCCAAAGAGGACCACACCAAGACACATCATAATTAAAATGCCAAGAGCAAAAGATAAAGAGAGAATCTTAAAAACAGCAAGAGAAAGAAACTCAGTTACCTACAAGGGAATACCCATACGACTGTCAGCTGATTTCTCAACAGAAACTTTGCAGGCCAGAAGGGAGTGGCAAGAAATATTCAAAGTGATGAATACCAAGAACCTACAACCAAGATTACTTTATCCAGCAAAGCTATCATTCAGAATTGAAGGTCAGATAAAGAGCTTCACAGATAAGGAAAAGCTAAAGGAGTTCATCACCACCAAACCAGGATTATATGAAATGCTGAAAGGTATCCTTTAAGAAGAGGAAGAGGAAGAAAAAGGTAAAGATACAAATTATGAACAACAAATATGCATCTATCAACAAGTGAATCTAAGAATCAAGTGAATAAATAATCTGATGAACAGAATAAACTGTTGATTATAATAGAATCAGGGACATAGAAAGGGAATGGACTGACTATTCTTGGGGGGGAAAGGGGTGTGGGAGATGTGGGAAGAGACTGGACAAAAATCGTGCACCTATGGATGAGGACAGTGGGTGGGGAGTGAGGGCGGAGGGTAGGGCGGGAACTGGGAGGAGGGGAGTTATGGGGGGGAAAAAAAAGGAACAAATGTAATAATATGAACAATAAAGATTTAATTAAAAAAAAAAAAAAAGAGATAACACAGTGTGATGGAGCATGGCAAGAACGAGCACCTCAGGCTTCCAAGGAGGCCAGTCTGGCTATTGCAGAGGAAGGAGGGAGCCAGATATTTTATAAAAATCCGTGACCACAAAATCTTACTCCGCTCTGTGAGTTAGACAATCTCCTCATTTTGCAGAATAGGAAATGGAGCTCAGAGAAATTGAGGACAAGGGCTAAGGTCACACAGCTGGAAGGCACCAGAGGTGGGCTTGGAAAAAGATCAGTCCACTTCTAGAGCCTGGATTCTCCCCTGATTCTCCCAATGAGTCACAGTCTGGCAGTGACACATTGTCCTGTAGATGTTCTCTTCAGACGACCCATTAAGGACAACTTTCTGGTTCTAACTCATTGCCTCACTGCAAACAGTACCACTCCCACCCTCAGGAAGAACTCTGCTGTCTTCTCCCAGGTAAGAAACACAACTACTTCACCCACCATGTCTGAATCTGTGTTTCAGAAATACTTACTTATCTGTTTCCTAATCAGAGCTCCCGTGGATGACTGTGATGACATTTTTTTTTTCCAGGAAATAAAATAAAGATATAGTGTTTCATTAACAAAAAAAAAAATTAAAAAAATTCTTGTTTCTTAGGCAACAGTAGCAACCTTGGTTGTTAGTTATATACCAAGCGCTCTGCTATGGCACGTGACATATCTTATCTCACGGCAACCTCGGAAGGCCACCAGTGAGGCAGAGCTGTATTATCATTCCCTCTTTACAAAGGAGGAAATGAGGGTCACTGAGTTTCAGTGACTTGCCTTGGACCCCACAAGTTCATAAATGACAGAGTTGAGGTTTGAATCGAGGAGACCTGTCTGCCTCAAAGCGATTTTTTAAACTTAATGTTTCAAAAATTCAGCATTTAAAAGAAAATTTGTGTTGTAAGATAATTAATGACATGAAAATCCCTTAAAAAGTTGCATGCCAGGATGCACTGCCATTCAACCAGGATTCTGTTGTTAAACAAGGAAGAAATTGCCTTAAAAAGGTTTTCTGTGGCTCTGCCACCAATTATGGAAATAAGTGGTGTCCTAAATTAAGGTGTCAACTTTAAGGTGTAGGATGGTTCTTTTAACATAAATGGTTCACTTCCCAGAGGTGAAGGATACATGTATGTTTTGGCAATGTGTGTGTGTATGGGGAGAGGGGGCAGGTGAAAGGTGGGATGAGAAAGAGTGAGAAAGAGTTAAAGAATCATTTTGCCTTGGTAATCTTTCAAAAATGACATGTTGGTTTTCAGAGTTCAGACAGTAAGCCAGCGGGAGTATGGGGGAGATCACTGCTGAGACACAGCCATGGAACGGGATGCGGAGTCTCTGCAGCTCTGTATTCCGTCCTTTCTGAAGAAGAAAGGTTTTCCTTCACAGGGCATTTATGTCAAGATTCTAAAACCTCTCATATGAGCCTCTCGGATCAACCTTGTCAAGTCTCACTTGTTGAAATGAGTGGGATTTGAAAACTTCTGAGTGTGCCATTACATTTTCCATTTACGTTCAGGGAACATGTCTGTATGAAAATGAGGCCAGGAGTTGTGGAGAGTTGGGGGAATTTGAGGCAGAGACAGCTCTAAATGAGTGGTACCAACTAGATTGATTGTTTCAGATGGTGTTCTTCATGGAGGATAAGGTAAGGGGTTAGGGAGAAAACATTTTATTACACTTTTTACTTTTATTGCCCTAATTAGACAACTTGTTTCATCAAATGGTAGGATTTGAATAAAAGAGGTCAACATTCTTTTCTCCCAAACTCTTATTATACAAGTTGAAAGTTAACTATTTATCCTCATTGAAATAACAATAAAATGTTTTCTTATTTATTTATTTACTTGTTTTATAAGATGGCATGATTTTCTTTATTAATGACCCCAACCATATTTCTTTAGATCTAGGAGTTTTGAACTCAAATACTTAGGAGAAAACAAGTTATCCTGCAACTCATTACTGGTGACATAATGTAAAGCAAAACAGCTTGGAAGAAGAGTGGAAAGGAAGGGGGTGGGGGAGGGAAGATAGAAAAGAAATCAAGTGGACTAAGTGGGTTTCTTCTCTTCATTCTTTCTTTTTTTTTTTAATTCTTGGAAACTAGAAGTCCTTGCAAGCACAGCTCGTTTCTGCAGATTATTTTCCAAACGTGTACAGAATGGAACCAAAATGGAGACTCCCTTAAGAATGTGCAGAGATGCAACATTAAAAGCTACGAGAGTATCCAATAGCAAGTGTTCCAACCTTCAGTTGCCAGCTGCTTCCTCTTCCGGTTCCCAGGAGTTGGCAGATGAAAAAGTCTTCCCCATGATTGTTTCCATTTCTTTCTTCTCATCATCTGAATGTGCAAAGTTCAGCACCATGAGGACTTCGGATATATTGGCTGCATGCGTGTGTGAATATTGGTCTTAGCCCACTTGATGTGCAAGTGGTCCTGGAACATGTAGATCAGGTGGATGGTGTTATCTTCAACAATGGCATTGGTGTGGCCAGGGAACAGCACGAAGGTAATATAGCCAATGTTGTCACCCTCCACAGCATCCATGTCTTCCAGCTCCAGAGGCGGTTCCCTGGGCTGTGGGGCTGGCTCTGTGTCCTTCTCTGAACTCCTGCATGAACACCTTTCCAAAGGCCACACTGTCTTCATCCTTAAACACTGTGCTGAAGATTACTGTGGCTCTGTCCTTGGAAGACTCAGCATACATGGTCTCATCATCCCTACCATGGACCACTGCCCTGTTCTCTCCTTCCATGCTCTCTTCTCGGAACTGGAAGTATTTCTCAAAGACAGAGGCAAAACAATCTCATTTCAACATGCCAGCCTGTTGCACAATGGAATCCGTGGGTTCAGGCGGATTGTCAAGATAGTATAGCAAAGAGACGTTGATCCTGATTCTGGATTTACCAAGAAACTTCTATACATCCTCTTAGTAACTCATCAGCACCATGTGCCTGAAGTTCCTTGTAGAATTTCAAAGAAATGCTGACCATCACTTCCGTTTTGTCTGCATTAGGATATGAAATATAATAGGGGAGCCCAGCAAAATCTGAAAATGTTACTTCTACTGCTTCTGGTTTTGTTTCTGGCAACTGCTGTACTCAAACTTGAACTTGAGGGTCTCCTTCAAGATGCTGCTGTTCACCTCCTGTAGGATCATGGGCGGCTGGCCCCAGAAGCCAGAATCTACCTGCCAGCAGCCTCTGCCACCAGGCCTGGTTCCTGCCAAATCCCTGCTCTAGCCCTCCTTTTTCTCTTCTTTTTTTTAGAACAAAGAGATATCATGAAAAATTTAATATTTCTATTGATTTCTCAACTTCCAGACTATTCATTTAATATTTGTGTTCAATTTGAGAAAGCATAACCTTAAACCTAACCTTGATTATATTTTATTTTTAACCCAAACTCTATATAATAGAGAGTGGTGGGCAAGATAGTGACCAGATATTTTTTAGTGGAAGCAGGAATCATTAATTGATGTAGGAAACTCACATGACTGTCAACTTCTATTTCCATAATTCTCAGTATTTTCTTCCTCTCAGTACAAGTAAACATCTTTTTAAGTTTCCCAACAAACTTAGATATTTTTCAAAATTTTTAATTTGGTAAAGATGCTTCTTAAATAAACAGCAAATTTCTTTTTCATTGATTGAGACCAAACTTTTTCTTCTAGTAGCCAGTAGAAGGAGCTGTTGGCATTTGATTTGACATTATAGCTCGACCTGGAAGTTCCCTTCTTAATTAATTCAATGTTTGAAATCAAACCACCGTTTAAATGTAATGATATTAATATGCAGGGATAGACGTGTAAACGTGGAGATTTTCCATTCCCATTAAACTTTCTACACAACCACAGATTTCTGGTTCTTCTGTGGGCCTCTTTTAGAGAGCGTATGTTATAGAAATGTTGGCTGCTATAAATTAAAGCTGCTCAGAACTGAGTTCATGCACCTAGGCAATGATTCAACATTTGTAAGACGGGTTGTAAGTCAAGAAAGAAAGCAATTTCTTCCTCCTGCTCTTAAAAAGAGAAAGAAATGGAAAGGAAAGCAAAAAAAGAGAAGATATTTGACTTAGCATAAACTTGGGAGTCTTCAAAGAAAAATTATATATGCTAGGTTTATAATAAATTGAAGCATATTTAACCTAGGGGAAGGAAATCTCTGTAGTTAAGATTTTGGGTATATTTGATGCTGTCTTTGTGAAAAAATGTAGTATGTTGATTTTTTCTTATATTCCCCCCAAATTCATTATTATAGCTGTGGGTTTTTAAGAACTTGTTCCAGTATTTAAAAGGTACTCTTCCTCTTTGTACTTTAATTTTAGCTAAAAGAGATTACTACCTCACTAAATATTATCTTTACTTCAGTAGACACTAATAGGCAATGTTCATACAAATAGTGGCTGCAACAATCTGCAAATACCCGGACAGAGAGCCGGGCAAGTGATTACTTTGATAGTACCACTTCCCCACGGGTCCCTGAAAACCCACTTATCTAGTCTCTAGGTCAGAGGAAAGTTGAAGAGAGTTACAAGTAGCCATTTTGATTCATCTGAAAATTATCTCCTAATTAGAACATAAGAATAAACAACTACACATTTAAACCAATGATATTAAAGACATGAAATCTCATGGAACTTGAAATGGAAAGTCACTTGGCAAGATAAAGAAGAAAGCAATGGTCCCCCCTGCTATCCATTGACAGATAATCCTCAAACACAGCACCCAATCAATCATTACCCATAGATTTAGGGTGTCTTCTAAAAGAAATCATAAGGAGATCGTAATGAAAGGCTGCTTCCTTGGAACAGTGTGCCGCATTGCAATTTGCAAACAACATGCTACACCAAAGTCACTTCTGGTGCTCACAAAACATTAAATGGAGCTTTTGGAAAAGAAAGTAAAATTGGCTTTTAACTGAATGTGGACAATATTTGTGTTATTTCCAGGTCAACTCACTATGCGCTTCCATGTCTCGGTCTCGGTCTAAGTTTTGTGTTATTTCTGGACCTTCCCATGGACATTAATGTAGCCGCTCTTTCTGAGAGGAGTCCTTAGAGGGACGACTAAACCATTCACGCAGGTGGAGTTGGAAGGCATGGAGCAGAGGTGCCGCATTGTGTTCTGGAGTGTGGTATGTAGCTGGAACCAGCACTACTAAACATATTTTAGGCGAAATTTTGTTTCATGTGAAGCATTAATTTTAATAGAAAGACTTTACATATAAGCTCTTGTCTGAATAATAATGTAAAATTAAATTTAAATTGTAAATAACGTCCAGATACTAGTTGTTTCCTGGCTCAAATACTTTAGCACATATGGTGCTAGCATAAGCTTGTGCCTGTCTGCCTACTCTGGGTAATTTTGCATGCAAATAGTTTTAGTGCCTATGTTGAGGTGCTAAAACGTGTTTAGTACACTTGAAAATATTTGCATTGCAAAAGGAGAGTGAATCTCCTGAGGAAAATCAAATGGATATTTTGTATTAAGGAGACCACTTGGGGCACTGCCTGGCATTCTTCTATGGAGAATTCTGTTCACAGTGCAACTAGCATTTTTAATTGACCTTTAGAGAAGGAGGGCTGGCCACAGCGTTGCCAGGTTTATTAACCACTGGGCCATCTTCTGGCAGCATCCACCACATTAATCAGCAGGAGCGAGAAAGCGAATGAAAGAATCCACTTGCCTTAGCTGGACTGTGGCTTTGCAGGTCTCTGGTGGACTGGTAGGATAAATATGTTAATTATGATGAAAAGTTTCAGCTGGAATGTGCCTAACTAATTAGCTAACTAACTAACCAACTAACTCAGGACAGGCTTTAGCGCAGGGAAGCAGGAGTGGATGCGGGGTGTGAGGCCCCGCACACGCTCCCATTTGCCTCACTCCCATCTGCTGCATTTACGGGAACCAGTTCGTTAAGAGGCTGAATTGAATCCAAATAAAATGCATTTCTGATGCAAGCCCGATGCCTGATGCCATTCTACGCTGCATTATGTCAAATTAGAGTTCGTTTGGGGAAGAGGTTACGGAGAACTTACGTAAATGTCTCATGCATAGAACACGGAGCGCTTAAGAGTTCTGCACAAATTCAACATCCAATTCCTATAAACAAATCAACCTCCCTCCTGATCTGGCCCCTATTCACCAAGGCCAATGGGAATATTACACTTCCTGATAAAGTAATAAATACAATTCAAGAGGTGTGCTAGTAAGAGATTTGTAGAACTTGTCATGCAACCACCCTTTCAACAATTTTGTAGATAATTTTATTACATTGATTAATTCAGGCTTAGTATTTTCTTACAAGTTGAAAGTAAGTTCAGTGTCTGTAAGATAAAAGAATGATTCGAGGTTTACAAGAGGAATTCAAATTGGGGGACTTCTCAGCAGCCCCCCTCTGCAGAGAACTGCTGCCAGAGGAATCCTACTAGCGCCCATTGTTGTGGAGTGGCTCCATCCCTTACAGTCCCAGCACCACCTACAGCATTGCCTTCTCTAGATGCTTATGTTGCTGAAACTCTGGGGTTCGATCCAGATTTTCTCCCCGCCTTTCACCCTTCCACACCTAATATTTTATTCTTTCGTCCCCGCCACTTCTCACTGTGTGCAAGAGGCAGTATTTTGTGTCAACAAATAGCCATAGACAGGTAGTAGGCAGGAGCCAAAAGGAACTCATTAAGAATACAAACCAGTAAGGAGGGGTTGACTTACTGTGTTAGTGAAACTCCTGTTTGCAATCTATTTCCTTTAAAACAACCTTTAAAAAAATAGCCTCTGTTGTCGGTGGGACCCTGGCACATCAATCAATCCATTAAGTAAGTAAATAAGGCAATAACTAAACAATACATCATTTTGAATTTCACGCATGCGCAAACCTTTTGATATGTAGGGTACAAGAGAGGTTTAGATTTGGAAGGTACAGCCTCGGTTCCAATAATCTTGCAGACAAGATAAAGAGCTGTTCTACATTGTGGTGCATTGCTCATTCTGGTCCTGAAATCATGGGGCTTGGTTGCAGCCCTCTGACAGTGGTGCATGCATGACGCATGGCACGCGAGTTGTGTGTGTTATGTGTGGGAGGAGGTTTGGGGAGGGTCATGCTGTTAGGGGGAAGCCTACCACACATTTCTGCCATCACAGACGGTGGGCAAACAGCTGTCTCCACAGCTGAGGCCACTGGAACTGCTTGAGTTGCTCCAGTAACTCGAGAGCACACGGCTGGTCCCTGGATGGCACAGAGCATTGTGCCTGCAGCAAAGCGCCCAGGCTTTCCTGGGGCTGAGCAGGCAGACTTGGCCACCAGACACAATAAGCATCTGAAATGGGGTCTCATGAATAATTCATCATTGGTATCTGACGAAACAAAGAAATGATATGTTTGCTGGTAGATAAGTGTGTTGTGGCATTTGTAAGTCTTTCTGAATTTGGATTTGTTCACGTTTTATGTTGGTAGAGAAATAAGTTTTGTGTGTGTGTGTGTTTTCCCCCAAAAAAACCCCCAAAAGGTGGGAGTTCAATGCAATAATCTTACAGTAAAAGTCTTCCATGAAACATTGGATGGGTTATACTCATTTGGCTCATGATTTTAAGAATTTTTTTTAAAAATCTCATTTAGTGAAGAGGGATGTTCAAATGGATTTATGGCAATCAAATACAGCAGGATACCCAGTTCTCAAAGAGATTATTTTATTCCTTGGTAGGCAACCAGCCCACTTTTGCTAATGCAAGTTTCATTACCATAGACTAGAAAACAGTGGTGCCTCCAGCATCTCAATCCAACATTGGGAGGAACAATTCTTCTCTTTCACTAAAATATTAGTAACAATGATACTTTGGTGTTTTGAGTCCTAAATTGTTTTAGTGACAGTTAAATACCCACTAATTTAACACTAGTTAAATTGGCAATAAAATGACCCCCAACCGAGTTGAGCCACTATCCTGTTTCTGCACAATAGTTCTGGACCTAATGCGAGTGAATCATAAAGCCATTGGGTAGAGTTTATGCATTTGCATAATGAATTTTTCTAGTGTTGCATAAACTATCTAGCTACTCAAACTTATCATAATTAGTATTTATAATTAGGATCTGTGTATTCATTTCATTTATTCTTTAATATCTGTGTACTCATTCCCCTGAAAAAAAAAAGAAGAAAAGAAATCGATTTAATAGTTCTTCATTATCTTTGAAATGACAACCTGGCAAAACAAATCATGGTGATGTTCTCTGTCATCTCTCCAATAATTATCTCAAATCTGTCTTCTATTATTCACTCATGCTTTCTCCATAACATTTCCCCCCAGTATCTCCTTGTAGTCTCCCTGGCTTTCAGGTTGCCCAGGAATTATTGTGTACCCATAAACCTCACATAATCTGATATGTTTGGCAAGGAAAGCCGGCACGTTGATTTTGCTGAAAGAAAAAAAAAAATAAAACAAGCAAAAACAAAATATGGACCTGCCAATTACATTCTGGAGTGAAAATAAAATTCCTTCTTGCTTACAGGTGAGTGATTTGGCGCTTGGGGAGTGAATTGGTAGGTATTAGGACTTCCAATAAAGAGGAGAGTGGTGAATGCTGCGCGAGGGGTGATTTTTGGCCTTGTTTTTGTTGTTTCTTTAAGCTCCAGCACTGTAGCTGAAGGTAGATTCACAACACACATCTATATAACTCCTTTTCTTTGCCTTCACTGTGTAGGATTAAGATTGTAAATAAAATTACAGTGCTACATAAATTGTTTCTTACCTTTTGAAAAGACAATCAGATTGCCAGTGGAAATAATAACTAAATAAGCGGTAAGAATGTCCTGGGGCCAGTAAGATAATCATTAGAAATAGAGGAAATGGCCTTAAGATGAGCGAAATACAAAGAAAGCCTAAAAGGTCTGAGGCAGAGATTACAGCCATATCCATTTCCCTCACTTTCCATTCACTGCTGTGGTCCTCCCCACCATCTCCTGTGTGCTATGTTTTCGTGTAAAATAGCTAAAGTTGCTACCATCGCCTCCTCAGGAACCTGGAAACTTCTTCAGGTTCAGTCAGCTATCCAAAGGACTGAATTGCTATGGTTTTCTGAAATATCACCACTTGGACTTCCAACATTTCTTTCCCGGTATGCAAACAATCTTTCATGGGACCAACTGGCAAATTCATGCCTTCATTTTATATATTATTCCACTTAAAAACCCAAGAACTATAAGGAAATGTAAATAAAATGCATTCAAGGATGTGAGCTTGGTCATACAAATAGTAACCACAAAGAAGAGACACCGGAAAGTCAATCAACAGCTTATAAAATTGATTTAAGGTTAAAAAAAAACCAACAACAGGCTCTGTGGGTCCGAGACGTTTGGATTTCAAGCCCGTCTCTGCTACATATGTGTTCAAAGAGACATTTCAATTAACTGAAGGTATTTCCTCATCTATAAAATGAGGACAAAAACACATATCTCAGAGAAATTAAAAAAAAAAACAGAACCAGTGATGTAATGTAAGTAAAGCGTGTACAGTAGTCTGTAACTCTCTAGGCACCTTTGCGTCACCTGGAGAGTCTGCAAAGCTCCTGAGGCCCTAGTCCCCCTCCGTCCAATAGGAATCTGCGGGGGCTGGGCCTTGCTGTTACGGGGTAAAGTTCCCCCCCGGGATTCCAGTGCGCAGCCAAGGATTTGAACAACGGAAGGAAAAGCTCAAACCTGGCGGAACTCTCAGTAAATATGATCTAACTCTCCTACTTCGTGTGATAGGAATATGCCTAATCCAGACACAGACTTTTATTTCTGAACAGAATCGTCATGGCCAGTTAATCCATATCCACCCTTCGGAAATAAAGAAGCGGAACCCAGGAGCATTAGGACGTGCTCACAGTCATGTAGTGAGTGGTGGGGCGGGGGTCCTGGATTTCATGTTATCATTCTGAAGTTGTCCTCCTGGCATAGCTTTTAAGTGGGGAAGTGCGGTCTCAGATAAGGCGAAGTTTTATCTTTCCTTTGCTTCTTTCTTTTCTCCACAGTATTTTGTGGCAAGGAGGACAGAAAGAGTGGCAGAAACAAAGGGTTATGCCCTCAACTACTGTCCTCCTTCGCTTGGCCTGGCAGAATTCACTCACAGAAACTCTGGAGCAGAAAAACGGAACCTCGAAATGCCTCCACGTGGAGGGCGCAGGCACATGCCATTTGGCTCCTGATACGCGGTGTCATCATGCTGTTCCGTCTCACTGAGCATTTCCTGTGTGACTGATATGGAAAATCCGAGCAATTTACACAACAGTTATGAGCCATCATACAGGTGAATTTAATTTTTAATTACTCTTTAAAGTGCTTTTAATAATTAGTAGCAATAACCACTAATTGGCATGTAAGCCATTCTTGCAGCAGCAGGCAAACTATAGGGTTACTTCTGCACACCCACACCCAATCAACTGAAAATTGCTTTAAAGCTTATCTTATAATTACTGTGCTTAATGCTGTTTGCATTGTTTGGAAGCTTTTGTAATTAATTTTTTTTTTTTACCTCTGAACCTGTACATGGAACAGTAAAGATCAGTCGTTTGCTCAGCAACATCTTATTTACATTGAATTGTTTAGACACACATAAGGGGAAAAATAATGGTTTTGTTTTTACCTGCCAAATGTTTTTCCTGTTTACATATTGGCTAGATCCCACTAAGCATCTGAAACTGTCCTAGCTACCCACTTGTCTTTCTTGTTTTCTCAATGCAGTTACACTGTCACAATTATCTTTTTAGTCAGACTTTTCAGTTTCTATGTACCTTCCGCATTATTGATTTTGCAAATATTCTGGGCAAAGGGTATTTAATTTGAGAATGTTTTTATTAAAGTATAGGATGACATAATTAAAGGTGCATAGTTTATACCTTGAGAATCAATAATTGATACATGTTGGTGCCAGTAATTATGCCTATGATCTAAGAGTGGCAGCCACAGTTAACCATTTAAAAAATCATAAAATAAACTGAGATTACTGCTATGCTAAACCAATTTTAGGAATAAGTGATGGACCTGCCAGTGTTTTCACAGCAGTAAGTGGCAAATAAAATTTTATGATGAGTGAGGCAAAAGATAAAAACTTGACTTTAAAATTATGGGCCATTATGTATGTATTAGTTATGAACTGATATCAGATGAAGATGTGGATAGGAATACTTGTTCTTTTATTTACTCACTCGCATATAGAATTGTTATTGGGAATATGTTGTGACTAGCAATGTGCTAAGCAATGAGGATATGAAAATAATAAAATGTTGTGGGAAGTTACAGTCTTGAGGATCAGAAAAAAACTCAGTTTGAAAATCTTGGTTCCATAACAAAATAGCTGGAAGATTTTCAGAAATGTATTTGATCTCTCAGAACCTAATTTTTGTTATCCAAAAATTAGGACAGTGATGCTTGCCTTGAAGGCCCATTATGAAGATTAAATAAAATATGTGAAGCACTTTTAATTTTTCTGTGATGCAGTCTTTACTTAATGCATGTATGGTATAACTCTAATTAGACCAAAGATATCAAGCCCAGTGAATGAATGATATCTCTATAACCTATAGGATCCTTTGATTACAGGCAACAGAAACAGATCCTGGCTGCCTAAGCAGGAGAGACATGTATTGGAAAGCTATTGAGAAACAGGATCAAGTAGAAGGCTAGAGAATTAGGGTTGTAAATAGAGGAAGAACTGGTGTACCTAAAGTGTGCTGAACGCAAGTCTTGGAGGGCACTGCCAGGGAACAAATGCATTCCAAATTTTTCCAGTGTTCTTTCCTCTTTGTTCTCAAGATTCAAAGTCTTAAGAGAAGGGAAGAGAGGAAGAGGGAGAATGAAACTAATAGAGCTTGAGTTGACTCATGCACCTATCCCTTAGGAGGAGAAGGTGGGGCAACTTGATTTATAGGTGCACTGAGACTATATACCACTGCGGAGAAGTAACCCCCCGGGGAAGTTAAGTCAGAACGCTAGTACAAAAATAGAGGTGATGGATGATCAGTAGCCCCAAATCAACACAAAATGTGTCACAGAATCTGATCAGTGTCATAAGTAGGATGGGCTTCATGGACACGCGATTTTTACAATCACAAAGGGCCCCATGCTTAGAAGTCTCCACACTTAGTTTAATATTCTGTGACACCATTTTACATAGATCAATGCAATAGAATGAGAGCCCAGAAATAAATCTTTGCTTATATGATGAACTAATCCATGACAAAGGAAGCAAAGATATATGAGAGGGTAAAGACAGTCTCTTCAATAAATGGTGTTAGGAAAACTGGACAGAGATACATGCAAAAAAAATGAAATTGGATCATTTTTCCCCCATATATAAAAATAAAGTCAAAATGGACTTTAAATGTAAGGCATGAAACCATAGCACTAGAAGAAAACCTAGGCAATAAACGTTCTGGCATTCATTCGTCTTAGCATTATCTTTTTAGATATGTCTCCCCAAGCAAGGGCAACAAAAGCAAAAATAAACAAATGGAACTACAGCAAGCTAAGAAGTATTAGCACAGGGAAGGAAACCATCAACATAGAAAAAGATAACTTATTGAATGGGAGAAAATATTCACAAATGATACATCTGATAAGTGGTTAATATCCAAAATAAACAAGGAACTCATACAAATTAACACAAAAAATTCAATAAAAAAATGGGCAGAGGACCTGACTAGACAATTCTCCAAAGATGACATATAGAGGGCCAACAGACATGCAAAGAAGCTTAACCCTACCAGACCGCTGTACCAATTTTTAGGTAATTTCCACACAAAGGTGGAAAATTGGCGCTAGATGAAAGGTAGATGAAAGGTAGACCTATTTTCTACAATGTCTCCAAGTTCCATCTTATTCTAACCACTTGTTTGCATGTAACTAACATTTTTCTATATCATGTTGGTTTTTTCTCTTTAATGCTCAGGAGCCCAGGTATACGGGACAGTTAGGTTCAGGGCCTCAGGTCTGGTAGACTTAACATCACTAACCATCAGGGAAATGCAAACCAGAACCAATGGGAGATATCACCTCATACTGTCAGATGGCTATCATACAAAAATCAACAAATAACAATGCTGGTGAGTAAGTGGAGAAAAGGGAACCCTACTACACTGCTGGTGGGATTGTAAACTGGTATGGCCACTATGAAAATCAGTATGGCGATTTCTCAAGAAATTAAAAATAGAGCTGCCACATAACCCACCAATTTCACTTCTAGGTATTTATCTGAAGAAAATAAAAACACTAATTAATTTAAAAAGATATATGCAGCCCTGTGTTCATTACAACATTATTTACAATAGCCAAGATATGGAAGTGCCCGAAATGTCCATAGGTATAGATGACTTGATAAATAATACATACATGTGCATGCATACACAGGCAGACACACACACAAACACACATACACACACATACAAACTCAATGGAATGTTATTCAGCAATAAAAAAGAACAAAATCTTGCCATTTGCAACAATATGGTTGTACCTAGAGGGAGTTATGTGAAGTGGAATAAGTCAGATAAAGACAAATACTTATTGGTGGAACTTAAAAAATACAAAACAAATGAATAAACAAAACAAACAGAAAAGTTTCATAGATGTACTAGTAAGAAACAATTCATGGCTACCAAAGAGGAAAGAGGTGGAGGAATGAGGGGTTGATAAAATTTTAAAAAATAAAAGTAAATAAATGTGAATGATAAAAAACTAAAATGGTAAAACTTGAAGATAAAATTGGAGAACATATTCATGACCTTAAAATACACAAACATTCTTAAATAGATTACAAAAAAGACTAACCATAAAGAAAAATACTGATAAATTGGGTTACATTAAAGTTAAAAACTTCCATTCAACAGAAGATCCCATTACGAGTAAAAAAATAAAATAAAAGTGGGAGAAGATATCTCCACCACACATATCTGACAAAGAACTCATACCCAATATATAAAAAGAACTTCTAGAAATCATTAAGAAAAAGACCCAATATAAAAATAGACAAGAGATTTTTATAGGCCCTTCAAAAAGAGCATATCCAAGTAGCCAATAAACATAACAAGCTGTTTAACCTCATTAGCAATCAGGGAAATTAAAAAAAAATAGTGGTAAAGCAAAGAAACTATGATTATAGATTAGAGACAAGAACTCCCTTATACACTCTCTGTATGGCAAAACAAAACAGCAGAAGACACCTGAATGAACTAGGGGGAAAATCTCACCATAGTCAAATAAACCAGTGTGCTTCCAGGCCACTAGAAACTTGTCACTTAACTATCATCTCGGACTTTCTTCCAACTAGCCTCCTCCTGAAGTCACTGGCAGAACTGCTGATCCCAGCTATGGCCCCTATCTTCTTGGCCTCAAGCTCATATGTTAATGGAAGGGCTTTTAAGGACGATGGTGGAGAGAATAAGCAGAGCAGTTCAGCTTTCCTTGTGTTATTTTAGAATTGGTGCAGCTCTGCTTTTCAGTGTTCCCTGATACCAAGACTTTTTCCATTCTCTTATCAAGTATTTTTATAGCATCACAGGCTTCTAGCCCAACACTTTCCCAAGGCATGAATTTCCCGAACATGACCAACAAGTGCTCCTTCAGCCTTTGTTGGAGTACCTCCAGCCCATTTTAGTTTTGGATAGATTTAATTGTCAAAAAGTTCTTCCATTTATGGAGCTGAACTTGGACTCCCTGTAACATGCAGCAACAGGTGTTTTGGAATCACTTACATTAATTCTGACTCCTCTTCCCCATGCAAATGCAAAATATATTCTCTAATTACAATGAAAAATTTCTTTGCTCTTGGGGCTCATTCCCGTGGGAAAAGGAAAATATCTATAAGATCTCCTTTAAAGAAGCTCCTTGAGAAGTACATACCCTAGGGTGGAGCCTGAGAGGACCTATATATTCGCTGAGTAGGATTTTGCTGTATTTCCGCCCTAATGTGGGCCTGCGAGACTCCCCTGCAGGTTCATTTTGCCTTCTGAACTTCAGACTCTCCGTGAGAAACACATGTCTCTGTTGCCTCCATCACTTGAAATGCGCCAGGCTCACATCCAGCTGAATCCATCGCGTGAGAGACAGAGCCGGTCACAAACACACTGGTGCCAGGAAGGACAGCCCAGACATTTGCCATCTGTGTCTCAGCTTTCTCCAGTTCTGTTCTTGGGTTGCTTGTCTAGGGACACACCCATCACACACTATTTCCCACTCCCCTGGCAACGGGAAGAGTAGCACATTGCACAACACAGGGTTTTCGAGGAAGGCCTTATTTTACAAGATTTTCCCTAAAATTTAGCAAGATATATACATATATATATTAATCTGCTAGAGTAGCATGCATTTGGATGGGTGTGCTCAAATTAATCTATTCCATAATAAAAACAAGATCATCTTCATAATGGTATTTTGTTTTGTTTCATAGGGAAATCAAGTCAACGGCTCTTTTTATATGCATGAGCATTCATTAAATAAAAGACTCAAGTACTGCAAATACTTGGTTATTTTTCAGAGTCATATTGACCAATGGCCTCTTTCTCAACCCAGAACTGAGTCCTGAATAGCACATCTCCTCTTAAGTTGTATGGCAATATGCTGCCTCTTTTTAAAAAATATTTTTTATTATATTTTTTATTAATTTCAGAGAGGAAGGGAGAGGGGGAGAAAGAGAGAGAGATGCATCAATGATGAGAGAGAATCATTGATGGGCTGCTTCCTGCACACACCCTACTGACGATCAAACCCGCAACCTGGGCACGTGCCCTTGACTGGAATCAAACCTGGGACCCTTCAGTCTCCAGGCCGATGCTCTATCCACTGAGCCAAACCAGCTAGGGCATTATGCTGCCTTGTAATGCTAAAAATGCGCCCATTATATTCCCTTCCCCTTAATACTAGTTTCAGCAATAAAATAAGAGAGCTCAAATACTATTCCCTTGATCATCTCTGTCTCATACCTTATACCCTAATTGCCTCTGTATATTTTTTTCCCCTTGATTATTTGCTCTCTGGCTAAAGTAGAACCATACAATCTAATCATGAAGAGCCTGACTGGAATTGAGATGACATGGGCAAAGATGCAGAAAATCAGAGAATGTAAAGTAGAAATAATTACAAAATAGCATCTAGACCACAGAACAACAACTTCAAGCCCTGCCTTCTGATGGCAATAATATAAAGGTTTTTTTTAATCCTCACACTCCTGTAAGGTGGAAATTATTATTCACATTTCAAATCTAAAGAAACAGAAGCTGAAAACATTTCAATAAGTCTCCCCAATTCAGAATTCTCTTCTGTGATGGAGCTAATATTCAAGGCTAGTTGACCTAACTTCCAACATCCATGTTGCAAGTGAGGAAGTGAATCCTGGGCCCAAAACACCTGGTGAAGAGCAGCCTGGACTTGGCTGCATGAATCCTCAATAATGTCTTAATGATATCACGAGATGCAGTGTGCCTGCATACCTCACAACATCGCCAATGCAATCTGAAGCTCCTTTTGTCAAATAGTGAGCTTCTAAGATATTATCATCTATACTAATAAAAGAATAATATGCAAATTAACCATCACTTCACAACAAAGATGGCAGCACCCATAGCCACAAAGATGGCGGTGCCGGCTGGAGCCACGGAGCTGGCCGGAGCGGGTGGGATGCTTGGCTTCCCTCAGGTGGAATACTTGGCTTCCTTTGTCACCCCAGCAATGAAGGAAGCCAAGCCTCCCGCAAGCCCCGGCTGGGCCGGTGGCCACGGAGCTGGCTCCAGCCAGGAGCGAAGGCAGGAGGCAGCCCCAGCCCGGAGTGAAGGCCAGGTCCCAGGTGCCAGAGGGAAGCCGGTGCTGGCAGCCAGGGGAAGGAAGGCCTATTCTTGCATGAATCTTTGTGCATTGGGCCTCTAGTAGTAACAATATTTTCCTAACAGGGGTCTTGCTTTAAGCCACTCCAGATTGGATGGCAGGGACATTTAAATGTAAAGCTGCAATTGATAGCAACAGAGAACCATAATTTTTGTTAGTTAAGCTTAATATTGTTGGCATCGTCCTTTGTTTCCTTCTTAAAGAAACATGAAAATATATTAAAATATAGTTTAGACATATACATTCATATCTTTTTACTTTTCTCATAAAATTATGGAGCTGTACATATTCAGTATCAATCCCCCTTTAACTCCATTTGCTATTTCAAAATTCATCCCCAGTGTCAAATCACACTGGGCTTCCCTTTCCTTTTTTTTTTTTTTTTTTTTTTTTTTTTTTTTTTTTTGCTGAATGGAAAAATGAACTTGTCTGTTTGGCTTAATGAAATGTCAGTCCTCCACAGTTGGCAATGCAGAGAATGAAAGCCTGGTCAGGACGGCTGGACCAGACAGCTACCATGAAGGAAGCACTTGCTCCATGGCCAACTGTGAGGGGCCCCACTTGGTTTTAGTAATTAAACTAGCAGGTCCTAACCCAGGTGGTTGGCAGTGCTAAAATAATGCAGGCATACCTAACACAAATTGAGTATGCATGTTTGGGGAGTGTCTCTGAGACCCACAGCAACCAGACCTTCTCTTACTATTACCAAATTTAGAAGATCTGGCCCTGGTACCCTGAGAAGAGCTAGTGGGTTTCCTTACACAGCTTGGTAGAGTAAATTTCCTTAGAAACTATCTAAAGTGGCCCTGCCTGGGTAGCTCAGATGGTTAGAGCGTCGCCGTCCCAACACTCCAAGGTTTTAGGTTCGATCCCGGTCATGTTTTTTTTTTTCTCTCTCTCTCTCTTTCTCTCTTTCCCTCTATTTCTCTATCTAAAAAAAAGGATCTAAATGGAAACTATGGGCAAGAAAAGTAAGTGCTAACTCATACTTTTCCAATCCCCAGGTTTTCTTCACTTCTCAAGGTCACTGGGAAATTCAAATCAGAATAAGATGTGAAATCACAATTCAAATAGTACAGCATTATTATTTTTAGAACTAGCAGGAGCAGGTGGCAAATAGATGTGCCTTAGTCTGATTTACTAGTCATAATTCCTAATGCCTGGTTGGGCTATTCTCTGACTTTGCTTTGAAAACGGACTGCGTGTTTATTGAGTTGGGTCGTGACATGGCTGCCAAGGGCCTGGGTGCTCCTTTCAGAGAAAGTTTCGATTTCTGCCTCAGCTGAGCCACCTCCTCGAAGTGTGACCTTCACCTATCTGTCCTGTTTTCCAGCTGAGACATGGCATAAGAATGCCTTCCCAGGGCTTGATGAAGGCACACAAGTTAATAGGGAAAGTAGCTTGGCTCTGAGTAAGTGCTCAGGACCTATATGGTGTTATTGTCATTAAGCAGATAGCATGCTAAATATTTTCAACACTCGCTCATTGGTGCTGGTGTCTAGGGAAACTTTGCAGTGCCTGGGTATCTTATTTCCCAACAGATTTCAGTTGAGAAGCACTTTGATCTGAATGGTGTCCTTGACAGTGGTCAGGGGTGACTGCACTGAAACAGGAAATAAAACTTTAGCTCCCAAGACAAAACTCCATGCATCTCTCTGCTTCTTGGTTTATAATATATATATATTATGTATATATATATATATATATATATATATATATATATATATATATATATTCATTTAATTTTATGGAACGGATTAAAATATTCTAGAGAGCGAAGAAGGCTGATTGTCCAGGGAGAGGAAGCCATATATCCTTGAAGACAAGTTTGTGGTCTGTTGAATACCGGGTTTGGAACTGTAGAATTCTAAGTAATGAGAATTCTCTGGAGAGAGCTAGGAGCTGAGACTATGGACTCTAAATGCAGCCTTAGACCACAGTAACCCTCGGCTGCACACACTGGCTCCAGTATGTGATGCTGGGGCACCTTGTTTGGACAGAGGGCATAGTGGCATTACGTGAAATAAGTAAAATTTTCTTGGACACAATGTGTCAGCACAACCTTAATGCTTCTCAATTCCCATGCCCTGGACCTCAGCCCCCACATCATTTGTTTCTATGTGACATCATAAGACATCTTTGAACTTTTAGATTCTTTTAAAAAGTGTATGCTCTAACACATAACTGGACTCATAAATTATCTCCCAACTTCCCCTAATTTTCCAGCTAAAAAAAAACAACAAATAGAAAAAAGCTAATTAAAGATGACAAAGCCAGTCAATGTTGCAGCTGAATCTGAGACCCAGGACTCCTAATTCCTGGTCCATCTGGTCAGTGGAGAGGTTTAACAGTAGTGTACTGGATTCTTCAATAACAATATTAACAGTATTATGAGGAGAGTGAATACTGTTTCCAGTACTTAGTATGGGCAAGGCACTGTTTTAGGTACTTAAATTTATTAATTCATAGTGTCCTTATAACAAGTCTATAAGAAAGATGCTATTAAGATCTCCATTTTACAGATGGATAAACTGAATCATGGTGAGATTAATTAACTTGCTCAAGGTCACAACTATTCAGTAGTATAGCTAGGACTTATTTCCATGTAATCCAGCTACTGGATCCCTTCTTTTAGGCACCCAACTATACTGCATCTTATTTACTTAGCTGTTTTAATGGCTGTTTCATCAAAAGCCAGACATGCTCATGTTATTCCTTTTATATAAGTTTATCTATGTACACAGAAAATTCCTTTTAAAAAATCAATAGATATGTTTATAGAAAAGATGTACCACTGCAGGGCATTTACCCAGGATAGCAGTGAGTAATATTCAGATCATTAACTGAATATCTGGTTGATTAGGTTAACAAAACTGTCTTACATAGGGTATCCACATCTAAAAAATTTGAATATTAAAATAAACTTGCCATCAAACTGTACTCATTGTAATTCAATTTTAGTTATATAAATTCTGATTTTGAGAGCCTGGTAAGTTTAGTGCCTCCGGTCTTCCTTATTAATTTCATTTACAATCCAAAGAAGAAGAGATATAGGAAGGGTTGACAATAAACTGTCTTGAAATATTTCAGGAACTTTTCTGAAAGTTATTTCATAGGAATATATCCTTCGGGTCCACTATTTTTGTTCATCATTTCCTAATTTCAAAATGCACAAAATGAAAACAAATTTGACTTATTTAAGCCTAGTCATCTAATGGACCCCCTGAGAAGAGAACTGACCCCCATGGTTAATCTATGCATATACCACAGGGGGATTTACAAAAAGAGGAAGGGGTAGGAGATATTCTGTCAGTAATGAAAACCATCAACTTGAGTAAATGAAAGGAGAAATAGAGATTCTGACTAACAATCGAAAAATAAATATCTATGCTCTTTAATCTACAAATTAGGATGACAATATCTGTCCTCCATACCTGAATATACAATATTTTATATGGAAATTTTGTTTTCCTTTCCCAAATAGCATCCAGAGGTTACTGTATTCATTATTGCTCTTATAATTTTACTACTCACAAGTTCAGATACCAAGCACCTTCACTCAACTCATCCTAAGATAAAAAAAAGAGGTTTGTTCAAAGAACCATTTAAAGGATTACATCTCAAAATAAGGTACATAGTCTAATTTTGCCATAGACTTCTCTCTCTGTGTCTCTCTGTCTCTCTCTCATGAAACACTAAACATGGCCCCAAATAATTATTTTTCTTGTAGAGGTAGCAATGCTAAAAATTGGCTGCATTATTGCAGATATCAAACTTCGGCTCCTTATTGGAATTTACTCTACAGCAAAATAAAAAAGAAAAAATAGGGCACACACACACACACACTCAAAAAGAAAAACCTTTATTAAGGAGTCAGCCATCCATCCCTGAAGAGATGTAATCTATGTGTAACAATGCTTAAATCAGCACGACATTTACAACACATATTAAGTGGTTTGTTATTTATTTCAAGACTTTAATTGGCACAATATATTAACAGCACTGTTACAACAGTTCCTCTTAAGGGCTTTTTTTCTTTTCCCTAAAAAGAGAAAAAGAGAGAGAAAGGGGAAGAGAGAGAAACAATCCACCAGAATTACGCTATAATCCCTGTTTTGTTATTCCTTTAGCCTGAATGAACTGTTAAAGTTGAAGAAAAAGAAAAACAAAGAAACTATCTTCAGAAACGATATTTCAGACTCAATTCAATTTCAATAAACCCAGACCGGTGCTTTTTCTGCCATTCTAACATAACCTATTATAAGAATTTCTTTTCCCAGGGACGAAAACACCAACTTTCCCTTCCTAAGAGCTTCTTATTGTTCATTTCTGTTGCTATTTGGAGAAAAAGCTCATTAAAATATTATGAAGCACAGAGCATAATTATGTGCCAGCCTTCGCCGATGAGGAACATCTGTAACGCAGTGTACGCGTATTCCTATTACAGCAAAGTTGAGTGCAGACTCTCCCTTTCACCCCTTCTTACTTCGCCTCTGTTCTAGGATTCTTTGTCCAGACTACAGAGCCGAGCAAATGTGTGAAGCGCGCAGCCTACAGTGCAAGCCTTGTGGCCTCTCGGGGCTCCAAGTGCCAAATGCTATTATTCCATTATTAGCCTGGAGCCCACGCCAGGGCAAATGTGCTTTGCTAAAGGCCTCCAAACCTTTCCCCCTCTTCTTATTCCCCCGGTTATTTTTAAGCTGTATCTTTTCTCGTTCCCTCTCTGGCACAGGAGGCTCTGCAAGTGCATCCAACACACACCCAGTTCCCAAACCCGTGCGTCTCTTTCTTCTTTACATTATTCCACTTGCTTTTAAACCAAAGAACCTTGGGCATAATAAAAACCTTGAGAGCTTGCCTATACCACAAATATTTGTGGAAAGCACATGGTGCCATTTTGCCAGACTACTCTTATTTGTTAAACTGAGTTAAGTGTAACGCGATTCCAAAAACTGCCTTTAGAATGAAAGAAAAGGCTTGTCAAGCCAGAGAGATAATTACCACAATCTGGGTTACGGCAAACGCAAAACAAAGGAACACAATCCCGTTTTGTGTTGTGTGTGTTGTGTGAGCATCTTTTTTTGTTTTGTTCTGTTTGGTTTTGTTCTCTTTGTCAATGTAGCCAAACATGTAAATATTCCATGGTGGTGTATTGTAGAGGGATGAAAATCAACCCGAATCCTGCACGGGCAGAACAAAACAGACGGTCTGTAGTGGACAGTGTGGCACGTTTGCATGGAAATGTCTTTTTAGAAGGGAGGGCTTGCTTTCTCCTTTTCTCCCTCCATCTAGCAAATGTGCGCCCAGGAGTTGCCAAGACTCTGACACCCACCTACTCCTCATTTGAAGCTGCCAATCTATTTTTGCGCACTTAAATAAATATGGCTTTGAAAAGAATTTAGGCGCTAAAACCTTTCAGATGGATCCATGTAAAAACAAAAAACCTAATGAATCCTCCACTCCCTTCTCCCTCCCCCATGGTACTTTTATGGGGATTATGATGCTATCAGTCTTCCATTGTGGGGAATGTCCTTTGGGATGGTTTTGTCGACTGGACCATTCTCAGTTTTCCTTCTTCTGTCTGCCAGTTGTTTCTAGATCTAAACCAGTTTCGGAGACAATTATTTCCATACGTGTATGTGCATGTAAATATTAATAATCATTGCATGTGTGTATATTTATGGGTGCATAAATAAACACCCTCCCCGCGCGTAATTCCTGTTTTTAAAGAGCTAGTTCTTACTCCATAAAAAGATCCGTGTTCCCCAAAGCAGGTTGTTAATGTACTTTATTAAAGAGAAAGAACAAACCTTCCACATTTCCTGGTTTTATGTTTAGAAGAAGTTAACCTTGCAGGTCTGAGCTAAGCTTTTTGGTATGTTTCAACCGAGTTCAGACTATGGGCTGTAGGTTTCAAAACTCACATCACCCAGTTTTCTCAAAACAACAACAACAACCCGTCACCACAACTCCCTCTTTAAATTTCATCTGGACTGCCTCTCGGAGCCCCAGCTGACACCATCATTTCCTCCTCTTATTGCTAACACGCTTCTCTCCACATGCACAACAGGGTGATGTTTTTGCAGAGGAAAGGGCGAAAATGTGTGAGGGCTTCCTTCCCCTGCAGATGCAGACATTTGGTCCCCTGCAACCGCAACCAGAGGACATAGAAAATGAACCTGTGTTGGACGAGACAAAATACAGCACGTCACCAAGGTGCATGTAAGGATAAACCCATGAAGGCCTCGGAGCAGGATTTGGCAACGAAACTGTTCCATTGAGCCAAAAAGCCAGCCAGGGCCTAGAAGCTTGTTATTATGGCTTGCTCTGTGAGTAAGACCTGCAGGGAGGGGTGTGAAGGCTGCCTAGTGTGAAGCCTGTGCAGAATAGTGGGGGAGAATGAAATGAGGTGAGTCTTAAAGGATTCTGCCTCTACTCGGGCTGTGGCTGTTCCCAACCTTTAAAAAAAAACCTAAAAAACAAGGCAAAATAACATTAAAAAAAACAACTCCTAGTATAAGATAAATGGATCCCATTTTGAATTCTATTACAGTAAACACAGGTAGTTCCAAATGTGGACAGATTTTTAAAACCGTGTGAGAAGCAGTGCTTTTGATAGTAAAGTAATAGGCAATGCTCATGATTAGCTATTAGCACCAGGCCAGTTGTAGAGGGAACTAAGATGAAGCACTTTGAAGGTTTTGGTTAAGAAAGAAACGTGAATTCTTACTACTTAAATTATATGAAGCATTATTGTCTCCTTTCCTCTTATCCCTTTTATTTTTATTTCTAAACAAGACAGTGCTGTTTTTGCCTTCACTTTAATATTTGATTGAATTATGTAAAGTGTAGACTGTGTGACAATGTTTGACTTACAAAAGTGTAATTTGATGCAGTTCAGTGTAATTATTCCTTCCCCGAAGACAATGTGTGTATTTTCCTCTGATTGACTCATCTCAGATCCCAGAAGTATTTTTGTGTTGTTTTGTTTCTTCTCCCATGCTTTCAAATTTAGTCATCTTCGTATTTTAATGCCTGTTGAAATTTTGGAGAAGTGACTCTTTGGCTAAAGGAAGAGAAGCCATATAAAACCTGTGTTTAATGTGGGGTCTAAATGAGATCATTTTTAATTCAGTTCTATTCTGAGGCCGTCTGTCTAAAGTTCAGTTTTCCAGATCATTTGCCTACTGCAAACATTCGGGCCAGGATGTCATGTCCGATGCCCTCAAGGCCCTCACTTCACTTCGAGTTTTAAAAAGGGAAACTTGATTTTAAAAATAATCCATGTAGAAGGAAGAGGGTCAAAGAGACAGATATGTTTATAAGCTCTATTACAGACTTACAGCGATCCTTTCAGAAACCCAGTTGTCCCGAGGGTGGGAAAGGGAGTTTCCATAAGGAGCGTTGTCCACGTGCTTCCTAATGTGTGGGAAAGGGACAGCATGGTTCTTTCCTCCCTCGTACCCTAGCAAGGGCCCTGCATTCTGGAAAAAGATGCAGACTGGCACATGCTGAACGCAGGCTGGAAAGGAAGCACTTTTAGCCCAGCCTGTGTGGCTCAGTGGTTGAGCAGCAATCTATGAACCAGGAGGTCATGGTTCAATTCCTGGTCAAGGCACATGCGTGGGTTTCAGGCTCGATTCCCAGTAGGGGGCGGGCAGGAGGCAGCTGATCAATTATTCTCCCTCATTGATGTTTCTATCTCTCTCTCCCTTCCTCTCTGAAATCAATAAAAATATATATTTTTTTTAAAAAATAAAGGAACATTTTTAGATGCCTTCAAAGGCTCCCTCATTGTTATGGAAGCTGGTGAATAAAGGGTGAAGACCATCTGAATGAGGGTCTGGAGTATCCAATGCTATGAGACTTTAATCTATTGGAAGATTTTTCAGCATCCTCTCCAGCTTTTAGGGGAAGACATATATGGTGAAACTAAAAGCCAGGCCTGTGTCAACCCCTCTGTCCCAGTTGGCCAATAGAGAAAGTGCAGCCCAACACAGTTCATCAGTTTAGAAATAACATTCAAAGGGTGATTTGAAAAACTTAAGACAACTCAGCACAAGTAATACCTGAATAAAAAAAATCTCGATTCTACTTTACCTCCCTGGTATATTAAAGCTTTAATCTATATTTGTCCTGAATCTGAATTTTGTTTAAAAAATTTCCATAGCATCATTGGGAAGTAAAAAACTGCAATCTTCACATGACTTAAAATAATAATAATTTCTTTTTATACTATTCTTCATAATTAGTAAAAGTAGAAAAATTTCAATATTTATTTTGAAACCAATAGGTGGTGCTATTAATTTTTATATTTTGCAATATGCTCTTTTATTTTTCCCATTTCTCAGTGCATTAGAAATTTCCTTAATTATCACAGTAGGATTTTTCATGGCAAAAAGGGAAAAAAAGTCTGCATTGACTTTCATATTCAGTTAGTCACTGTGACATGTCTTTTTTATGCTGGAAAATCAACTATAACTCAGAGTATGAGCTCAAGTAAAGGGAATCTATATAATTTTTGGCAGAAAAGTATATTTATGGAAACAGACCCTTATATACTAGTAATTCTCTGTGGTCTCTCTTTTTTATTTTCCTAGTTTTTCCAATAATGGCAATGACATGGAGAGTCATTATTTCAATATTTAATACTTCACTGAATGATCTATCTGAAGATGTCAGATTTGTGTAAAAAGTATCATGAAGGCACAATTGTGTTGCCATGGACTCCCACAATCATGGAGAGCAAGAGAATATTAGATAGAGGTCAGTCAGCTGCAGATGAGATGACTGACAAGTTAAAAGCTGCAAGTGCTACAAGCAGGTACTTGATGTTTGTCATCATGGGAACCGACATAGTTCTGGCATTAAACAAAAAAGTTCCAAAGGATTAAAATCATTGAAAAATTAAAATCCAAATTCCATTGCAACTTTCCAGTATAAGTAGTAATCTCAAACTGATGAATTCCATTGTTGTAGACCTTGAAGATAGAAATCTAAATCTTTTTCCTTCTCTTAGAAAAGCTATAGAAGCCCTTCATAATTTTCCAGGTAGGTGTGTGTGTGTGTGTGTGTGTGTGTGTGTGTGTGTGTGTGTGTGAAGCTGATATACTGAAGGAACATAAGCAGTTCAATGAGTTCTTGTAAAAGTGCCAAAAAGGGACTATGGCAGCTGCAATGAGCTGCCATCCTGATCCTATCATTCCTCAAACATCTGGATGATTTTTACCTCTCTTCTTCCAGATGTTTTGGTATCTTGTAGAAATAGCCTTAAAACTCTTGTCAGTATTGAATGAGCAGCCTAGTTATTTCTTGGAAGACGTGTTTGTGGGAAACATCATAATTTGCATAAGATTATACTCTGTGCCGTGGACAAGTTCACTCCTTCCCACCAGGGTCCCTTTCTGGGCTGGCTACGTATTTCCTGAATCCCCCCAGGCTTGCACTTCTCTGCCCTTTAGGGAGAAGGCTGCTTCCTCTTGACTTACATGGTAGGGGTTGGACTGAACTAACTATTAAGCAGTCATCCTTCTCTTCACACCTAAAATGTCATAATACTTAGGATATATGAAAGAAGAAAATATGACTTAAAAATGCCTCTTAGGTAGCATTGTCAGAAACATAGCTATCTAGACAAGGGAGTTGAGGGTCTGTTCTACACTGTGCTGCACACAGTTCACCCCGAGCATCAGAGTCAAGGCTGCATCACACGTGAAAGTGAATTTTGACAAATTAAGGTACAACTGGGGGAGGCGTGGAACAAGAATAATGAAGAGCCCTGATAAGCCGTATGAGAAACAGTTTAGGGAATGCAAACTTTTAGGCTGAATAAGAGACTCTCGGTGAGGATGCAGGAAGGTTGGCTATGATAACTCTTCCTAGGAATTGACAAGTTTGTCATATGGAAAAGACACAAGTTCTTTGATGTGATTCCAGAATGCTTATCAAGGGTTATTTGAAAGAAGTTGTCATTTAGTATCTCATTTTACTGTCAAGACATTAGCATTAGATGTAGATAGCTTTCTTTCACCAGTACAAGGAGAAAAATAAAACAAAGTAATCCAGACATAAAATTAAAGTGAGATAGACTTAAGTAACCATGGTATGTTTTGGCTCAAAAGCAAAAGAACCTTTTTAACATTGATCTGTTCAATAAATGTTTATTGAAAGCCCATTATGTGCCAGGCACTTTTCCAGGCACTAGAAAGAAAACAGAGGACAAAACAGAGTTCTTGCCCTCACTGTGCTTTCATTCTAGGGTGAGGGGGGTGGAGTCACTACACCGAGAAACAAAAAGGTGCAGTAGGTCAGGAGGTGGTACCCGCTGTAAAGAAAAAGGCACTGGAGTGGTAGGATGCTTCTTTAGGTAGAGAAGTCAGTGACTACTGTGTACACATAGAAAGGAACACAGGCCAGGGAGGGAATAATGAGAGCCCATCATAGAAAATGCTCCAGGAAAGACAATTAATTTTGGGAGGATATACAATATTGGCACTTATTAGTTGGTGTGCTTGTTCACCCCACTAGTTTGTACATGAATTTGAGCATGGGGGATGTCTTACCTATCTCTACATGGCTAATACTACCTACTAAAGTGCACACATGGACAGCATGTTTTACAGGGAATTGGATACAATGTACAACACCTAGATCCTACCCCAACTCATGTGATTTTGTGTGTGTGTGTGTGTGTGTGTGTGTGTGTGTGTGTGTGTGAGAGAGAGAGAGAGAGAGAGAGAGAGAGAGAGAGAGAGAGCATTAACTTTCTTTCATCCTTTCATCTCTGTCAATTTTATCTTTACCTTTCTTCTCCGAACCCTATACAAGTGAATTACTTTGTCTTTTTAAAATTGCAAAGATATAAGATCTTCAGTGATAGGAAGAATAATAGGAAATGTGGGGGAGCAAAGGTTGCACAAGAAATCACTGAATCCCTCTGGTTCCAGAACTCCTCCCTGAACAGATCTTAGGCAAAACAGGAATGAACAGTAATTCAACATTTTTGTTTCTTGGGGGGAAACACATCTTGCATGGTTAGGATTAGATTCAGCTGCATGGAAAGAAAACCTAAATTAACTATGACTGAACACTAAAGGTTTTATTTGATCATAAAAACCCAAGAGGTTGTATTCATAAAGCAGTTGCATAAAATCTTCAGGGAATTGGCATCCTTTGAAATTTCCAGCACACCTAGAGTGAGGTGCTCTCATCTCTATGGTCTCAGGGGTGACTGGAGGGCAAGTCAACATATTATGAATTTGAATTTACAAAGATGAGCACTAATATCTGAATTGCTTTCATCTTTTTTTATATATTGGAGTTTTTGTTTAATAAATGAATTTCGGTGTTAAAGGAATTGGAAAACTGCTAATCTTTTTTACAGACTAGAATCCTGAAGCCCAGAGAAATTAAGAGCTAGCTATTGACAGTGCCAAAAATGAGAACTCAAATTGCCTAATGACATTGATGCCAATTCTTTCCACTGTTAGGATGGTCAGTATCTTATCCAAATCACAGAGAACACTGAACATAGAAATAGAACAGCTGAGGCATTCCACACTGTTGAATCTGTCCACCAGACCACACCTCTTCAGTGTTGAGTAAATATTTCCATCCACTTGAATGGTGAAGAATTTTAGAAAATTAGGATAGAAACTGTCTTTAGCAACACAGCACTATTTGGGCAATAAATCAATAAATTTACACCATGGACAACATGAGAAAGTATAGGAGAAACTGTTCCTGGGTACGTAAGAATAACACTGATGTTCTTTTAACAAAGTGAGATTCAGCCCAGCCTGTGTTGCTCAGTGGTTGAGCATTGACCTATGAACCAGGAGGTCACAATTCAAATCCAAATAGTCAAGGCACATGCCTGGTTGTGGGCTCAATCCCCAGTAGGGGGCATGCAGGAGGCAGCCAATCAGTGATTCTCTCTCATCATTGATCTTTCTATCTCTATCTCCCTCTTCCTTTCTCTCTGAAATCAATAAAAATATATTTTTAAAAAATAAAGTGAGTTTTAGTTACTACACCAGTCTTTTCTGAAACATCCCTGTTCTGCCCTTCTTTTATTTTCTTGTTTCAAATAATTTTCAAAGTATTTTGGAGTACCTTTTGTCCATTAGCGGCAGCAACCTTAAGAGATGCAGGACAATTAATTTGGTAAGATTGGATGGCAATTGCTTCCTTTTTATAGCAAAACTGCTAGGGAAAATCAGTGTTTTGTCTTTATGCTGAAGTAATGCAGGCCATTACCATGAAGCCTCCATGAAAATCAGGCAAAATTGTTTTAAATAGGGGTTGAATATGTTCGAAACTGAGCAATCTGCCAGAATCAGTTCCTATTTTGTGTGTAGTTGAACTGATTGAATTACCATTTCTGCCTAGAACCACAGAAGCCCAGGAGACCCTGGGGCCAAGACCACAAACAATGGTTCTTTGTTTAAGGGGAGCCCATGGTTGAGTTTTTACACGCAAACATGTGTGGCTTCAATGTTCGGTAGAATGATTAAGAATTCAGCTCTGTTCCAGAGCAGGTCATGCATCTGTGTATTGTTGCTCAGCCCAGTCCCTCATTTTATGAACAGAACATTCTACTACACATGAAAGCAAGAAAAACCTTTTCCATCTTCTCAATAATTTACAAGTAAAAATTCATCGTATTCATGATTTGTTCCTTCTCAATACAGAAACATTTAAGGTGAGCCAATTCCTCCCATGGACAAAAGAACGGTGTGAAAGTAGATGAAGCTGGCATGAGACGCAGCATTGCTGCTTCGGGATGGGCTGGAGAAACCGGGCAGGGATGGCGATAGCCAGATGACGCTGCTGGAGCGATTCCTTCCAGGGGCTGCACATCTGGTCGTGCTGCTGCCAAGGATAAGGCTTGTGCTTTGATTAGCGGCAGCTCAAATTTAAAACATGGAGAAGCAGGACATGTTCTGCAATACACCAATCATGTCAAATGTCCAGGGTAAAGTGATGACTCTCATGTATGCGTGTGTACGTGTGTGTGCGCCCCAACATAGTTTGCAATGTCATGTGTTTGCGCTTCTGTAAAAGAACACTGAGTCCTTCAAGCACAAGTTGCAACATGGGCCCGGGAGTCATAGGCATGTTTCATGGGAAAAGCTCACTTTATGTGCATCAGGAGAATACTGAAAAAGCAGCTGGTCAGAAGGTCTTTGGAATTAAGATAGACTCATAGCTGGCTGATTATATAATATTAAAATATGTTTCCTTTCTCCCTAAATCCTTCACTACTTGGTGTTTATATAGGTGAAGAAAAATGTTGTAACATTTTAATAGATTCAAGTATTCTTTGAGTGTCATAGGCACTTAATATTTTCTCAGTTCATAATACAACCATATCTGCATATTTAAATGACCATGATTTCAAAGCTCCAAAATAAAGTTGTTTATTTTCCCACTTGCCGGGGTCCAACCCCAGCAGGTCCAGGGGTTCCCAAAGGCGTAGACGGAGTCGGCGAAGAAGGAATGACACGGAGACAGTGTTCAGTTGATCAGCAGCCTAGCCAAGATCTCTAGCCCAGATCTCCAGCCAAGTTCTGGTCTGAATCTCCAGAGAGGTTCTGCTTAGGATCTCCAGCCAGGTTCTGTAGCCATGTTCCCTTGCTAGGTTCTCCAGCCAGGTTCGGTCACCAGGTTCTAGTCAGATTCTCTTGCCATATTTCTGTAGTCAGGTTCAGTCCAGGATCTTTTGCCATGTTCTCTCGCTAGGTTCTGTCTCTAGGTTCTGAGGCCAGTTTCTGTCCAGGATCATTTGCCATGTTCTCTCCAGCGAAGTTCTTCTGTCTCTAGAGAACGTTCTGTGTAGGTTCTGTGTTCTAAGTTCTGTGTTCTAAGTTCTGTGAGTTGCTGTCTTGTTACATCTGTATTTATACCAGTTGATTCAATCCTATCAATCTCTATTACAAAGGTTAGGGCGTTTCTTATCTCCATTCCAGGGAGTAAAGATTATGTAGCTTAAGCATGATTGGTCATAGTTAAAGTGATTAATTACCCGCCTGGCACTTAGTTGAGGGGTTTTATTCCCTCCCTAACTTCAGGGGAAAATCCCTACCTGGGGATTCAACCTTTCTCGGAGAGGTGACCTTGGTTAAAACACAGTGCCAAGAAGGTGAGCAAACATATTAAGAACCGTATGCCATATATGCCAGGTCCCTTGAAACAGCAAGGATGGACCGGCTCCCGGCACCCACTGACTTTCATTCAGCAGGGGGACCAGTTAAATGCCATAACAGAGCCTACTGTTGATCAGGATGAGCAACTAATGAGGCCCGTGAATCTGATTTATCTTGCTTATTACTGCTGCTGTTTAGACAGCTTATATTCAAATTCAAAGACCAGGTATCTAATGACTGGGCAAAGCATAGGACTGTCCAATGAGGCAGTCGATTTAGGAAAGTGATGGTGAACCTATGACACGCGTGGCAGAGGTGACACGCGAACTCATTTTTTTGGTTGATTTTTCTTTGTTAAATGGCATTTAAATATATAAAATAAATATCAAAAATATAAGTCTTTCTTTTACTATGGTTACAAATATCAAAAAATTTCTATATGTGACATGGCACCAGAGTTAAGTTAGGGTTTTTCAAAATGCTGACACGCCGAGCTCAAAAGGTTCGCCATCACTGGTTTAGGAGATCATATACCAACAGCCTGGATGGCCAGACCACCCTAGACCTCATTTATTTATTTTTATAATAAATATTTGGCCTGAATGAGGCAAAGAAACTTTTCATCTTGTCCCTGCAATTTGTCTTCTGACATGATTCTGCCATAATATTTCATAGCTACAGTGACTCAGTGCAGCAACGCAAACACGATGGTTGATTCTGTAAAACGTATCCTGGCCTATTGGCCAGGCATGTAAACAGCAGACCCTGTAAGTATTCTTATAGCATTGGCCCTCCCATAAAGTTAAGGAGTAAAGAAACACATGTTTTCTATTCCCTTGTTTATGGTTCTCATAGATAACAGTGTAGGTGCCTGGAAATAGTAGCAATAGGACCATACATTATTTGAGTTATGGTAGTTGCAAAATCTGAGAGCTGGGAAGAAACTTGGAGGTTTCGAGTCAACCTCCCTTATTGTAGATGAGAAACTCCGGATCTAGAACTGTACCCTTTGTCATCTCCAGAAACTAGAGCCCGAGATCCAAGCCACGGTTCTCTGGCTGTGTTCCCCTTTTCTGCCCCACTGACTCAGCGAGGCCAACTATGTGCTATCACATAGGAATAAGGTGTAATGTGTCCTTGCTCTCAGATCATCTTCTGGGTAAACCTCCAAACTTAACTTCCATCTGGTTTCTGCTTCCAAAATCCCTGTATCCAATTCTTTCCAAATACAAGGAATATTCACTTTTTTCCCCCATAATTGAAAAATCTCCCATCTATGAACACTCTAGAGCAGTTTTGTTTTAGCCTGGGTATCTCTAAAATAAGGGGAACTCCAAAGGAAGGGGCATTTTTATGATCATTTTCAAGACTCTGGTTGGTTCCAAAAAGATTCTGTGGCATCTAGACGAAAGGCACTTCTGAATTTTATCCCTTTTATTATTCATTAGACCTGCTCCTCCATAGTCTTTTATGTTCGATGACGATCAGATCCCCAGAGGGTTCTTCCCGCTCCAGGGGCACAGAAGGAAGCTGCTCCGAAGCCCTCTGGCCCACACCGCACAGCTGTGGGCCTGGCTGTAAATAGGGCTCTGTAGGGCATGGCCACAAAGGGGGCTAATGACATATTACAGTATATGGTGACCTAGCATTGCCACATGGTTTCTAAATTCACGATGAAAATCCATCAACCATTTATGCATCTACTGAGTAAGCTATACACACCTACACACACACACACACACACACACACACACACACACACACACTTGGATCCAGATTTGCTGTAAACAAATTAGATTCTTAAAGCACATAGAACAAAAATGGGTCTTAGTAGTATTCAATCTGTAATTTGCTTCATATTTATTGCCCAAATAAGCACAAAAACGACAACAAAATGGTGAAGCCCTGCTCCCCTGCTCTGAGATTTGCTTTTTTGCACAAGAAGCATTTTCTGGAGTTGCTTTGAATGGGCCCTTAGACACCTCTTCAGCGTTAATGCTGCTGGGATGCGGCGGTTACAGTAAAGCAGACTAAATGTCCATGCATTTGCTTAACATTAAAAAAAGATCTTGTGTGTGTTTAACTCTAGAGTTGCGTTGGTGTTCAGGGTCCCTATTTTTATATTCTTAGGGGCCCCGCTGAGAATCTGCAGCTTATTGGGCCACACCTCTCACTCTGACTCACCTAAAAGGGGCTGCCCAGGGAGACCAGCACATCACAGAACCTTGGAAGTACCTCCAGCGATGCCACCTTGCTGCTCCCAACCCACTTTCAGATTTTTCAAAATGCCTCCAATTTAAAAAATGTTGAATTGGACATAGTCTCTCCTGAGTGGTTAACTACAGAAGTTTGAATTTCATCCTCCCCTGCTCAAAACAATGGAACAATTTCAGGTGAACAGCTCAATTTCAGGTGTGCAACACAGCTTCCAAAGGCACATTGCACCTTTGGCAGGACTGAGTGTGGGTGAGAACCCACACATGCAACTTCTATTAAATCCGTCCTGGGAACACATAAAATAAAGCAATATAGTTAAGCTTCTCATTTTGGGGCAGGATATGAAAATGGATAAGGGAAATTTTAATATATTTAAGCATAGAACTTTGTTATATTTTCTGTAATTTTGCCATATGATAAAGCCTAAGAATGAATTCTATATTTCACTCTAAAAGGATCGTTACAAAACTTTATTTGCTCTTCTCACTTATGTGAAGGGCTATGATATTGACAAGACTTTGAGAATGAGACACGCTTTCAAGAATCACCAGAGATTTCTGATGAGACTTGTAAAGGCTATTTGTGAAGGCTCAAATTTGGCCTATAGGTCATTGGTTTTTATCTTTATACTGTGAACATCTTTGTTTATGTAATATATATATGTCTGATATACCTTACACATATCTCCATATATGTACCTTATACTAATAGCATATATATACTTAAAAAGGCTTAGTAAAGAACTACAGCTTCATCTCTTAGTCTACAACATGATGCCTAATTCCACCAGAATGGCAGTGTGCAAAATGATTAGCAGTCCTTTCCGGAATTAGGATAAGCTTTGAATAAAATTCCCAAGTTTGTCATAACCAACAAGAATAAAAACTTCCCCAGCTTGAGAGAGATTCAACTCTCTGGTAGATTAGCTAGTCGATTAAATTCAGCTAGTAAATTCATTTTATATTCTCTAATAATTATAATAATTAGCTTTGTTAATCTTGTGCCATAAGAGGCTATTAATGGAATCACAAACTGCATTTATTGTTGAAAAATACTCACTCTACTGAATTCTAACCCGGAAATAGACTCTATTATTAAAAAGTGGGCAAATTTGTTTAAGGGGGTAGAATGGTATGGGAGGGTGGGGCAAATCATGAGAGGTTTAATTTTCTGGAAGAGCATCCTGCATCCCCACCACCTCCTACATGGCACTGTGGGAAGCAAAGGCAAAGGCCCGCTACAGGCACACGGTCTCTAGGTCTCGCACATCTGATTTGGTCCCCACATCGCCCAGTGCAGCCGACAGCTGGTTTTGATTGGGAACGATGGCATTAAAAGCAATAGTAGCAGAGGCCATTGCTGACATTGAACTACCTTTTCCTGTGGAATGGAGAGCTAATCACTTGTCTTGAGATTTCTTCCCCTCTTCAAAAGAAATCAGTTTGATTCCTCCAAAGTTATCAACCATAAAAGAACTCTGTCCCCAAATAGGGATTGCCCTTTCTCGTTTCCCTCATGATTTCTGAGATATTCCCTCTTGTTACTCTGGTCTTCATATCCTGTTTTCTGCTTCCACTTAGACATGGCAATTAAAGAAAGATACGGTTTATTTTAAAAATATGGTCCTTTTGCTGACTGTAAAGAGAGCTCTTAAACAGGCCCAAAGTCTTCACCGGGATTAGCTGAATGTAGTAAGTAAATCCCATGTTGAATGGTGACCTTGTAAAGTCTCCAAGAAGCAAGGCTCTATTGGGCTGCGTGCAGCTTAAATGAAATAAACCTTCTCCCCTTGGGTCTCCTCCTTTCAGGGCCCGGCTATGGAGTGGCAAGTTGCCTTCTTCAGGGGGCTACGAGAACAGTCTAGTGCACTGGTTCCCAAAATGTGGTCCCCAGACCAGCAGTAGCAGTGGGACTTGTTAGAAAGGCACGTTCTCAGGCCCCAGACAGCCTTGGTGTGGGCTCAGCTCTCTGTGTTTTAACAAGCCCTTCAGGTGATTCTGATGCATGCTAGCATTTAAGAACTACTGGTCCATTGCATCAACAGGCCTTCTGTTTACACCTTTTGGCTTATATCTGGATTACTTCACTTAGGAAAAACCCAGAATCTCGGGTTGAAAGAAAAGGTGGATGGACAGATAAGTCAAAGGCAAAACAAAATCACCAACATATCTGGACTATATAAAGATAGTCTTTCTTTCTCTCTCTTTCTCTCTCTCTCTCTTTCTCATTCTCTCTCCTTCTCTAATACAGATGTATCAGTTTATATATACTAAATCATTCATTCATTCATTAGGAATATTTGTTACTATGTATCAGACACCATCCCAGAAAATGGAAATACTGTAATAAACAAAATATATTAGACCCCCAATCTCATGCTGTTTACACTAGTATGGAAGAACTTGAAGTCTATAAATAAGTGAATACATGAGTTTATAATAAGGGGATAGAGAGTGACAGGGTAGGGGTGGGGGGTACTACTTTGGATAAAGTGGTTAGGGAAGCAGAAATCACTCTTGAGCCCTGTCTCATATCTCCTCCACCATCTTTCTTATTTAGCCCTTTGATTTAGTGGCCAAATTCATATAGGCATCCAGCAGCACCTCAGTTTATTTGTACCTTGTATCTCTAGTCTTTGTCAGGAAGCCTCTCTGCCTCATTGAGTTTTTCCCCCTTAACCATGGTGGTGAACACATGAGCTCACTTGCTCAAGGGAAATAACATTTCGTTGGGTAAACTTTGACAGATTAGAGAGGGGGGCTGGTAGATAGATACTTGCTTCTTCCACATCTGGGCAAACTATTCTGGGGAGGGTGGGGCAGCATTCTTCATTACCCCAAAAGGGACCCAGCAAGAACTCTGGTTGCCCACAACAGTGAGTTGAATTAGTAATATCTTTGGTTTAGTCTTTTCTCTTTTCTCCTTGACTCCTTTCTGTGGCAGACGTTTTCCTCAAAACTACCTGCATTCAATTCTTTGTCTCAGGCTCTGCTTTTGGGGAAACACAGGCCAAGGCAGTAGGTCTCTATTATAAGGGTTTATTTTAGTAGAGATCTTAGAAATGTGAGGGAGGAAGTCACATAGATATTTGGAGGAACAGTGTTCCAGGTAAGAGCAAATGCTGGGAGACAGGAATGTGTTTGGAATGTTCCAGGATCAATGTGAAGCCAGTGTAGATTGTGTGGGTGAGCACGGAAGAAAGAGTGAAAATCATAGGAAATATGGTACTAGAGGAAGCAGGAGGTCAGATCATGTAGGGCTTCATAAGCCATCAAAAGAATGTTGACTTTTGTTCTGAGTAAAATGAGAAGCCATTGAGAGATTTTTGAGCAGAGAAGGTATATGGATCTGAAAAATGTTTTCAAAGGATAACGTTAGCTTCTTTTTTCATAAAAGACTATAGGGGAACAAGGGTAGAATCAGCAAGATCATTTAGGAGGCTTTAGCAATAGTTCAGGCAACTTGAACTATGATGCTAGCAGTGAAGGTGATGAACTCTCAGAACTGGCCCTTGGATTGCATATGGGTGAAAGAGTGGAAGTAATGATGTCTCCAAAGATTTCGGTCTAAGCAACTGGAATGAATGGAATATCCAAGAGCATATTCCTGAGCAAGATGGAGAGAACCTGATTTGAAGAAAAGGAACCCACAAGAAAGTTAAATCGTTTTCTGGTTCATCAGTGACAATGGAATAAGTGCTGCCATTGGAGAGTCAGGCACTATTCTTACCTACAAAGTTAGACACTAACCAGAGTAGAAGAAATTAAGCCCCCATATTTTCCTAGGACAGAGCAGACATCAGCACAATAGAGACACATTCTCAAACAATACTGAACCAAACATTCTTCATTAATTATTACATTTAATCCTTAACACAACTTGAAAGTTTGGTATATTTATTCTCATTTTATTGATGGTGAAATTGACAAAGCATAGCTAAGTGACTTCTCTAATGTCTCCTTGCCTAAAAAGTACAGATCTGAGATTCAAGCCCAGGTCTGTCTGCCTCAAATTATTTTTAGTCTTAACCACTAGCATCTTCTGCACTAGTGTTTCCTCTTCTTCCCATTTCTTGCATAATTACTTGTCAAACCTTAATTCATTTACTCTTGTATAAGATTGCTCTCTCTCTCTCTCTCTCTCTCTCTCTCTCTCTCTCTCTCTCTCTCTCACACACACACACACACACACACACACACACACACACACACACACACACACCACAGATGTTTATTTCTCTCATGTAACAGTGAAATATAAGGATTCCATAGATGATAGACTGATAGAAAGTTTCAGGGTATCAGGACTAGACTCTTTCTGTCTAGGTAGTCTCTTTTTAATCTCTTTCCTTCAACCTCTTCTACAGCAGGACTTTGACCAGATCTTTTAGGTAGGTTCAGCATCAGAAAAAAAACTATCCTCCCCTAAATACTCAGCACAGGTAATTATACCAAATTGGTTTCTTTGATAATGTTAATTCACCTCTTCATTGTTTATCTCTATACTCTTCTAAGATATTTTTCTCTTCCCTCATCTCAATGCATTTTTATCTTAATTGTATGAATATTAAATATTAAATTATTTTCCACAATGAAATAATAGGTGCCAGCTGACATGATGTATAGATCAAAATTTTGACTCCATGCTCCCCTCATTTACTCTTTTTATTGCAGAATGGCCCAATTTCCTGCAACTAGTGATTCAAAGTCACCCCTTGTATTTGTGTTCCACTCAGAAGGCTGGGTGGAGTTAGGCAAGACCTCTAACCATGAGTTCTCAGGGATGGCTGGCAACTAAGAGGCACCTACTCATAGTTGACCATGAACACAAAGAGAAAATTCAGATTATAGTAAGGAGAAGATCCCAGGCCATAGCAAGAAATGCAAGACCAAGTTCAGGCCTAAATAGTGTGGTGAGGTTGGAAACAGGAGATTGTGTAATGAGGTCACAGGCCACAAGGATCAGAAACACATGGAGCGCAGTGTGTGGAATAGGTTAGGACAGGTGATTCAGGACTAAATTTATGAGTGCTCAGGGGGATTGGAAACCTGTTTTTATGTGATGGCACATGCTTGGACAAGGGTAGATGGATTCAAAGCCTGAAAACAGAAACATGTTCCTAAGTAGGGGTGTTGTGGGAACTATAGGCTAATAGCTTAAATGCTCATCATCCAATTAGCTATGGTCAGTTCTGACAGCTATGTTCATGCAAACATGCTCACACTGTTGATTCATTCATTCTTGCACTGTCATTGGCATTTGCAGAATGCATCAAGCCTATGTTTTGTATCAAGTGGTCTATTTGGGAGTAGAATTGGAAATAGGAAGATGAACCGGCACAGTCCTCATTCCCAAGGAGTTTTTAGTTTTGTTTGGAAACAGATGTAAACCAAACAGTGAACAGAAATGGCATGGTATGATAATGCTCTGATGGAGATAGATATGAGGCTCAATGGAGGCACAGAGCACCATGCTGTTGAGTCAGTGATGGGTTCACGGCTAAGGTTGTGTTTGTGTGGATTTTAAAACATTAGGTACAGTTTGCTGGGAAAACATCAGGGGAGGAGTGACATAGGAACAGGTTTTCCAAGCAGGTACACCTGCTCGGGCTGAAGAATGATCATGTATGGTGTGCTCAGGAAACTTCAAAGAAGCTGGTATTACTACACAATCAGGACCTGTGGTAGTGGTGGGGGAGAGGGGGGGAGTCAGATTAGCCAAAGATGAGGCTGGAAGAGCCAGGAAGGGTGAGATCCTGAAGGAACCTGAACTCCACACTATGTAGTCCTTTAGAAAATGTAAACAAGCCACTACCAGGTGGAGCTGCAGTGACCAAAGACCCTTGGAGAGGTATTCCAAGTTAAAACAGAGAACGCCCTCTGTCCCAGCAACTTAGACATTGCAGGACAAAAATTTCAGAACCACCTCAACAATCGTGCTTCCTTTCCTAGGCCTTTCTCCATCCAGTAGTGTTTGAAATATATAATTTTTGATACATTTTCCCTTTAAAACATAAGTTATTTTCAGAAAATTTAAATAAAGTCATTTATCTTCTGCAAACCCCTAGCATTTTGGATGAAAAGAGCTGTCTTAAAGAAAACCCACTTATTTTTTCCAGTACAAATTTTGACCAGTCAGAAGAAGTACTTCTTTGTCTGAAGGAGACATTCTTTAAAGAAAGGTGTTTTCTTTCTTTTTTTTTTTTTCCTGGACACGGGTCATGAAGTCTCTTGCCCCAAGTACCAAGGGTATACCGTAATTCCTGGCTCTATTAGTTAAGTGTTTTTCTTAAGGCGAAAGTGTTAGCTGTGTTTACCCCAATTTTCCTTAGGGGAGTGTAAATATCACTTCCAATTCTTTCTGTACTGGCTTTAATTGAAGAAGAAAGTAAAGCAATATTTACTGGGGAGGAGGTTGAGTGACTGTGTTTCTATAAAAAATATGAACTTAAGAGTATGGTCCTTTGAATGCTCTAAGGGAAAGTCTGCCTGTGGCTCTGTGCCTTGGAATAGAGATCCTTTAAGCCAGGGACAGCATCTTTGATCTCCTGTTGCCTCACACTCTAACGTGTTCATGGCAAGATCCCCATAATATTAGCCACTCCTGATAGTGATGGAAAATTGCAGGAAGTGAGGAATGACTCGGTGATGGTTAACCCAATGCTTCCAAACTATCTTGATCACAACAATCACCTGGGCTTTAGAGCACAGACTCTGGAGCCCCATCCAAGACTGCCAGATGAATGAGGATCTCCAGGGAGAGGACCTGAGATCTCTACAGATAACAAGTGTCTCATGTGACTTAAAATCTGACAAGTTTTTGGAAAGCAAGATTAATGTATCTTCACTCTATATGCGGTGTAGGTTTCTAGGGTTAGATGGGAGAAGATACACCAAGAGTCAACATAGAAAAAAAACACACCCATTTATAGTATAAAATCTGATATAATCCCCCTGTGACTCAAAATGTGGTCCAAGAACCAGCGGTGGAGGCATTACCCACGAGCTGGCAAACCACATTCCTCATTTTAACAGTGATCTTTGCACATGAGAATTTGAGGACCATTGATTTAGAGCAGTGGGTCAGCAAACTATGGCCTGCAGGCCAACTCGGGCTTGTTTTTGTAAATAGGGTTGTATTGAAACAAAGTCACATCCATTTATTTATACATTTTCTATAGCTGGTTTCATGCTATAGCAGAAGACATCAGTGTTTGCAACAGAGACCATATGGCCTACAAAGCCCAAAATCCTCATTCTCTGAACCTTTGCAGAATAAGTTTGTCCATCTCAAATCTATAATATATGGCATGCTTCAGAGCTTACCATTATTAGTGTATATTAAATTAGTGTATAATAAATACAGTAGCTAGTCACTTCAAAAAACTTATTTTAAGCCTTATAAATCCAATTTTCCATTCTATTCATTTTAAATGTGAGATGTGAATGCTCACTGGGGCAAGATATTTATTTTATAATATATGACTATGTCACTTCTATGTTAAACTCTTTAAACAATCCCCAACTGCCAATGAAATCTAATTAGTAAAATGGCATTTGAAGTCTTCCAGTGTCTAGACCCAACTTCCAACCTCCTTTTAACCTCCCTGGCACACCATGCCTCTTGTCAAACCATATTTCTGGGTGTTTCCAGCATCTAAACATTGCCGTGTTTTTGCTCTTCAAAATCCATATGATATTTTATGCATAAAACCTCCCCACTTCTCTTTCCTGACATTAATGTATACCACTTAAGTTTTAAAGAACCTGACTGGGATAGATAAGAGAAATACTTGATATAGGTTTTTTGTGTGCATGTGTGAATACTTCTCTTTTCCCAGAAACTGCTCTTTCACAAAAGTCACATGAATAGACACTGCATATTAGCACAGTGACAATTTATTTTTTAGTTTCTCCTTAACTAAACAACTAATATAAACCATAAGTGTCATGGAATGATACCAATCCAGACACACCCTAGCACCAAATGGAAAACAAAAGTTTCTGAACAGACATTTGGGACTCTATATGTCAGCAAGCCTTCCAGGGCCCATGGAAAGGCATTAATTTGAAGAGTTATTCAACTTAGGATTAACAGATGTTGAGCATCTGTATGCTATTCACACTCTTATTATCCTGGACATAATTAAGTTGCATTACTTCATCTGAGAATCATCACCCTGGCAAAGCAGTTGCAGAGGGAAGATGGTGGATGCCACTAACAGGACAGTATGATGGCCTTTTGGGGGTGACCTAAAAAGTGGAAATAATAAGAGGCATTTTCGACTTCCTGTATTTCTGTACAGTCCCTTTAGGATTTATTCTTACCCTTTCTGCCTGCAGAAACCCTTTGTCCTAATCCCTTTTTCAACAATGTTTTATTCAGTCTTCTCCTTGGTCCAGCTCTTTGGTCTTCATCTAATGCAGGGTTTTCAGTCTCCACACTATTGAGATTCTGGAGCAGGAAGACAGTTTTGTTCACTGTAGGGTGTTCAGTAACATCTCTGGACTCTGCCCACTAGATGCCAGTAGCATCCCCAGGTATGTGGGGGGCGAAATTTCTTCTAGTTGAGAACTACTGGCCTGATGCTACGTACTTTCCTAAGGTGATAGAATCCATAACTATGGCTTTAACTATCACCCTTGCTAGTGTTTCCCATATTTGCATCATTGTCCCAGCAATCCTTCAATAGCACATCTCTGTGACTATTCCTCTCACACCCATAACTGGGCATATCTAAAACTGAACTGTTTTCTTTCTCCAAGTCTCCTCCTTCCCATGACCCCTTCCTCCTCCTTCTTTTTGTCATATTAATTACAGATGACATGCTACATTCCCGTTTCCAAATTAGAAACTCCTGGTTATTCTCTAATTCTCTTGATAATACATATTCAGGAGCAGATAAAGCTTTTGTGAGATATAAGCCTTATATAACTTGAGGGAACTTCTTTTAAAAAGATTACAATTTTACAAATCAGGTGTAGGGACTTGGAAGGTGCTGGTGCAAGAGAAAGAAACTAAAGCCTAAATTTTGTTGGTTTCATTATTAATCCACCTCTGTATGCATTATCTTAATACCAATGAAAGCAATTTATTCATGTAAATCATTTTTATTCAATGAAAAGATCAACAGTCTTCCATCATTAATTGGGGAAAATCTTATCTAATGAACAACTTTTATATAATGTTGACCATGTATCAGGAACATTATGCACTTTTTTTTCTCATTTAATTTGTTTTGTTACCAATGAGAAATGAATTAATGTACTATTGTGGTTAACAGCATGGTCTTAGAGACCAAACTGTTATAGTCTGCCTTGTGGTTCTACCATGTGTCATGTGACTGCACCAATCACTTAGCTAATTCGAGTGTCAGTCTAATCTAAGAAAAGTAGATAAGTTTGAGTACCTACTTCATTGAATCGGTGTGAGGAATTAAATTAGTTTACTTGTTTAAAATACTCAGAAGAATACCTAAAATATAAAAAAAAATACATTGTAAGTGGTAGCTATTATTATTTTACTGATGAGAAAGCTGAAAACTGAGATCTAGAACTTAAATAACTAGCCCAAGGTGATACAGTTAAGAATGGGAGAAAAATGTAAAATTGAACTTTAAAGCTCAGATTTTTTTACCACACAAGTTCCTCAGTACAGACTTCATGGGTTTTAGGGAGGATTAAATATGTTACTACCGTTCGGTTTTTGTTTTTTTTTTACATTTCTACTTCAACATGCAGAGATTGGATGCTGAGGGGAAAATACAAACTAAAAAGTTGATGTTAGGAGTTGTTTATAATAATAATAGTTTGGAATTAGGAGTAAATTTAACAAGAGAAGTGTAAAAATTATATTCTATAAGTTACAAAATCTTAAAAAAATTATTATGACATAAGTAAATGGAAATACATCCCATCTTCATGGATTGGAAGATTTAAATTTGTTAAGATGGCAATACTCCCCAACTTGCTCTATAAATTTAATGCAATCCCTATAAAAATCCTTGCTGTCTTTGTTGCAGAAATCCTTCCTTCCTTTCTTCCTTCATTCCTTTTTTTCTTCCAAGCTAATTTTTTAAATCAGATGGATTTGGCAGGGATTCAGAACAGCCAAAACAATCTTTAAAAAGGAAGAAGAAAGCTGGAGGACTCACACTTCCCAATTTCAAATTTACTACAAATCTACAGTAATCTCTGGGTGATACTAGCTAAAGGGAAAACATTACAGATCAATGGGATAGATAAATGGATTAGAATTGGGAGTCAAGAAATTATCTCTAACATTTATGGTCATTTCATTTCAACAAGGGTACTAACACCATTTAATAGGAAAGAAGAGTCTTTTAAAGTAATGGTGCCTAGACAAGTGGCTATCCACATGGAAAAGATTAAGTTGGATTCCTACCTCAAATTATATTAAAAAATTAATTCAAAATAGATCAAAGACCAAATCTAAGAGCTAAAACTATAAAATCTTGGAAGAAAGCAAAGGTATAAATCTTATATTAGGCAATAGTTTCTTAGGTATGATGGCAAAATAATAGGCAACAAAAGAGAAAATATAAATTTGATTCTTTCAAAATTTAAAAACTTCTGTGTTTCAAAGGACACTATCAAGAAAGTGAAAATACAACTCACAGAATTAGAAGAAATAATTGCAAATAATATATTTGATAAGAAACTTGTACCTAGCATAGATAAGGAACTCTTACCCAAGTAAAAATTAGGCACAGGATCTGAATAGATATTTCTCCAAATAGATATACAAATAGGCAATATGCACATGAAAATTACTTCTCTTTAGTAACCAGGGAAATGGAAATAAAAATCACAGTGAGATTTCACTTTATGAAATTCACTAGATTGGCTATAATAAAAAAGACTGATAATAACAAGTATTGTGGAGGATATGGAGAATTTGGAACACTGATACATTGCTCTTGAGATGTAAAATGGTACAGCAGGCTAAGTTACCATATGAGCAAGTAATTTTACTACTAAGTTTATGCATATGCATGTTCACAGAAAAACCTGTACATGAATGTTCATAGCAGCATTATTAATAGTAATAAAAAAGTGGAAACAGCCAAAACCAGTTTGGCTCATTGGATAGAGCGCCGGCCTGCGGACTGAAGGGTCCCAGGTTCGATTCTGGTCAAGGGCATGTACCTGGGTTGAGGGCACATCCCCAGTAGGAGATGTGCAGGAGGCAGCTGATCGATGTTTCTCTCTCATCGATGTTTCTAACTCTCTATCTCTCTCCCTTCCTCTCTGTAAAAAATCAATAAAATATATTAAAAAAATATCAAAAAAGTGGAAACAACTTAATATTAACAAACTGATGAATAGATAAATAAAATGTGGTATATTGATGCAATGGAATATTATTCACCAATAAAGAGAAATAAACTGCCAACATGGATGAACCTTGAAAACATTATGCTCAACAAAAGACACCGTTCATCAAAGACCACATACTGTTTATACGAAATGCCCAGAATAGGCAAGCCTATAGAAATAGAAAATAAATTAATGTTTTCCAGGTCTGGAAGGAGTGTTGGAGGAATTTGTAGAAGTTGTTTATGAATTGCAGTATCATCCCCAACTCAGTCTTGACTGACTCTGTAAAGAGATTTTGTTGCTCTCATTACCACTAGACACTGTTTGGAATTTCTGACTGTTAGAAATGAAGACTGTTCCCCAACACTTCCTTCACACTGGGATCTCTCAGCTATGTTCTCTAATTCTGAGGATATCATGGAACCATGTGTTGTTAATAAACAGCATCATAATATTTTAAATATGACTCACTTTATCACTTGTAGACTCAGGTGAAGAACCATGACCCCATAGGGTATGGAGTCTTTTGTTTCTTAATAAACAGCTTAAGATTTATATTCCCAAAAGCAGCTTCAGGGTGGCAAAACTTTGGTTCCCCTCACAATGAAGCATTACTTACAGAAACTGGACTAAGATAGACTATCGGTGCTATGCTATTGATAAAGAAGTATTCCATTACCAGTTCTGTTCCAATTGTTTGTAGGTGAGGCTTCTTTGAGAAATAAGAATGGCAGGATTTAGGAACTAAACTTCACCCTGAGCCTCGAACTCATCACATAAGCATTCTCCCTACTTTGGTGACTGCATTATCTCATAGAAATGTCTGCTCTGCTATGTGTTTCAAAATAATAATTATGAATTCTATGATCTTTCTGCATCCGTTTCTACTCTGGGTGATAGATTTAGTTATTTTATAGAGGCAAAAAATCACTGCATTCAATTCAACAAGCATTTTGTACAACCTCTATGCTACTAGGTACCACAGCTAGGAAAGTTAGATAAAATACGGTATAGTTTTCTGTCTTCCTGGGAAACTCACTGCAGTGGTGAAGCTGGACAGATATTTTTTCATCCAAAATGTCAATAGTGTTGAGGTTTGGAAAACCCTAATTTAGAGGCTTGATCAGATTGAGGTTTCCATTTTGAAGCAAGACTACTATTAGTAATCAACATCTAAAAGCACTAATTCATTAGGGTTGCAAATGGTAGTATTCTAATTACATCATTCCTCCTTCATTTATTACCTGGAAAATTCTATAAAGGGAAATTTCCCCTTACCCACTATTTGGCTGCCCAGAGAGGTGATTTAGTTTTAAGACACTGAAGTCTGCTGAATATCTACCAAATGAGCAGAATTCAGTGAGTATGCAGTCTGTTTCAATGAAGATCCAAATAAAGTCTACACATTTTAAAGTACTTAGTCTCAGATCCAAAGTAAGTGGAATAATGTAGACAACATCCAGATTAATTGGTTTAGAATATATAAACCTTTCCTTTTTAGTCTTACTAGGCAATTGATTTCAGTATTTCTACTGAGATTTTTTCCCCTCAATAAATTTAGCTTTATTTAAAGTTAATGAGCTTTTTCAATTAAAGCCACAGATATTTGGCCTTTGGATAGTATTTGGATGAATCAGAGTGTATCTAATTACACTGGATAAATTCTTAAGAGGCCGGGAAGATTCTTCATTCAGAACAAGCATATCTTAAGTCAGAGTCACATAGACATCATTTCAACGGGTATGGGAATTACCTTTGTGAAAGGAGTCTCCAGATGTGGCTGAGTTTGAGAAAGGCACGCAGTGGAAAGCATAAACATTATTCTTTTTGAGAGTAGCCTGTTGATTCTAGAAGGCAAAAGAGGCAACATTTATGGCATGAGTGCCCACAAAGTAAAAGTGGTATCATCTTCAGAGGACCCTGTTCACTGACTGATCCTTGGCCTACCTTCAGGCATAGTTAAACTCAGATGTGCAAAGTAAGTCAGGAATTCATTTCAGAATGAGTTTTTCAATGGTCTGTCTAGGTCAAGTGCTCGTCCTTGAGCCTGGCCCTATGGATAGGATGAGTGAATACCCCACTGAGGTGCTTTTGGCAATTGGATTAAAATAGATGTCTGCTATGCTTCAGTATGATGGTTTTGAAATCTTACACTGTATCATTTCTTTCTTACCAGCATCTTACTGTCTAAAGACATTTTTATTGTCTGTAGCACCTCCTTTACACAGGAACCCATAAAAAAGGTACTCAACAAAGTTATTGGTTGTTTCCCAAATATTTTAGTATTTTGTTTTTCAACTTGCCAATTATTTCCTACACATAAATTAGTAAATTAGCCTTCAAGTGCTGACAATTGTTGCAATTATAATTTTGCAATTGTGTTCCGAGAATTTAAGTTCATGACTGGATCTCTCTTTTAAGATAGTTGATATATTCCAGTAATTACAGCATATCATTAAGGACACTGGGGGAAATCTTTGCGTGTGTGTGTGTTTGTGTGTGTGTGTGTGTGTGTATGTTTGCACAAGCACATGTATTTCATTAAATATTGGAGGATAAATGTAAACTTCCTCTCTACTTAAAGATAACCACAGGAAATTCTTGAATTTTATTCTTTATTAATGTTATTATTTTAATTATTTTCATTAGTAGAGCTATTACAGAAGGTATCCATAGCAGCAAAAATAAAAATGGAAAGCAAGGAAGTTCAAAGCATTTACTAAAAAGGGGAACAAAGGAAATTTTAAGTTAATAAATTATTTTGCAGAATACCAATAAGCATATACTAAACATTTACTGGAGGTAGAAATCAGGTTTCATATGGTAAGAAAAGCTTACATGAAGATATGTTTTTCTAAAATTACAGTTTAATTAATTATAGTTGATTACATATGATAATGCTTATGAAAATCCATCATATTCTTAGTTGCATTTCTTCCTTCTCAAAGTTCTGGCAGAATTTGAAAATGACATTTAAGGCAGGGTTCTTAAAATGATACTCCTTCATCCCTTTCTCACGCTGTGTGCACACAAGTTTTTAACTTTTAAATACTGCACAGTATTGTCATCTCAGGACACAATTAGCTGGTAGTAGTGGTTATCAATATGATACAAATTCAAAGCGTTTTATTTTTAATTAATTCTGTAATGTGTTACTATATCTAACAGAAGAAGTATTAGAATATATACCCTAGAGAGTGTGGAAATTACAGATTCCATGTACAAAATGCAGGAAGAGCATATAAACTAAAATAGTATTATTAAATACCTAGGATGACTCCTCACCCAATTTACTTAGTAAGCACTCAATAGAAGGTGGGTACTGAGTCATATCAGAAACATATGAAATAATTAAATCTCCAAAAATATTCCATAATAAGCTTCCAGATCGTCCAATCTCTATTTGAGCAATTTTTCCCATATCTTGGAGTGAAGTCCCTGATTCTTTAGTTTCTTTTGTTTCCTTAGGGTGTTGATAAGCAGCTGGTTATTAATTTTAATAAATGTGCTCACCATCAACTGATCTTTTTATAAGTGTTCTGGAAAAAGCATTCTTCATACATATGATTTTTGAATCTTGTTTCTGAAATTTCTCTCACTTTCTCTGCCTCTGATTGACCTGTCATAGCAAAGTCCAGGAAGACTAAACTGGGTGGATTTTTTCAGTGCTCCTCACTAGCCTGCCGTCTCTCCGTCTTATTTACTAGAGAAGGTCACCAGTGGCTTAAATCACTCATGATATCCCTGTAGAAAAGCTGAAGCGTGAGATGAATGCTGTAGTAGATGCTGTTATGTATCACCTGGATCTCCTCATGAAGAATGGAGCCATTCATTCCCCAGATGCTGGGAGTGATGGCTGCTGATGTCCCACAGCTGAGCAAGTCCTTAAGTTTTGGTCTCTGCTAAGAGGACTGTTGAAAGTCATGCTCCTTCCTTTAGGACAGCCTCCAGCCAATGACTGGTCATGTAGGGCGACATACAGTTTCTTCAATTTTAGGCATCTCTGAAGGACCCCTGCAAATCAGCATTTCTTGTGGGATCGGCTCAAGTATCTGTTGGAACTGCTTCAGGGTTCAACTTGTCCCTATGCTCATCCTACTTTCCTGATTTGCATACAGCTATTGTGCCAAGAGCATTTCTCAATGAACTTTTTGTATGCAAATATCCTTCTTACAGTTTGTTTCCTAGGGCTCCTACCTCCAACAGTTGGTGCCAGGAGTGGTCCTTAAAAGAAGAAACTAAATTAGAATTTGGAGTTGGATCTGTGTCTGTCTGTCTGACACTGAGGACTGCATCACTTGCAATGGGTGAAATATCAATAGCCCCTGGCATTTAGTAGAAAAAAAAATTAAAACTTTCACCAGTGCTGAAGTGGGATGGCTACTGAGGAAGGAAATACATTGGCTGGTCCAACATTACTGGCATTGAACAAGTTAGTTATGTGTGGATGGGGAGAGGGAGTTCTTATAAGAACAAAGAAATTAGATAGTTATTGCTTGGGGCAATCAATGCATTGGAAAATAATATGATAAATGCCTGTAGTTAATCACTAATTTAAGGCCAAATGGGAAAGCCAGAGGGCATTGGCAGCATATAAAAAGGCTTTCGTTTCCTGAAAGTTGAGGACAGAAGAAGCAGATCAGGCCAAGTTAGTTCACTGTAATTTTTTTTGTAAGTTTTCCCAGGAAAAGAGACCAACCAGAATCTTGGAAGAGCTGCTGATCTGAGATGGAGTGAATTTATTATATGAAAAATGGGACTTAAGAGACGCAAGGGTGACCTCCACAGTACCTGCTGTGCTGCCTGGCCCCTCAGGATTAGGACTACCATTCTCCAGCACCAGGATCATTCCTGCTGAAGGTTTCCAGCTGAGGCCCTGCTCAGGCTGGCTATAAACTGGAAGAACTGTTCACCTAAGTTTCCCTCTCCTTCCAGGGGCACTTTCATCCCATCGCTGGTCCATACGAGGGTAAGAAGACAAGTTTTCTGGCTGCCAAACAAACAAGCTAACTAACTAGAAGGAAAAACAAACAAAACTAAACAAAACTGACCCTGTGCTTAGTATTGAAGGGTATTCTCTATAGGGCCACTACTTTCTGAGACGGGGGCACATTGTTAGAGTCTGTTCTGTTTTGGATGCCATGATTTAACATGGGCATAAACAAGCAATGATGATGTTCAAGCATAATACAGACCAGAGGCTTTCAAAACTATTTTAGAGTAATGGAATACTTGTTCCAGAGATTTTCTGTTTTTGGCAGAGTTCTCATATATAATGAAGTTGAAAATGGAGTTGCTCTCATTGAAGCATTTCCTTTTTCCTCTCCTTGAAGTAGTTTATAATTTGGGTGGCAGGGCCCCCTTTCTTCTCATTCTTCTCCTTCCCTCTTGCTCCCTTGAAGTGGCTTTTGGAGTAAGTTGGAGGAGTCCTAATTCTCCTCAGAACAATGTTTGTAAATCACTATTCAAAATAACTACATGATTAAGGATCCTACAGAGATGATTTAAACACTGGATGGGGTGTTGGAATTGGTTTTTCTCACATTTAATTCAGTGCCATTCCTTATATATTCTTGGACTTTTACTCTGCATACCAAAATCCTTACTTAGCATTCACTTAGCAATATATTTACTCTTTAAGTATCTTGGAATAAGTTTTTGTTTATATCTTCATTTCAACAAATCAAATGATATACTAAACCAAGTTAGTTACCTCTTCTTCTGTTTACTTAGAATCATAAACAGACATTAAAAACATAGCAGTCACTGATGAGAATGTTCTATCAATTTCTGTTAGAGATCATCTAACTTTTCTATGAGTTTGGGCACCAATAAGGGTAAATGACTTGTTTTATGTCGCATAATTAAATGGAAGAACTGGGCTGGAATACAGCTCTTTATTCTCAAAAATTTTCAGTGTACCCTTTTGAACAATATAGAAAATGTATTCAAATTTACTTCACCAAGCATTGCTTCCCTGCCCTATTACACAAATAAAAACTAAGTAAAAGAAAGATTAAAAAGAAAAATAAGATTCCAAAGTTCTAACACCTATACTACCTTTCTTTTTTAAAAATAATATGTTTTTATTGATTTGAGAGAGAGGAAGAGAGAGGGAGAGAGAAAGAGATAAACATTGATGTGCAAAAGGAACATCAATCAGTTACCTCTGATATTTACCCCAGCAGGGGACTGAACCCACAACCTGGGCATATGCCCCAACCCGGACTCTAACCTGTGACCTTTCCATGCATGGAATAACATTCATCTAACTGAGCCACACCAGCCAGGGTTATTCTCCTTTTTTTAATGTCCTGTTTCATACGCATAGTACTTTTGTAGTTATATATATATTTTTTGCAGTAGGAATCTGGTCCTCTTTCTGCCATTTCCTTATTTTTCTTCACATCTCTTTTTCTCCCTCCCCTTTCTTCTCCTCCTTCTTCATCATCCTTCCCCTGTTCGTTCCCTTCCTCAGTTCCATAGTTATCCTCTTCCACCTTCCTACAAGACTCAGCTGATAGCATGTCTGAAGGCAGGGATATCTTGGACTAAACCTTTCAGGTCTCTCTTTTCTTGAACAAAAGGAGTAAGAGGATCTGTTCAGCTAATCAAAATCAGCCCCTTCACCTGTATGAAAATTCTGAGAAGTGGGACAACAAATTTGCATATGATGTCCAGGGATTTGAAGGTATAAAAGAAATAGAAGAATTCACATCTTTCTCCTGAGATTTGGAGGAAGGGAGTTATAGCAAGTGGTTAAGTTGGCTACAAACAAGGCCCAAATGCTATAAATTTCTTTAAAGACCGTTGAAAGTTTAAGAGACTTGAAACTAAAGGACTATGCCTGGTCTGAGCAAAGATGGGGAGAAGAAGGGGAAATTGGTTCTATATCAGGGAAAAACTGGTTCCGATCTAGTCATGTTCCCTAGGAAGAGACTGGGTATATGTGTGAAAAAAGAGCTAAGGTCACAACGAACTTCTGTACTTGGGGTTCAGGCTACTTATGAATGGATTCTTATAAGTGAGCATGACGTCAGGGATTAGTCTTCCATTGAAGAACCTGCAGCGATTGCAAGAGAGCTTCAGTGCAGCCTATAAAGGTCAAAACCAGAGCAGGGGGAATGCAGATGTATCCTGAGAACACTATTTACCTCCCTTTCACCTGGATGTTCCATCAGAGGCTCCTTGGTATTTGGCAATTCCCAATCATCTTTGCCCTAGAAGCAGCACTGGTTCCCATAGTCTGCATTTGCTACTGGAGACAATTTGGTTACATGTTTTTCAATGGGCTTTTCTCCAAGAGTGCCACAGGTCCTCTAGAGCCCTTACTCCACCAACACTGGCACCTGAGGAATTGACACTGGAAACCTTCAGGAATCCAGTACCCTGGGGCAACTTCATGTCCGTGGGATAGGTGGGTGAAGTAATGAACAGAACTCGGAGATGAGAGGCTCTCTCCGTGTTGCTGAGGAGTCCCTACTGTCAAGTGTTATTGGCGAGAAGACATCATCACGGTCCCTCTGACACCACCTGGGGCAAGAGATTTCCCCTCAGCTACTTTCCTTTGGACATGGCCAGAAAAGGCCGTATTATATTCAGTGGCCATCAAACTTCAGATGCAGGCAGCACATGGAGAGATGCCTGAAGTAGATGAGATTTCTCCCACTCTCTCAGTTGCTGGAAAGCTTTTGGGAATCTCTGGTCAAATAATGAGAAGGATGTTGAGGACTTGATAGACCATCCTGGACTTTATGATGCTACCGGCTAGAGAGACCTGACAAGGGTATGTGAATTGCTTCCCAAATCATAAAATGGGACACCTTAACTAGACTTGCATTCTACTTCCCTTACTCGTACATCATAAACATTTCCCAAATTGCTACACGGTTCTGTATATTTGTTTATTGAATGGCCTTCATAATTATGATTTGATTGCAGCATAATGATTCCCTTAAGAGGATGTGCCATCATTTGTTAGGCATTCATTGATTGCTGGGCATTTAGGTTTTTTCCAATGTTTCGTGATTACAAATAATGTTGCAAAAATATGCCTATTGCTTCTTTTCTTATGTTAAATCATTTCCTAGTGTACATTCCCAGGAGTGAGATTATTGAGTCAAAGTGTAAACATTTCAGTTAAACAAGCCCAAAGGGAAGTACATATTCTATATGCTTGAAAAATAAACTACGAATCTGGAAAATACCAATTGACTGGGTCTGGATTCTTTGTCCCGTTTGATTTAATTTGAATGAAGGTAAATTTTCCTTGCCTACAACTGAATCCTATGAATTAGCGTCAATGACATCGACTCTTCCAACAGGCTGACCATACAGACTCTAACGGCAGGCCTGTGATACAGCACAACAGAAATTATCTCGCCCCTGGGTTCAGTACAACATCCAATTGCATTATCATTTTCCCAGTAAATAGTTCTTGCCATTGCTAACTACAGCTGTGTGAAACCAACGGCGTCCACTTGGCAGTGAACCGCATACCAAAGTGTTACTCAATTATTATCCAGAAATAAACCTTAAATCATTTTTCCTGGCTAACAGAGTGTAAGGTACTTTTTATACACCAAAGGGTAAAATCATGCCTCTTCAGCAAGCTTTGCCTTCAAATGGCAGTTTTCTGGTAGCGGGGGGCAAAGGGGGAGGTGCATTTTGATGGCCTCAAAATATGAGGTAGACTTATAAAACTCCCTTTCCCCCTCTCCCTCATCCTGCGGGTTTGGCATTCAGAATGTCATCTGGAGCTTCACCTGGAGGCAGATTCCACACTTACCTTACCATTTCCCTAAAGGAAACAAACAGTATTTCACAACAGTTCACCGCAGGGATATTTGTTTCACTTCGACGCAAATTTATTGAGTGTGTATGCAGCAGGGCATATGGCAAGAATATGGGCTTGAGAATCATGCTGACCTGCTATTTATCCATGAAAAATTTACATAATCATTCTGAGTTCCAATGTCCTCATTTATTAAATGAAAAGAATAATATCTCTTTCACAAAGTAATTGCAAGGCACACATAATAAGAATATGAAAAGTGCCTGGAATACAATAGGCTCTTGATAAATGTGAGGTTTTTTCCTTTTTCCTGGGGTCTAAATGGAATACAAAACTGAAAGACTGGTTCCTGCTCTCAGCACATACAGAATGGCAGACATGAGCCTACCAGTACAAACAACTCTGATACCAATAGTCTGCGACAAATAACGTTAAAGAGAAACAAACTCGGAAGGAAAAGATCCAGGAGGGAGAGCTGTCTGAGAGATGACCTAGAGATTGGAACCACAAAAGAGATATAAAATAGTAACAATAAGCGTGGATCTGGATTCAGAAATCCTGGATCTCACAAAGTAACCTAACTCTTTGAGAATAAGTTTCCTCGACTGGAAATGAGGTAAAGGAACCTTAATTCCATCTGAAAACAAATGACATCACGTATATGAAATGTGCTTGTAACTGTACCATCTTGTGCATTTGTTAGTTGTTTTAACAGATGATAATGCCAAATTAACCTCTCTGGAAACTTTCTGGAGGTGGTGGGATATGAGACCGTTATTAGAGAATGGGTGGGATGCTGATTACATATTAGAATTGGCTGAGGGAATAGCTTAAGTGAAGATTCATGGGGGATAAAATGCACCATAGGGTGAGTGAGTGGTTTAAATGGAAATAATAGTTCCAAGTGAGTCAGGACCACACGGGCAAAACTTTGAATGGATTGTGTGCTAAGCATGCATTTGCATTTGATTTTACATCATGGAAGCTCTTACAGGTTTTTGAACGGGATGTTAAATCAGTCTCATCTCTCTTCCTAGAACTGAGTTTTAGAAAAGAATCCTCACAGTGGTGTAGAGACAGCACACTCCCATCCCTTGTTGAATAGGAATTTATATCACAGACTAGTATCCCAGCACCAGCAATTGAATTAGAGAGGTTAGCTTAAAACATCCTGTGTAACCTGAATCGTGGACTCCAAAGATATCCACATTCTAATCCCGGAACTTGCGAATATGTTACCTCATATGGAAAAAAGGGATTTTGCAGGTGTGTCTAAGGATGTTGAGATGGAAATATTGTCCTTGATTACCCAGGGGGGCCCAATGCAGTCACAGGGGTTCACATAAGAAAAAGGCAGGCGTGTTCAGAAACAGAGAAAAGAGGGGAAGTGAGCAGCAGAAATCAGTGTGACATGCTTTGAAGATGGAGGTAGGGAATACCCGTCAGGAATGCAGCCTTGAGAAGCTGGAAAAGGCCAGGACATGATTCACCCCAGAGCCTCCAGAAGACATACAACCTTGCCAACACCTGACTTGGGACTTCTGACCTCCAGAATCGTCAGATAATAAGTTTTCGTTGTTGTAAGCCAACAACACAAATGGGGGGTGATTTGTTATATCAACAATAGGAAACTAATACCTATCCACATCCTCTAGCTCTGTTGTTCTTAGCTCATCATGTTCCATGTGTCCCTAACCACTAACCCATTGTAAATATATTTTAAAAACATGACTTTTCTCCTGGGTTTCCTTTGGGAATACAAATGCATATCATCAAATCAAACATTGTAGTATCTATAAGAATGGGTCAGACTTGATCTTTTTTAAAATAAATTAAGATCTGTTTGCAAGTGGTACTTTTGCCTATGTGGTTTTCCTCATCCACTTGGCACCATTTGGAGACACGAATTCCCTGAGTTGTCCATGACAATGTATCTCAGCTTAGGACCAGTGTGGCTCCACAGACCAAAGTTAAATTCCAAACGCTGCTCTCCATAACCTCCAAACCCTTCGTATATACAGCCATTCATAAGGCTCTTTTTTGCCTTGTCCTTTTCCTTTTTGCTTTTCAGTGTTCAACTTGGCCTTTTTACAGCCTGCAATCTGGAGGGAAAAAATCACTAACTTTTAAGTACAGTTAAAGTAACAAGGAACTGAAAAAAAAATTCACAAACTAGGTGCTTTAAGAACTTACCAGGATTCCTTTGTGGCCAGTCTTTTGTATTACTATCCCCTATGACTTCAGCCAAAAAACATTAAAATGAGTTCCTTATACTGTACATGGCTTGCAGGTGAGGGTTGTCTGAGCTTTAATTTGCTGTTTGATTTGCCCCAGGATTTTCAGGTGTTGCATGAGGGAGAAAAGTACAGAGCGTACCTTAGTTCTTGGTTGTCAGCCATTGGACGGTGGCCATCATATTATTAAACCATCCAAGCACGCTGGGTCTCAACCACAAAATTTAATTTTCCCTACTGCAGGGACTAATCAACTACCATAGACTTAAAGACCTAAAGAGACTGTTTTTATCTGCAAAAAATTTCCCCCTCCAGACTGAAGTGGAGCTAATTTTAGTTTTGTCTATCCTCGGGGTTACAAACATTGATAGAAATTCCACTTGATGAGAAACAGATAAGAGATGGAATGTATATGAATACAGTCTGTGATATAAATTAAAGCAAGATGAAAGTCGGAGGTTCTTGGTAACACCTCAGTAAATAATGTTGGAGGATTCTACCATAGGCAGTCCCCACCATACCTAATATACTTTTATGTCTTCCAGCTACCTGAGCATGTGCCCTATTCCTTCCTGCAGTCCCCACGGGGATTTCCCTCTTCTCTGACCCCTTTCCTGTTTGTTGGCACCACTTCATTCTCTACTCTCATTATATCCCACCTCCAACTGTGCACCAAAGTGCAAAATTGGTGATATTGAAGCAGAGGCAGAGAAGAGAAGAAATTCCCATGCATTGGATGCCTGGGATATTAGTCCAGGGCTGTCTACAGACCTATCTTATGACTGAGAACAACAACCCCTAAGATATTGAAGCTACTGGTTTTCTGGTGCCTATTCCTGAGAGGCAAACACTTTTGATTCTCAAAGCATCTCATTATACAATCAAAATGTCTTAATGATAACATGGTACTTGTAAACATCCCTGGACCTTCCAACTCTTAGCTTTACAACTACATCAAATAGATAAGGCCTCCAAAGAAATACAATTCATATTTCTGCCCACCTGAAGACTGCTACCTAACTAAGCAAGGCAACCATTGTTCCTAGACTGATGCAATCCACATGGAATAGTAAAGTGGAATGGGCTGACTCCTTGAGGTGGAAAAACTTTTGATTATGTGGATTACACGATCAGAAGCAGCAAATCCACATGGATCCAAGCCAAGTGACAATTGCAGGAAGGGCGCTGCGTCTTTTTCAAATACTTAAGGATGAGCTCATTGAGACATCAAAGAAGTAAGTTTTAACTACAGCACAGGATTGATTTGATTGCTCTAGGACACAGATTGTTTGGCATCACCCCAGAGTTTGGGGGTAAATTCCAAGTACTTATACAGGTGACCCAAGACTTACAGCTGCTTAACTTGTAACTATCATTCAGGAAACAATTAAGATGTAAGTGCAGGGGTGCCGCTAGCAGTATACTCCAGGGAACTCTTGGGAGGTATAGGGTTTGGGGAGTTGGCTAGAAGACCAACCATAATTTTTGATAATTTCTACGGAACATATAATCAATGCTCTGCACAACCCCAACTTAAAAACTAGCTTATCAAAGCAATTTGTGTTTTTGCAATGCCAAACTGTGCAGAGAAAACAAGCTAGCGTCTTACTTAATACAAGTATTTCATAGATAACCCTCCTCCCCCACTGTCCCCAATGGAGCAGAAAGTTGATTTTGACTGAAGACTGAAACGCCTGTTAAGCAGCCTGCATTCACAAGTGTGTGTTTTTTTTCAATCTGATTAAGAGTTTTATATATACCTGAGAGAGCAGTACCTATTTCATTCTTAATAGTAAGAATCAAAATGGCTAACTGGAGGAGGACACGGCATGTTGCTCCATTTAACCTTAGTGGGACAAACATTATGAGGTGTCTGCCCACCATTCCACCTTTCTTCCTTATTTAAGAAAACCCCCGTTTTATTGTGTAGCAATATATTCAGTCCCAGGAGATGCCTCCTGCTGCCATAAGTAAATCAGAGGTAAGTAACCCTTTCTTTGTGCCAGTGATTGATGTAGTTCAGGGCACTGATATATTAGGAAAAGTATGAGAAAAGGTGTTCTTCTTTCATCACCCCTTATCTACCTTCTGTTTGCGATGCGGTTCCAAAAAGCTTTGGTGATGGGTATGTTGGCATTCATTCTGAGATGATAAATGGCCACCTCACCATCTCACTGAGGATACACAGGGCAGAAGCTAGGGGAGAGAGGGGCCCTTAGAGTAATATCAGCAAGTCGCACGCACAACCCAGGAAACACCTCCTTTGGCCTTCTTTTCAGTTCTGGAAATGTTTTCTATGAGGAGCAGCTTTTGGTTATTTGCTGCATGAAGCAAAAAGCATTCTAAATGATAACCATAATAGACTCTCCCTTACAGGGGCAATGCGACACTTCCTCATGCAACTCGGGGGCTCCAAGAATATTAGAAAACAAATATAAGAGCTTGGACCAGAGAACCAGGACAATTACCCAAGGTTGATTTTCTGCAGGAAATTGTGTGTAGGAATTTGGACCACCGCAATCTTCTCGTCAAAATTAACCCAACGCACAGGTAAAGGAACAGTTGGATCCAAGACTCTTTTTGTATTTACCTGAGAGGGCAGTACATTTGGATTCTTTTCAAGATTAAAGAATCACATTTCACCCTGATATTTTGAAAGTTAAAGGGAATTGAGAAGTCAGGATTCCTACAGATGTAGGTAAGATGCACTGAACAACATTCCTGTCAGTTTTCTAAACTGGTGTCACTTACCATTTTTGGAAATCTCTGGTAACTTTTATACCTGAATTCCAGAAAGTTGACATCTTAATTTTAACTCATTAAAATTAGATACTGTTTCAATGACCTTCTAAAGAGAGAAAAAGATTAGGAAGATCACTATGCATCTATGTGCTGTAAAATGAATTTATGTTGCCTTTCGTCATAAAAGTCTTTCTTAGACTATTCCTGATGAGGGGAGAAGGTGGTGAATGGGTGGAAAGGCTGGAGAGGAGTGGTGTAAGAATGGCAATCAAATGAAATAATGGTCCCTTTAAATCCACCAGCTCTGGTCATAAAGGTTGTAGTGCACACATGTTAAATTTACCAAGAAAAGGCAGGGCCGCTCCCGGGATTAAGAAGGAGAGCCATTTTAAAGGGTCCTTTCAAAATGATTGCTGTTGAGACGCTACAGGAAACATTAGCTTTAAATGAAAATTGGAAATTGAAAGAGGTTCCTACCAAAGAAAACAATTATAAGTGTTCTTAATTGCCTGAAAATAATCTGTCTTGCAAAATGGGTCGGTGCGTTGCTACATGTATACAAATCGGCTCGAGGCACCAATGTTGTAACGCCGCATACTTTCTCTGCACACAGCGTTCCGATAACACATTCTAGACAAGGGATCTGACTCTCACTATTGTCTCTGCTCCCCTTCCTTCTCCACAGCCTCTTCTTGCCTTTTGAGGCTGGGGAGGAGCAAAGGGGAGGAAGAGCAGGCCTAAGATGACTGGGAGAGCCAGGGACTGCTAGTCCATGTCTTTTATTATTTCAGGAATTCATTCCAAGCTGCGCTGCAATTACATTTAAAACAGGAGAATAATGGGCTATTGACATGTATATGGTTTTAGAAATATAAGGCCTCATTTTCTCAGCTGGAATTTCCCCTACCATGTGCATTTGCATTACATTAGAGATGCTCTTTTGGAGAAAAGGGATCGCAGGCGTCCAGACATTTTGACATTATCTGGGTCAGAGGCAATGTTTAAAAACAATAGCCCTAGGAGTACCAGGGCCCTCTCACAGGCAAGCAGTGCAGCGCGCATTCGAGAAGAAGGCGGCCGGCCCGGAGCGTCTCCCGGCATTGGCCATGTTTTATGACATACCTGCCTAACCCAGACATTAATCTACTGAAGATGAATTGGCCTGGTCATGGTCCTCTGCTAACCTTCAACGGCGTGTACATTACCTAAATTGAAATCTGCACTTTTTCATGCCACGTGTGGTTTGATGTGATGGTTCAAGGAATGTAGGGTGCATTAGGATTGGTTTTTATGTGGAGAGAATCTCCCCTCCTGTTTACCTTTCAGCAGGGCAGCTGCAGGCTTTCCTTCTCGCTTGACAATGAAGGCATTATTCGCTGGCGCTGCACCCAAGAGTGGCGACCCACCCGGGCCCGCTCAAAATCGCATGGCCCCGGTCAGGTATGTAAGCAACTCAGTGCCTTTCCTGTTCCCAGAAGTGCCACCGACATAATGAAAAAGGAATGCAGAAGTTTTCACCTGTTGTGATTGTCTAATAAAGCCCCCACAAAGACTTCTTTGTCGTTGCCCGAAGAGAGGTCAGCTGTGAGTGTCAGTGATTACATGAGCGCTTTATGCGAACAGAGAGACCTGTATAATTGGTGTGATACTACCAGGAAAAACCTCATCCAAGTTGCACAAGATGTCTATAATTTTCTAATCCCTCACGTCCTAGTTCCCCAGACATGACATTCTTTATTTACCCTGCACTTATGCTTCTTTCCTCAAGGGGCAAGAGAACTCACCTTGTACTGGCCCCTCTATAATTAGTGGATCAAGGGGGCAAGGGGAAGCTAGGAAACAGTGAATCCTTGTGCAACTGCCTTCCCTGAACTTTCTATGTTCTGCTGCAGGTTAAAATTGAACGCCTAAATGGACGCCCTGGGGGTCAACAGCGTAGGCTTTACGGATGGACAACCCGGGTTCAAATCCCACTATTTCAGAGATGTGACCCTTAAACTTAGTTTTCCCATTGGCAAACTGCTGAGAGTACGAGGCTCCAATGGGATTCTGGAATCATTCATTCATTCAACAAGTACTTATGAAACACTTCGCAGTACCCAGCACTTTTGTGTGCCTCTAGCTACTGGGGATACAGCTATTTTGCTCTCGTGGAGCCTATAGTGGCTGATCCAGGAAAGCATTGAGCATACAGTGCTTGGCACATAGTAAACACACCGTAAATTGGCAATTATCATCATGATTACTGCAATAAAAGTATGCAGAGTCACATTGCCACACTTCCTATTGAAGATATCCGAGGCTGTCATCTAGAAGGCCAACAGAAGGGTTATTGTAAACAATGGTATCGCACTCTCCAGAAAAGCCTAGTTTAGAACTTTGACTACTCCCTTTCTCAGTGCAGACTTTTGTAAAGAGATCAAGTCTGTTTTGGCAAAGATGATAGTGCACCCTGGGTGTTTTCACTTCAGATTACTGGGAGCCAACTCTGTGCCAAGCACTCGTGCATGGGGGATGTCTGGAAAGACAGCTTTTCGACTCTTAATCATAATTAAGATTATTTTCTTATTGACCATCATGTTCACGGAACAACTTCAAAGAAACTATCTCGCGCCTGGGTATAAATGCCTCCAATGTTTTGATCCATAAAAAAACCTATTCAATGTTAGTGATCAAAAGTGCCAATACTGACATGCAAGCAACTGGTATTTTAGTACCATTCAGACTCCCACTATAGAACTGAGTTCATTGGTTTACTGAAGTCGCTACAGTAAGAATGACAATGCCTCACAGGGTCCATGGAACCGGGTTGCAAACGACTGTGACATAAATACAGCATCTCTGGCAAGCGGGTGCCAAAGAATGGAGGGCAAATGGGTTGATGGAGCTGGGCAGGACAGCTGTGCACCTGCTGGAGTTATACCTGGCATAACCCAGCGACATTCGTTTCCACTTTCTTAGGCAATAACTGCTTGGTGAGTAATGGTGCACACCTACCAATTTAGAAAATTAGAGAGAGCCTTTCCATTCCAGAGAATTGGCCCCAAAGGCATGTGGAGACCTGGAGGCTCTGAGTAATCCAAAATCTCCACAGAGTAATCCTGGAGAATTTGACTCACTGGTATTGGGAATGATTTGCAAAAAGTACAGAGCATTTAAATATAGACACTCTATTATTCAAACCTTTCATGAGTACATGAAGAAAACGCTCTGCAGAGAACATGGAGAAATACTGTAAAACCTCTAATGAGGGCACTGCACTGTTTTGTTGAATGCAATTTATTTCCTAGACCCATGGTCGGCAAACTGTGGCTCGCAAGCCACATGTGGCTCTTTGGCCCCTTGAGTGTGGCTCTTCCACAAAATACCATGTGTGGGCGCGCACGTACAGTGCGATTGAAACTTCGTGGCCCATGCGCAGAAGTCGGTATTTTGTGGAAGGGCCGGTATTTTGCTGACCACTGTCAGACTTTGAAAATATGGCCATAAGCAAGGCCTCAGATTTGATAAACCTCATGGCTAAATGATTTTAGAAGTACTAACAAAAGCAAGTACTGGTGAAAGCAAGCCCTAGTTCCCACTGAATTCCAATGCAGTTCTTCACTTAAAATGCAGTTCTCTGTTGATCCCCATCGCACCCCCCACCCCCTAAAATTATGAAGGTCTTAGTGTCCTTGGACTTCATTGTTACTTGAATTTTCCTGGGGATAAACTATTTAAAAGAATATCCAACTATATGAAGCATCTTTGCAGAAGGAAAACCATCAAATAGATGCAGGAAACCTGTGTTTTGCTTCTAATAGAGATTAGACTATAAGCTGTCTCTCCACATCACCAGAGCTCTCAGTTCCTTAATTGGTATCTGGAAGCACTAACCAAGAACCGACGCTTCTGCCACCCTCTCTTGCCTAGGTGGCTTGTTTGCTCACATCTTCCCCCAGCAGCGAGGCACAGAAGACACAGAGAGGAGATCAACACTTTTCTAATGATGTCAGGGTGCAGAGGCCGCACCATATTTCTCTATTGCACAGACTGGAGTCTATCAGTCAGGACAGACCAAATTATGCTGTGATAACAAACACCCCCAAATCCCATTGGTTACATTATCAAGTTTATTTCTAGTTTACATTACATTCAACCTGGTTTAGTAGAGGTTCTGCTCAACTACATCACCGGAAGATACACTGACATTTAACACATGCTTCCAACCTCTCCATGACACGAAGAAAGGAGAACATGGAAATGTGAACTGCTGGCTGTTAGGTGCTTCCATTTAGTGAGGATACACATCATAGCTGCTTCTTAATCAATTAGCCAAGTAAGACATACCCCCAAGCCTAATTTCAAGAAGACAGAGAAGGGCAATTTTCCCATGTACCCAGAATTATTATGCCTAAGAATATCATAACTACAGTGGGACTCCTAAGAATCTTGTTAGAAATTAGGCCAGTGATGGCGAACCTTTTGAGCTCGGCGTGTCAGCATTTTGAAAAACCCTAACTTAACTCTGGTGCCGGGTCACATATAGAAATTTTTTGATATTTGTAACCATAGTAAAAGAAAGACCTATATTTTTGATATTTATTTTATATATTTAAATGCCATTTAACAAAGAAAAATCAACCAAAAAAATGAGTTCGCGTGTCATAGGTTCACCATCACTGAATTAGGCCAACAGTTCTTGACTGGTGGCAAATCTGTCGCCCCCTGAAAGCAGTTGGCAATTTCCAGAGACAGGTTTGGTTTTCACATGTAGGAGAAAAGTGATAAGTGATATTTAGTGGGGAAAGGCCAGGGATGCTACTGATTGTTTATAATGCACAGGGCAGCCCCCATGACAAAGAATTTTCTGGGCCAAATTGTCAATATTGCTGACATGGAGAAACTCTGCATTAGATTACTGGGTTTCTCAAACCAAGTGCACATAAGAAAGTCCATGCCCAAACAGAAATCAAGGCATATTAGAAAGCTATAGTAATTGGAAGTGGGTGGTATTAGTGGTAAAGGAATAGAAAACTAGATCAAAGGAGCAGAAAAGGGAGCCAAAGACAGATGCACATAAATGAATGTGATAAATGGTAGAGGTGAAAGTCCCAAACAATGGGGAATGATGTTAAGGAAATGTCTATCTATTTGGGGTGTGGGGGAGAAGAGTGGTAAAGCTGTATCTTTTCCTTATGTCATAGGCAAAAATAAATTCTAGGTGGATTAAAAAAGTAAAAGTAAAAACAAGACGGTTAATTTGTTAGAATAAAATATGAGCATAGTTTTATGAGCAAAGGGGTAAAGAAGTATTTTTAAATGACCAAAGAACTTAAAGAACAATATGCATAATTAAAATGATATCAATATGAAAAGCAAGAAACTAGGAAAATCACTTGCAGATGTTTATATAACACACATCTAAAATATAGGGTGTTCCCCCCTCCCAAAATGTATACACACTTTAACAACTGATAACTCACTTAATTTGTATTCCTTTTCAGGTTTAACTGATTGTAAATAGTGGGTGAAGCCCAACTAAGCTTTGAACAAAGAAAATTTATCCTAAAGTGCTACTAGATGTTTTCTTATAGGAATATATAAAAGATAAAGTTTATGTTTCAAAACTGTTAACAGTTGATGAATTGAAGGTACAGAAATACCAAACAAAATGACTCTTGATTGCTTTGTGTTATCAGCAGTGCCTAGACCAGAATGGTCATTAGTTTGAAAACAGGCATTGACAAACAAAATTATTCATTTCTGTAGATTATTTTAAATTGTAAAAGTGAACTATATGTTAATAAACACTGACTTTATAGTCAAAATGAGTATGTATTTTTTGGGACACCCTGTACGTAAAGAAAAATCATCTAAAGTGTATGAAGAAATTCCTCAAATATAAAGGCAAAAGAGGAAAATCAACATGTAGTGTCTCCAAATAAGAAGTGCTCAGAAAACCTATGATACTATGGGAAGAACAGAGGAAGCAACCTACAAGAGCTGCCAGTGGCAAATCTGAAGCCCCTTGAGCAATGAAATAGATAATATCATACTGGATATAACTCAAGTATAAAATAAATATACAGGTGTCCACACTGATTTAGATAAACGATTGAATAAATACCTAGAAGAGAAGAGACAGGCCTTTGCAGAAGAATTCCAAACACTTTATACAGTCCCAACCTGTCCATGCCACCCCTCACCTACCAGGAGGTGGATCTTAACCACCCCCTTCCTTCCTTGAAATGTGGGCTGGACATAGTGACTTGCTTCAGAAGACTAGAATATCAAAAGGAGAACATGATATAACTTTACAGTGGATAAACCTGGCAAATACCATCTCCATCATACCATACACTTATATTATGTAAAATCAAAGAAAAAGGTGTGCAAGGATCCAAGTTGGAGGAAAAATGGTGATTATCTTGATTAGCAGACAAGGTGGAAAATGTGATATGTAGCTATTTTGGGATAGGGAAGCATTGGACCCCTTACAAAATAGGACGATATGAGATAAAAACTATGGCCTTATTCAAAGAAGCTGTACCCTTAGAGGCAGTTCTATCGAACTGATGCTTCAATTTATAATTCCATTTTCATCCGTATTTTATTAAAGTTCAGTTCACACTTTTATATGTGGTTGATTGATGAAATAATGGTCCTCATCTTTTCATGTGTTCTTATATCCAAGATCTTGTGTGGTCGCCACCCACACTGACTTTGGGCTTAACTAGGAATTTTTTGGTCAGTGGAATTTGAAAAGAGGACTTAACATCTATTTTTCTTAATGGATTTGGAAGCCCTGCCAGTGCCACCATTGGAATGGGCCTGGACTAGCCCACTGGCTGATCAGAAACAGACAGCCAACATATCCACCTTGTTCCACCTGACACATTGCAATGTAACCACCAGACCTGTGTGTGAGGTCCCCCAGCACCAGATGACCTGCCAAATGCCTGCAGACACATGAGCAAACCCAGAGGAAACCTCGAGTCTGGCCTGAACCAGAAAAAGGCCCCCTCAGTGATACTGTCAACGAATAAAATGTTGAAGCCACTAACTTTTGGGGTTGCTCGGCAGCCAAAGCTCTATGATACGCTACGTAGCATGAAGTATATAAATAACGGCCTATAATTTTCCTTTTGCATTGTGTGTGGAAATTCGTAAACTCCCTAATGCTGAAAATTGAATTACTGTGTCGTGAACCCTATGAGATCAAAGTAGATAAAACTTAAAGCTCAATCACTTTGAATCTGTAGGGTTTGTTTGTGATATTGTCCCCCCAACACTCATAACCAAACTCTATCTGAACAATCATAGTTTAATACAAATTTGACACAAGGCCTCCGTGTAGCTAGGTTAATGGCTGTGCAGTCAACTTGTGTAGTGACTACATTCAAATATTAGCATATTCATTACTTTTAGGCCTTTGTTTCTCAGGACCTTGCCCTTGGATAATACTGAGAAATATGCTGAGTTCCAGTGTGCTCTTAAGAGAGTATGTAACTCTTCCATGAACAATGGGCTAAGGGGTTCATTGGCAGCTTTGGTAGTTGCAAACATTGTCTTATCCATAGTGCCGGTTTGGACTGTGTATTTGTGGAAACTGTCTGACTCTTCAAAGACAACAAATTGTTCACATGAGTTTGCACTTGAAATAGGTAAATGTCATTTGTTTACTTTGTGGATTTGGTAAATAATAGGATGCTATTTAATATTCCAGATGCTATTTATTATCTCAGAATTCCTCATGAAAAAGAACATCGAATTGGAAATCATCTGAGCAGTTTAGATACAGGCTTACCTCCTATTATTGTGCTTCTCTTTACTGTGCTTCACATGTGTTGTGCTTTTTATAAATGGAAGGCCAGACCGTCTACCAGCAAAAACATACAATTCTATTGTGATGGTCTGAAACTAAACAAACCTGCAATATCTCCGAGGTCTGCCTGTCCTGCCTGCCAGGAATAGTCACCTGGTAGTTGGGGACCAATGCTTGACCTGTTCCAGCCGGCTGCAAGTTCATCCCAAACAGGATTCTGGAGCACCAAGAATTCAAAACCAACACTGAATTGGTTCGCTCCCCCATCCCTTCTTGGTTCTTCTCCCCAATTTGGCCAAGGTCTTTGAAGGTCATAGGATGAACGCCATAAAGGTTGGCTAATGCAGAACCTTGGCTGCAATCAAAGTTATTTTAAGAAGATTTGCTATGTGGTACAACATCCAAAGGGATAAGGTTGATGCATTCGAAACCTCACTTTTTTCTAAGTTATAACCCACCTCACTAAAAAAAGAAAAGAAAAAATCGCAAAAGTTAAAGGGAAATACTTTTGTCCAAATCAGCCTTGTGAAATAATGCATTCTGGTATATGGGATCACCGAAAAGAACTACAGTCGCAAGCCCTTTAAACACCCACACCTATTGAAAACCATAATTTTATGCACTACCATGAGCACAGTCCATGCTCAAGTTTTTCTTGTTGCTCAAAAGTAAGGGCAGTGGCATCCATTTTGTTTACTGGCAGCAGCATGATTGTCATGAAAGGAATACATTTGATTTTCTTACATTTACATTCCTGGGAGCAAAGAAAACTCAAACCAGAAGATGCTTACGGAGCACAAAGCTAAGCATACATGCTCACACCAGGAAAGGAAACTGGAATCTTTAGTAACCATTGCAAAATGCTAATTATGAACATTATACCATGTTATGTGAAATACTGGCTTGAGGGGTGATAGAGGTTTAACGAAATGTTCTTGGTGGAAGGAAGTGTTTCTGAATATTGGTAATTTGTCCTCCCTGCCAACCTTCTGAGAGAGATAAATCATCTAGTTGGTATCTAGAAACATTAGGTGTCCTTAATTCTATCTATTGTTTTAAATTGTCGCAAGACCTTTAAAGTAGGGATGCAGTGGTTATCTCTGCAACAGGGGAAAGAAGTGGTGGGAGGACAGGTCACTATAAGAGTACACAAGAGAGCCTTCTGCAGTGAAAGAAAAATTTCTTTCTTAATTGGGGTGGTTACATGGGTATGCGCATTTGTCAAAACTAATCCAATTATACACTTAAAATCTGTACATGTCACTTAAAAACACAGGTGAGAGGCCGAATTAAGTAGCACCTTGTAGGCTGTGGTAAAGGATTTGGATTTGACTGTGTGTGAGATGCAAATTCGTTGGAGGTTTACTGGCAAGGGAGTGAAATAATCTCACTTACGTTTTGAGAGCTGGACTCTGGATATGACGTGGCCGATGTGCTGAAGCAGGACAGAGACCATCCAGGGGGCTATTGTAATAGTTGAGAAATGACCCAATGTTGGCTTGGTGGAGGTGGTCTCGGTGGAGGTGATCAGAAGTGGTGGGGCTCCTACCCCAGAACTTGTGCTATGCAACCCAGGTATCCTTTCCACTTCACAGAGAGTATTTACTCCCCTGCTGCTGGGAAGGTTTGGTTACCAGCACTCAGCTGTCAGCCACCTTTGGGAATGATATCTTCTGATGGGAGCCACCTGTTCCTTTCTGGGGCAGCCCAAACACGAGGAAGGCTCAATGCAGGGGTGTAAAGACCTGGGGCTGCGGACCCAGTGCAGGGCACCCTGAAGTGCCATCCCAGCTGAGAGCTCCCAGCAGAGTTGGCTGAGGTCTTGTGACAGTACTGCAACTTTCTCCATTAATCCTGCTTCTGGTCCTCGCCCCACACAGGTGTTGATCCTAAAAGCAGCGCCTAACAAACACTAGTTTCAGTCTCACAACCTGCTTCCTGGAGAACCTGATCTGTGGTGCTTTGCAGTAGAATTTGGTTTCTTTTTCCATCTCTCTAAAGTCGGAAGGTGTCTTTCAGGAATCTAATCCTCTCATGCAGCGATAGATGGTGGGTCCTGGTGGCCTGGAAATATCAGGCAATGAAGAATGTCTCCTGGGCAGTGCTCCTTAACTGGCCACGGGTCACCTAGTCACTCTGCTTCTCTGGTCCTCAGTCCCACCTTCTGAAAAATAAGGAGGAATTGAATTAAATGAGATCTTCCAGGAGGAAAAGTTCACAACTCTAGATTAACATTCACTAGAAATATTAAAAGTAACTGAAAACAAGCATATCATTTTGATAGTGTTATTCAAGATCTTGTCTTCTGTTAATCAGCATCTTGGTTATTGTTTCTCAGTGTTTATGCACATCTAAGAGGTGCACAGTGGATAGACATGAAAGAAGAGGAGTCTAAATCTGAAAATTCTGCAGATTATTTGTAAATCTGATAAGACAATTAGACAAGGTTGCTGTGATTAACTACTAACTCAATTTCTTGGTGTTTTCTGGGAGCTCAAGACTCAGGCCCTAACCAAGTGATTCGAAGTGACTCTAGATCACTAGCTGACTTGTTGGGTCTTGATCTTCCCGCATCTTACTTGTTTATGACAAGCTTGTTTAAGCCTCAAGACCATCCGCATGTTGTCTCTTCCTGAAATACTCTTCATTCTTAGCACAGTTCACTCCTGCTCATATTTTGAGTCTCAGCTGAAAAGTGACATCTTCAAGGACATTTTGTCCTTGCCACCACTAATGCCTGGCGATACCTACCTCCTTGGAACATTTTCACAGACTTACCCCATATTGAAGGAGATTTCTAGGGACTAAATATAACTCTACATGTGAGTGAAAGTGACATTTAACTTAAAAAATAAATCTCTTCAGTTACTTATTAGCAGTATGATACCTGTAATATACTTCAAAACAAATTAATATATACCAGTTGGTCACTGTACCAGACAAAATTTAGTGTCTTTGCTTTGGTGAGCTCCATAGAATATTCATAAGGAAACAGAATGAGTTATATGCATCTTGATTTTGTAAATGTAACTAAACTTTGAAGGTTTTTCACCTTTGGGAGGTTGATGGGAGAAGAAAGTAATAATTACTTGTTCAGCCTTGATGTGCTAGAAAAGAAATGAATATTTACATGCATTGCTACAACATTTTTCTGTGATAGATTGAAGACATCTGGGTGCAAATTCCTTGACCTTCCCCTCCTTGAGAAGTGAGGCCTTTATCCTCTCTGTTGGAATCTGGGCAGGCTTTGTGACTGTGTTGACCAATAGATTATGACAGAAGGGGCACTTTCTTAGAACATTTTCATTCTTAGACCTTAAGAAAAAGGCAGTTTATTATTTCTGTTTCTTATAACACTCTCTCTGGGAGCTCTGGGCTTCCCGTGGGAAGCTAAATACCCTGAGCCTGCCATCCTGGAGAGGGCATATTTCTATGCTCCAGTTGACAGTGCTAGCTGAGCCCAGCGTTCCAGTCCTTTCCTCTAGGGAGGCAGGCAAGAGAATGAATCCATCCTGGATTCACTGGACCAACCTATCCTCCACCTGAAAACGACCACTGAGAGAAGAAATGAGAGGCCTCCAGCTGAGCCCAACCCAAACTCCTGATTCACACAACAGTGAAATAGGATAAAGTGGTGTGGCTTTAAGTCACTAAGGTTAAGTGATTCATAACTAGAATATCCTCTATCTCTTGTGCATTTTGTTTTCCCTCTTCTCACAGTGTCAATGTATCTTCTTGCAATGCCCCTTACCACTAAAGAACACATGTGTCTTTTCTTTGTTTCCCAAAGCCTCCTTGATTCAAAGAGTTAAAGAGAAGTTTAATTGACACGGAGACCATCTATCACTTGTTGGTAAGGTATAAAGTGTTAAAGAACAAACAACTAGCTTCTAAGAAGAGGAAGTCTACCATAGGGACCCTGTTTTAGAGGAGCATTCACTTTGAACGTAATTTCCTCCATCTTGCTCTTTTGTTTTCTTGCTAACATTGAACTCCATTTAACCTCCTTAAAGTTGCATGGCATTCATTACATACAACTATAGTGATTTTCGGAGCCACATATCTGTAATAGTTGACTTGTAGCAGGACGTAGAATGCTTAGCTGGTCCCTCTCTGATTTACAAATGTTCCTGCCCCTCCATCCCTCCATCCTTTTCCTTACCTTTTACTATAATAATCAAGGGCTTCTCAAAATGTGGCTTACAACCTACTTGCACCAAAATCACCTGCACAGCTTGCCAAAAATGCACATTCCCTGGTTCCATAAACCTCATTAACATTCTGGGGAGAGGAGCTCCGTAATCTACAGTTAAGACAGGCTCCCAGGTGATCTTGTGCTCGAATTACTATCTTTAGGGACATGTTGCTGTCTTTGGCTTTTAGCCCCTCCCCGTTATGGCACTTTTAGCCCCTCCCCGTTATGGCACTTTTAATATTGTTTAACAGCTTTAATTTGTTGTGGTTTCTAATTTATTGGATTCTCACCCCTCATGTCCTTTTCTGCTTTCTTTCATTTTAGGTCTCCTTTGCTTCTTATTGTGTGAGTGACTTAATCGAAGGCCTCTCAATATAATTCTTAAACCTATAGGTCCTTTTATTGTTTCTTTTTAGAGATTATTACTGCAGCCCTTTAAAAACACAAAGGGAACAGTATTCCTGATCTCCAGGTAACTAATACTAGAGACATTTTCATTATAGTTAGATGATCACATTGTTTTTTATTCCAATTGCTTCAATTAGCTGGAAAAGGAGCTGCATGGCACTATTTTGCCTTCCCACTGGATATTTTTATACTCTTTGTATTATCCATCTTTCAGAACACACCTGTGTCATTTTCACACAGTCTGGTAAATATTATAATATTTAAGCATCACAAGGGCATTGATGCGTAACTGAACCCTGGACCGGCCAATCAAGACGCACAAGGAGTGGGTTTCAGGAAACCAAGATGATGTGTCCTCAGCCACCTGAAAAAATATGCAGAGACTCAGGTTACATCTGGAATTCATTCGGTGTTTTCTGCGTCCATTCCTGATCGGTTTTCTCAGCACCCTCCCCATGAAAATTAGGCGATGTGGGTGAGTTCATTCTCATGGCCTGGTTCAATTTCTCAAGGAGAATGTATTGATCACTGCCATAGTTCAAAGCAGGGCCTTGAGTGGTGAGGTGGGAGTGGGGGTCTTTCAAAGCCGAAGAAAAAGAAGGGAGGAGCCCACTCGGCAGCTGGGATTCTTGAACTCCCAGGTAATGCAGAGAATGCCCTGATTTATGAAGCGTAGGGCACTAAGCTACAGTAAAACTGTATGGTACAATTTAGGGCGTACTGCATTTCTCCAAACACAGTGATTTCATTTCGACCTTAACAGTTATTCTGCAGTCTATAAAATATTTACATTGCCTTTCTAAACGTATACATTATTTACTGTACAGTCTGTAAAATATTTATGTGATTTTTTTCTAAAGATACTGTATATATAGTGTATTATTTGTACTCACTCTTTCCCCCTTCCTAGAAACAAGCATGCAGTGAACGGGATGATTTTTTTTTAAATCAAGAAGTGGCAGTGCAGAAGGAGACACGATGGAACAGAAAGAAGCGATGGCATGTTAGTTCTGGATGGTCCTGCTCTCACCTGCCCGTGTGCTATAGACCTGTGTTGGCTGGGAGAACAAGTGACCAAGAGGAGCAGATGACAAAACATCTGTCTGGTGTTTGGGTTCAATATGAAAGGCTGAAGCAGAAAGTCAATATATACCCATCCAAATTTTGAAGAAAGAAAAGAAGGACAACATGTAAACACACACACACACACACACACACACACACACACACACACACACAACATAAAATGAATCTTTCATCAGGCTCAACTGCCTAAAGCAGTGGTTTTCAACTTTTTTCATCTCATGGCACATAAACACTAATTACTAAAATTCTGTGGCACACCAAAAAATCTATATTTTTTTGCCAATCTGAACAAAAAATATTTTGATTCATTCACATCAGATGGCTATTGTGTCAGCTGTTGTCATTTTTTATTATTTGACAATCTGAGGGAAAAGAGGTCAGTGCCCCTGACTAAATAGTCAGATACTGCATGTTTTAAAAATTCTTGTGGCTCACAGTGTGCCCTGGCCCACGGGTGGAAAATAGCTAGCCCAGAGCATAGTAGGAATGCTATACTCTCCAACTTGACCAAACAATTGCTATTCTCTCACCTCACTTCCTTTAGTTCCAGAGACATTTTCCCTAAGATGAAGCTTAAAAGAAGAATGGGAAAACGGAGGCATTTGTCGAGAAAATTTGAGCTGATAAATACCACTACCATCCCCAATTTATGAGTACATTGTCCGAAAGATCAGATTTCTCCAACAGTAAACTCTTCACATCATTTGGGATACGTTGACACAAAGCCTATGTCTACAGGTTGCTAAATATTTGGCTAAAAAGTACCATAATGTAGCCGGCCCCTAGAATGTTTTGTCTTCATGATAACTGGTTTGAAGTTATCCAGTTAGAATCCGAACTTGGTTCACATTCATTGGAATGCACAGCACCATTAGCTCTCCATATTCCAGAGAAAATGGACTTCCTTGGCTGAAACTCAGGATGGAGGAGGATGGTGTGGAGCTCATTAAAAACCTTTAACACTGAGCTGAATGTCAGCATACTTTGGAAGAGGCCTATGAGTTAATGTATACAAGAAGTTATCAGCACTTGTGATAAGCCAAAGAAACCAAACAGTGAGACCCATTAGATGGTATTTGTAAGACAGTTGAACTCTAAGAAATGTTTTAGCTAAATGAGATTGGGATTGACAGGGGGGGAAATAGCTCTTACAGGGAAGGATTTTTTTTTTATTTAGAGCCTTTACCTGGAGCCAAAAATCCTGCATTTCGTCTGACCTAAATGATTAAGTTGTCTGCAGTGAACTGGCAACTTCGTAGGGGACCGGCCGGACATAAGTACATTGTAAGAAAAGGTTTTTCTTTTTGTCTATTTGTGGATATGACGGTCATCATAGACAAGATCCCCACAGACACACATATAGCGTTACTGCCTCCAAAGACTGTAATTCAAAGCCCTCTTGCTCAGTATAGTCTGCTGGCGTTACAGTGGGAAGCAGCTCTGGTAAGTAGCTCTGATCACCTGGCAAGATCTAAGAATAACATTTAGAACCTTCAGAGTAATATTTCTCTCAAATGGGCCTGCAGAAAATACAGGGCTGGAATTTCTCTCAAAAATAGTCTTTGGTGACAGCTAAGAGGAGAACCATATGATTTGACAGTCGGTTGGGGGAGGGACATGGGTAAGGAAAATTAATGAGCTACCCAAAAAACTGGCCAGAGTGGATCATCAGTTGATATCAAAGAAATAGCTATAGGAAGGCCCAACATTTTGGTAAAAGGATAGCAACTGAGACATGCCATACTATTTTATCATAATACATTTTAGATGCAAATATATACTATTTTATCATAATACATTTTACTTTTATTAATTAAATCTTTATTGTTGAAAGTATTACATATGTCCCCCACCCCCACCCCCACCCCACATTGATCCCTTCTAGCCTGCCCTCACCTCCTGCCCCAGGCCTTCACCACCCTATTGTCTGTGTCCTGGGTTATGCATATATGCATACAAGTTCTTTGGTTGATCTCTTTCTCCCCAGGCCACCCCTCCTTCCTTCTGAGATTCTGCAGTCTGTTCTGTGCTTCTATGTCTCTAGATCTATTTTGTTCATCAGTTTGTTTTGTTCATTAGATTCCACATATGAGGGAGATCATGTGATACTTGTCTTTCTCTGACTGGCTTATTTCACTTAGAACAAAATTTCAAAATAGGTATGATTGCCAGCTACCACCAATGGAAAAACAATCAGTGATACATATTGTCATATCAAATTTAAACAATTTAGATATTTGTGAAGCCTCTATGATTAACTAATTGAAAACCATGTCTTTGGGTAATTGAATGATTTGACCCCATGTAAAAATTTTGGATAAATGCCAATTAAATGCCAGAAAAATTTTTTTAAGCTGATAATTTTGGTTTAATTTTACTTAATCTTAAATTATTCTTTTTACTAATAATTAGATAGCCGAACCTGTTTTGTCTATTAAGGCTATGTCTAGTGCATAGCAACAAAAAATGTCATTGCCATTGGGAGGAATCCTAGTCCTTTTGCTTCTCAATAGCAGAAAGTATTCACTTAGGTCATCCAAACGTCAAATAAGTTGATTAAGATGAAAATTAAAGGAAGGGGAACCAAACTAAAAGCATTAAATCTATATCACTTTTTCTTTGTTTTAAATTAGACAACATTCCATTAAGTTCTAATAGCATAATAATAGCTAAACATTTATGGATTCCTACTATTTGCCAAATACTATTTGTACATTACCTACAGTATAAATTTATTTAATCTTCCTAATAATCTTATGAGGTAGGTACCACGGTGATCCCCATTTTACAGATATGATAACTGAGGCTTAAAGCCGATACTTTGCCCAATGGCATATATCAAATAATGGGAGAGTCAAGATTTCAATGTAGGCACACTACCGCATCTTGGTTTAACCCAAGTGTCCTGGTGATGTAGCTCTCAGATTGTCTTATATCAAATCTTCTTTTATAAAAAATAAATGTTTATTCTCATTTATTTATGAATAATTACTTATTCAAAAATACTTAATAATTTTGATGTTTTAACAGGTTTTAAAGGGAAATAATTATACCCTAATATGAATATTGAAATATTTAGGAGACAATGAGGAGTCAAAAAGAAGTATGTATATCACTGGACTGGATGGGTATTTGGACATGGAGATAAGAAAGACATACACAAAATATTAAGAAACTTCCTCCTTCTAGTCAGTTAGAATTACACACAAAACATATTATCTTCATAACATAGCTCAAAAAAAGGGGAAAAGGACACAAATTAAGGAGCAGGGTGAATTATGCCCTATTTGTTCTGAGTCTTGATGATGGGCATTATTGCCTTTTCTCTTCAGGTTAGGAGCCAATTGAAACATCTACAGTGACATTGCTTTGATCTCTATGGATCAACATTTGGCCTCCTGGCAATTGATACTGGATACCTGTCTGTTAGGAGAACAGTTTGTGAGTGGTTATAATAGATACCACATTATAAAGTAGATAAGAACAATAGTACTAAGTTTGCCCTGGTTCAGAGCCTGTTTTGTGGACTGTTGGAAACGTTATTAGATTTATGATAAAGATAGCTGAGTTTACATTTTGGCATTTCCACTAATTATATATTTGATATTTTGGAAGTTCTTCAAACATTTATCTATATTTCTTTTACAGTATTTTTAAAAATTACAATGAATGCTTAGTTTCATTATTGTTCCATAGTTTTAGTGTGAGTATGGCAAATCTGTGAAATAATCAATTTTTAACTTTAAATGTTAAAGAGGTAGGTCATATTCTTTTTTTCTCTCACTCAAGAATGCTGTAATTATCATATGATGATGGTAGAGTTCAAGTTCACAAACATCCACTACCACATTATTGGCTATACCTAGACTAAGTGTTTATAGGTTGCAGAAAGAAAAAATAAATACCTAACAACAAAGCCATGGCTCATTAAATATGTCATATTACTTTAAAATCTAATACTTTAAGTTATAGTATTTGTAGATAAAATGTATACATAGTTAAAATCAGCAGAAGTCCAAAATTACTCTATTGAAATGACAGGTTATAGATCAGTTGCTATAATAATTTGAAGGCCAGATCATCTATTGTTGGTACCTTCAAGTAAGCCTAATTTGACTTCAAGGAACCCTTCCATTCTGCACCAAGTAAGGAGAATCTATGGTAAGGCAAGCTTCCAAACACAAGAATTAAAGTATAGTTGGCTCTCCTGTAAACTGGAACTGGGTGAATGTCAGAAATAGAATCAGTTCTGGGTCTCAGAAGGGTCACAAATGTCTTTACTCCATCTTTCAGGCTCTGCATGCTTTATTTCAGCTCTAGTTATCTTGACACTGTCTATCTAATCTTTCACTAGCATGGCTTCCATTGCGTACGCTTGGTCCCACATGGTGACCCCAAGCTCATTTGATCTTATACATCCAACATTCCCAGTTGCCAATTGCAGCCTTGATTCTCAACTGAAAAAACATGTCTAGTCCAAATGAAGCATGTGTAGCTAAATCTTTAGTTATTCAGAGGGGCATGAGCAGTTTAAATATCCTTGTAATAGAAAAGTTAATAATTAACCAACGTTTCATCATATACATTATGGAAACTAACTCTCCACAAAATTTTCTTGGGGAATGAGAAAAAAAAAGTTAACATTTAGAAGCACACTTGGATGAAATCTCTGTTTCTGTGTTTTTTAGTTCAAACTCAAAAGAGAGTGTGAGTCAGCCTTACTGACTACCCAGCCAATGAAGCAGGTTTTCCACCTCTGGTCTAGACCATTGTTGCTGGAAAGAAGAATCATGGGGAACAAACTAGACCTATCCCTTCAATGAGGAATATGGGTGATGTAGTTCCCAGAGAAGAGAACTATTGGTGGTTAGTTTTCCCTCCAAATCTGTTAACTATGCAACTGCAATGGTCAAGCTTCATGAAGAGACAAGTCTTGGATTCAAACTTGAAGAAAGGGGTATAATTTAAATAAATTAAGAACCAAGAAGAGAGCATTCTGGGTAGGATATTTCTAAAGCAAAAGTATCTGAAAGGGAGTTTATGCAGTGTGTTGAAGATAATAGATTTACTAATATGTTTGTAGTAGATTAATCCTTGAGGTAGGGCCCAAAGTAGTTTTGAAACCCTAATCGCAGATGTCATTGCTCTCAGAAACACACTCTCTGCTGCCAATTAATATTTCTGTTGGGAAAGAATTCTTGGTTAAAAGCTACTAAGTTTGCAAAATATACTTCCCATCAGGAAGGAGTAGCTGGAGTCTACTAGAAAGGAAGAAGCTAGTGGTCCACCCATGCTGTCAGCAGATTTTTTGCAACATGGTTTTCCAACTTAAAGTGGAGAACAGATTTGCACCTATCTCTAAAAGGTTGTGGTTCCTATCTTTAAAGTTAAAAAACAAACAAACAATCAAAAAAAAAACCTGTGCTTAGGTAGACCTTTCCTTCATTGTTTTTAAGAAAGTAACTTTTCCTTGGAACCAAGGAAGGCAAATGGAGCCAAAATGAGGAAGGTGTGTGTGTGTGTGTGTGTGTGTGTGTGTGTGTGTGTGTGTGTGTGTATGTGTGTGTCTGGAGTGGGGGAGGACAGGATAGGGAAGAAGGGAACAGATTATAGAGAGCACTGAAGGATGGTTTTTCTTTGTAATTTTACTTCCCAGGGCCATTCCATGTGACCTCTTTCTTTTTTTTTTAATAAGACATTTTTAAAGATATTTTTATTGATTTCAGAGAGGAAGGGAGAGAGAGAGAAATAGAAACATCAATGATGAGAGAGAATCATTGATTGTCTGCCTCCTGCATGACCCCTTCTGGGTATCAAGCCTGCAACCCAGGCATGTGCCATCGATCGGCATTGAACCTGAGACCCTTCAGTCCGTGGGCTGACGCTCTATCCACTGAGCAACACCAGCCACACCAGCCACATGTGCCCTCTTTCTAATGTATCTTAGATAAGAGGTAAAAAAGATGGCATGAGGGACTTCCAGATTCTAGGGAAATAAGAAGAAAGTATTAACTTCAGTAAAGCCAGATGCTACAGAAAACCACTGAGTTCCCATATTGGGGGAAGAGAATGCTCTGTAGAATTCTCTCTCTCTCTCTCTCTCTCTCTCTCTCTCTCTCTCTCTCTCTCTCTCTCTCTCTTTCCCTCCCTCCCTCCCTCCCTCCCTCTCTCTTTCCTAAAGCTGACACCTTCCTGCAATATTCACATGCTATATTACAAAAGGTGACCCAGATAGGATTATGTGCGGCATTTTCATGGTTCTCGTTCCTGTCCCTTCTTAAGTGGAGTAATGGACGGTCTTTGTCACAGATGAGTTAGAGAGGAGGCTGGGTTTCTCTCGGCCTAGGCCTGCTGAGACAGCGCCTGGTATGCCGATTTTTACTTCTCTCTCTGTTCCATCCGCCTGGCCCAGTTGTCAGTTTATTTTGCCTTCAGGCTGAACAGGGCCTCTCCCTTCCTGTTAGGGCTTTGTCACTGCTCACTCAGCAAGTTATTGGCACTCTTCTCTCTGCAGCAATTCTTCTTCCTCCCACCTTGCTTTCAAATACACCTCCCGGGCTGTCCAGGGCTGTCCCCTCTGCCCTCTGGCATCATCTGATCCTTGTTCTGGAGGACTGAGGAAGAGTTCTTTAACTCTCTTTCCCGTGTGGGGACCCAGGCCTTCTGAGGCCTCCATGTGGGAGAGAGCCGATTCCCAGGGCTCACACAGGCCAGAAGTTACTGGCTTCTTGAAAGCTGTTAACTTTGTTTTAAGAACCAGCGTGAGTCTGTTATTGTTGGGTACCCCAGAGGCTAATCACTCTGAGGGAGTTTGATCCTGTCCTGTCTGCGAGAGAACACTGCAGGGCCTTTGTCTCCTTGCTGTGTGCCTCCTGCCTGGGCCTTCCCAGCATTCCCTGGCTCAGCCTTCCTGGGGCGCTCACCCTCCCTGGGGCTGAGCAAAACCTTCATGTCAGCAACTCACAGAGGTGGGAGGGCACAGGGACTTGCAATTTTGAAGTAAATTTGACAGACTGTCTCAAAGCACAAGAGTATTATGGCTTTACCATAGTTTGTTTTCTCTCTCTCTCTCTCTCTCTCTCTCTCTCTCTCTCTCTCTCTCTCTCTTTCTCTCTCTCTTCATGGAAGTCTTGCTTCTGTGATTTCAAAATATTTTTTTCATTTCTCTATTGTAAAATACAATATGCATTTAGGAAAAGTGCATAAAACAGATTGGTCCTGGTTAGTGAAATGTTATAAAGCGAATAGCTATGTCCCTACTTATTATTTGAAATGCTACTTTTTTTATTCAATCCAAAAAAAATCTTTTAAAACTTGATCCCTTTTGGCTTATGATAAATAATTAGGAATATATAAGTGAAAATATTGATTTGGTTTTTAATATCTCAATGGTGCAACAGTTGTTGTGTACATATATTTTGCTAAGACAAAAATCTTTATTCTAGCCTACCTCCCCTGATTAAACTGCTGAATTTAAGGGCTTTCTCCTACTTCTGCAAGGCTTAACTCAAGAAAAGAAATTCGATCTGCATATTAGGGTAGGCAAAGCACATTCTTTGTGCTTATAAAGCAACTACAAAATGTCTCGGTGTGTCTAGATAGCCTATATGAATTACTTTTTGAGCATTCAAAGTTTAAGATTATTCTTCCCATTCCCCAAAATGATTTCACAGGGCTGACTAAAGTGAAGTCTTTTTACATCATTATTTAATGTCTGCCTACTGGGTGCTAGGCATTATTCTAGATGCTTAAGCTTCAGGAGTAAAGAAACAAAGATCTTTGCTCTTCTGGACCGTACGTGATAAGCAGTCAAAAAAAGAGAGAGTATAATAATAAACATAATATCGAAATAACTTATTCAGTCTGATAGGAGGCGATGAGTGCTATTGAAAAAGAAAACAGAGCAGGGTCAGAGACTGGGGAGAGCAGGGTGGGGTGGGCAGGCAGAGTGCTGTATTAAATGAGGTTGTCAGGATAAGTCTTCTTGAAAAGGTAAGATGTGATCAAAGGCTTGAAGAAGGTGGGAGAGTTAGCTGTACAGATATCTGGGGGAAGGACACGTGGGCGGGTGGAGGGAGCAGCTTGCGTGAAGGCCTTTGGATTTTAGGGTGCCAAATGTGTCTGGGAAAGAGCAAGCCGACCAGGGCTGAGCTGCTGGAGCAGAGGGAGTGGAGGAGTTGGAGGTACAGCCGGAGATCTGGGGACAAGTTCATCTAGAATCCTGTAGTTCACAGTGAGGAGTCTGCCTTTACTCTAGTAAAATGGGGAACCCTTGTAGGATTTTCAGAAAAAGGAGAAAAGAAAGCACAAATCAGGCTCACTTTTTAAAGGGGGTGTGCCAGCTATTGTCTCTGCACTCCCAACTGCATCCCTCATATACGTGGCTCTGTGATGCTGGGCAGGGCTCTGTGAATCCCGTTTCTGCTTTGCCAGCTGCTCCATGTTCAAACTCTCTCAAGAGGCAGTAATAGAGGGGCTGCCAGAGTACAGAGGGGAGAAGGGACTTGCTCCTTCCTATTTGCCTCCGTTCTGCTTCCTGATCCCAGCAATGCCCCTTCAATCCAGCTGTTAGCAGTCCCTTCCCTTAGCAGAAGCTTGCTGCTTCTCTAGCCTCATCGCCCTCTCTCCCAAGCACCAACACCTTCCAGTCAGCACCCCTCCTAGACGCCTAAGCTACTGCGTCAGTATTTCCAACCCTGTTCCTTGGTGCTGCAGCCCTGGTCACTGCTTCCTGTGCTTTCTACCTCCTTTCTACCAACTTTGTCTTTTCAGTTACTCAGTTAACAAGTACTTATATTATTATAGTCTCTCTGTTAACATACCTGGTATGAGCCCAGGTTATTTATTTATTTTTTTTGCCTGGGCAAAAAGAAGAATGGATTTGCCATCAACCAAGGTGAGGAAAGCTGTAGGTAGAGCAGATGTGAGGGAAAATATAAAAAATCTGGCTTTGGCCATGTTATTTAGACAAAACAGAGATGTGAAGTTGGCCATTGAATAGTAAGTAGCATAGAACCAATTTTCATTCTTTTCTATGTGGCCCTTGGGCCATGATCACACCTTTTTCTATACCAGAAATATTCATTGAATGCTTTATGTTCTTGAATTTAATTTAATTCAAGGATTTAAATCATTCAGTTAAGAACATAGATGTGGGAATTACAGCCAGGTTTGAATCCTGGCTCTGGTTGATCTGTAACATTGAATAAGATATATAACCTTTATAAGCCTCAACTTCATCAACTATAAAAATAGGAGGGACAATACCAAAGTGTAATCGTGATTGAAAGGTGAAAATCAAAAAATATACAGTGGTGAGCATATAGTAACCTTTAAGAGCAAAATGTCTTTCTCAGTTATCTGCAAAATAGTGGTAACATCTATTTTATAGCCCCTTTTTATTATTACATCAGAAAAAGACTTGTAAATCATAGAACATAGAGCCTTCTACACAAGAGGCACTTGATAAATCTGAGTTTCCCTCTTAGCATACCATTTCATGGAATTCCCATAACAGCTCTTCTATTTACAAATTTAACAGCATTTTAAAAAACCTGTTCCACACAGCATTAATTCCAGAGCTTATTAGTAGGGATTAACTCAATAAAATAGTCATAAATATAAAGTTAAAAAGAGTAACCAGCATGTTCAAATATGTAGGTTTTGATCAACATAAAATAGTATTTTTGTCCCTCACCCACCCTCTACACTTAATTTAGTGAGGGTAATCCTTTTCTGATTGGCTACCCTGATAGGCAATAACTTGTTTACTCATTCTTAGTAACTGGCAGTATCAGAGTCTCAATGCAGATCCACTAGGAGGTTCTCGAATACGTTATTTTGTTCAACAACATTTCATTATAACATTGATGAGAAATAAATTCTCGGCTGGGGCCACTGTCTGGGTGGAATTGGCACGTTCCCCCATGTTTGCATGGGTCTTCTTCAGGTACTTCAGCTCCCTCACACATCCCAAAGATGTGCATGCGAGGTGATCTGAGTGTCTAATTGTCCCAGCTGAGGGAGTGTGGGAGCGATGCGCCTGCGATGGGAGGGAGTCCTGTTCTGAAAGGGTCTCACCTGGTGCTCAGAGTTGCTGGGTTAGACTTCAGCCACCTGACACCCTGAACTAGAATAAATGAGTTGGAAACAATGATTTCTTTTTATTCAACCTCCTTAAATGTATGTATAGCTCACATTTATTTCAATGTTGAATATTAGAAGTGTTTTTGGATCTTTATTTATAAGTTTGGAAGCCCTAGCCAGTTTGGCTCAGTGGATAGAGCATCAGTCCTCAGACTGAAGGGTCAGTCTTGGATTTGGTTTCTGTCAAGGGCATATACCTGGGTTGCAGGCTCGACCCCTGGCCCTGGTTGGGGCACGTGCAACCAATCGATGTGTCTCTCTCACAACAACAAAATAGTCTTGCCTGGCTGGTGGGGCTCAGTGGTTGAGCACTGACCTATGAACCAGGAGGTCATGGTTTGATTCCTCATCAGGGCACATGCCTAAGTTTTGGGCTCCATCCTCAGTAATAGGGGCCATGCAGGAGACAGCCGATCAATGATTCTCTCTCACTGATCTTTCTATCTCTCTCTCCCTCTCCCTTCCTCTCTCTGAAATAAGTAAAAAATATATATTTTTTTAAAAAAGAAGTTTTGTGATATTTTTGTGACCAGAAATAAGCTGTAGGAAATAAACTCTTGTTTATATCATTTAGCCTATGGTAAAATTAGTTTCATTATACAATGTTTATTAAAGCTCCAGTTTCCAAGAACCTAATGATGACGTTAAGTGAGAACTTGCTATATGAGAATGTTCAGGCCTCAAAGGTGGCAGCTGGCTTCCTCCCCTGTTCAGTCTGTAGCTGTAAGTATCTCTGCCCTTGATGATCCTTTGCCTTTCTTGCTCAGCATGCTCACCCTCATCTAGCTGGACCGGGCTCTTTATGGATCATCTGAAGGGTCCACGAGAAGGACAGAATATTTCCCAAGGGACTACTCTGCCTTCCACAGTTAATCCAGAGGAACCAGTTTATTGTGTCTATAACCAACCCAAACTAGTCCCTTCCTCTTTCCCAGACTATAGATACCTGGACCCCAGGTGGTTCCCTGCCACCAAGGAGTGCTGCAGCAGGCACCAGGGGAGGGGTAAGTTGCTTCTAGGGGGTAGTGATGTTTCTGAAAGAGTACAGCATGCAGATTAAGGACATAAACTCTGTACCCCAATCCTAGCTCTACCTTTTGCCAGCCGTGACTTTGAACAAGTTACTGAACCTCTCTGAGCTTGTTTGTCATTCCTAAAATGATACGTGGAAAACACTCAAACTGGAGACTGACACATCACAGACCCTTGGGGTTAGCTGTTAACATTAGCAAATTTACAGTTCAGTTAGAAGAACCAAAATAAGCCAACAACCAGTGCTGAACTGAGCGTTACTGCTAAAATGTGAAACGAGTTTTTAAAAAACAACAGTATGGGCCACAGAAGTCAAGAGTGATATTACCAAAGAGGAAAGAATGGATCTGAGCCTTAGATAATGAAGAGGAAATCTGTGCTACTTCTGCTTTTATTCTTTTGTTGTTGTTTTTGGAATGAGGACAAGGAGAGCCAGAGATTATGGCAGCATGAGAAGGGGAAATGTTGAGAAAGAGACAGTGAATTTCTGTTTCTTCTTTTCTGGAGGTTCCATGTTATTACTTTTTGATTGAAATCCTAGCTTCAGTCTGTTGCTGGGGGATGGGATATCTTCTAACAGCAGCACTTTAACCGTAAATATTTTACTGATCGCCCTAATTTGTTTTTTGTGTGTGTTTTTTTTTTACAAAGAAGGTAGGCATGACACCCTTTCTTTACTTGGCATTTCTATCCCTAGCATTGTTATATAATGTAGCTTTTGAAATAATTTCAATGTGGATCAAGTTCACATTTCCTTTGAGCTATCGGTCTCCCAAACCGTAACTGCAGTACCAATCGGCATATAATTTTTGAGGCTGTCATAAAATGCAAAAGCACGGGTCAGATGTTTAATATTCAATATCCCCAGAAGATTACTGTAGTTATTTTTCTTAAAAAAAGGAGATGATTAAGAACTTGGATGATATTTTTTATTTTTATTTATTTTTTTAGTACAATTGACCAATGAGATAAACAAAAATCACTCATTGAAGAAGAACATTGCTTATCACTCATCCTTTGAGGAAAGGGAAGCATACCAGTTCTGCGGATTTACTTCTCCTGTAATTCACTCTGCTTTTAAAATGAGCAGCTTGGCAACACATAAATGTAGACTCACATTTCTATCTATAAATCACCAGTTGGTCCCTTATGTTGACAGTTTCTGTACAAAATCAGAAGACTTCAAAGTGTTCCAGCAACAAAATGTAAGAAATTGTGGAACACATAAATTTCAAGTGCTTTCCACCTGCATCAGCAACATTGTTTAGCAAAATACTGACAGGATATTCAAGTTCCAAGATGGAAAATAAAATAAAATAAGGTAAATATAAAAACAGAGTTTAAATTAAGAGACATTCTTGGATAACCCAACGAACTATTGGGAGTTGGAAATATAAAGAAAAAAGTTCCAAGCTCAAAATCAAGGATCAGACCAAAAAAGGTACTATTTTGAGCAACTGTTATATCTTTCATCTGTCAATCAGTAAGTAGCTATAATGATCTGGGGCAAACACTTTGTGAATCACCAGGGAGAAGCACAAGATAAATAAACTTAGTTCCTGCCTTTGAGGAGTGAATAACGTATAGTTTTGTAATTAAAAATGTAAAAACACCCTTTTTAAAGTGCAAGATTCAATGGAGGTGTAGTTATGTAATAGGAGACGGTGGGACCACCAACCTAACCATCTCCAGGATCTAAGAAGAAATACTCTTTTTTTTTTTTTTTTAAGAAGAACTATTGCCACCATTTTCCTCACAAATTGCCTCACAAATTGTTAAGCATGTGGTGACCCCTACAATGAGCAAGCCAACTTTTTCGTGAATAGCCTATTCACACACAGGGATCTGGACCTTTATACTGACTTTTACCATTTCTAATTATTTTTTACAAGTGATACAAAGGGGGGGAGTGAGAAAGAAAAAATAACTTTTAAAACCAACTCCGTAAAAATGACATAGTTTCACTTTTCTCTTTCATTTAATTTTAAGTGCCTTGGCTAGTGCCTTTATATTGTACTTATTTGTAATGATCAGTTAAATTGATGAATGGTAGAAATAGTAAGTTTAATAGATTGTGCTTAATATTTTGCTCTTGAGCTAATGTCCTTCTAAATTAGTTAGGTTTAAATGATAATGTCTTCCATTACAACTGCCTCAAATTCTAAAACTCCTGTCCCTAGATTAAGGACATTGAAAGGAAATGTACCAGGAGGAACGCCTTGAGTGTTCTGGAGGTAATATCTTAATGCATTGCTATTGCTTTATTGATTGGAATCCATCTTGCCTCTTATTCATTTTCATAGGTGCTCCATTTTGACAGCTACTGTGAAAACTGAAAAATATGCCTACTGGGTGAATTTCTGTATTTGAACAGAAATCTCCAATGTTGCCACAAAATGTCTTAGCTCAAATTTGAATTGTTGTGGAGAGAGTTGATAATCCTTCCTTTGCCTCCCCTGTATTCTTCCTAGCTTATTGAATTTAAAAGTTTACGGTTGAAAATGTATACAGTCAGTCCCCACTTAATAATAGGTTCTTGGAAACTACAACTTTAAGCAAAACATGGTATAATGAAACCAATTTTACCACAGGCTAATTGATATAAACAAGAATTAATTTCCTACAGCATATTTCTGGTCAGAAAGAAATCACCAAACTTCTAAATAAAGGCCCAAAACACTTCTACCAAATACAGGGTGTCCCAAAAGACATACACACACTTTGAATGATTATAAAGTCAGCATTTATTGACATACAGTTCATTTTCACAATGAAGTGATTTTATCAGCTGTTAGAGTGTGTATACATTTTTTGGGGGGACACACTATATTTAACATTGAAATTTGGACTATATATGCATTTAAGAAGATGAATAAAAGCAAAAAAGATAATTATTTTCCAACCCACTATTGCAGTTGAGGGTCACAGGTGGCCAGAGCCTGTCCTGGGTTCTCAGGGCACCAGGTGGGAACTCACCCTGGACAGGGCATCCTTTCATTTGCAGGGTGCATCGCACACATACTCTCAGAATGGGCCAGTTAGGCCAGTTTGCCTCACGTGTGCACTTTTCTGGGATGTGGGAGGAAGCTGGAGTACCAGAGAAAAACCCATGCAAACATGGGGAGAACGTGCCAATCCACACAGACAGTGGCCCAGTGGGGAATTGATTATTTTCCTCATCCTATATAATAAAAAGTTAATATGCAAATCGACTGATTGATGGAACGTCCAGTTGCTATGATGCACACTGACCACCCAGGGGGCAGATGCTCGACACAGGAGCTGCCCCCAGTGGTTAGTGTGCTCCCACAGGGGGAGTGCCACTCAGCCAGAAGCTGGGCTCATGGCTGGCAAGCACAGTGGTGGCAGGGAGTGGGCCTAAGCCAGCAGTCAGACATACCCTGAAGGCTCCTGGATTGTGAGAGGGTACAGGCTGGGCTGAGGGACCCCCGCCCCCAAGCACACGAATTTCATGCACCGGGCCTCTAGTCAATGTTATAACAAAATGATATTGAACAAAATGACATTACTCATGAACCTGCTGTATACTTATTCATTTTATATATGTAGTCTGTGGTGACAAACCTGCCCTTTAAAATATCACAATAATGACAACGGATATTGAAAACCACCTAGTGGACTTCAAAGCACAGGCAAGAGGGCATCTGATTCAGAAAAGATAACTAATAGGCATCACACTCAGTTAAAATAGACAGGCAAGAGGAGGGAGGTGGGAATTGTGGTTTGTGGGTAAAATTAACAATAGTGTTTCCACAATCATTGTTCTCCTTTTGAATCAATGCTTTTCTTTTTTTTGTCTTTCTGAAAAACACCAGGGCTTTATTCATCTGTTGGCTGTGTTTGTGGTTTGCAGAGGTGTCATTGTTCTTAGCCACATCCTGTTTTCCCTGAGATGGCCTTTTAGGTTCAGTGAGAGTAACCAGAGGGTCAACTGTGTTGTCTTTCATGATGAAGGAAAACATTGTGTTGTTCAGGAAAATTAGAACCCAACTTTAAACTGTTTATTTTAGTTCTCAGTTTTGAAAATACACTTTATTTCCAACTAACAGTTATTGCTGTAAAAACTCATCGGCACTAGACTGGTGGATGGTCATTTCTCAAATTTAGGAAAAGGCAGAATTAATTATTTGTGGTCAGTACTAGTCCACGAATATTCATTCATTCATTCATTCATTCATTCATTCATTCATTCATCCATTCATTTAACTTAAGTATAAAACAATTCTCAATTTACCCTTCCCCTGTAATTGTGACCTGCTGCTAAAAATATTCAGGGCAAAGGAGTGTTGCTCTTATTTCTGCTAGACTGTTAGACTTTCTCCCTGCTTCCTAACTGAACTGAGGGGCAATGCCAGGCACGCCCATGGAACATTGCTGATAGCTATAGGAAGACCTTATAAAAAGTGTGTGAACATGGGTAAGTGTCTTCACTTTACAGCATATCTCTGCCTTCTCTCACCACTCCACACAATTGTGTTAGACATTACAACATGAGTGATGGCATTTAAAATCATATGGTATAAGACATGATTATCCTCATAGTTCAAGAGCCAGACCCCCACAGCTAAAGCCTTTACACTCTGTTGGCATCCTCTCCTGGTGCATCCAAGTCCCGAGGTGCTGCCTTCAGGTCAATGACTTCCCCAATACATTCTTGGCCTACTCTCCTCCTTCCCATCTGTCTTGCTCTAACCTGACATGGCTCATTTTCCCAAATCAGAATTAAATACTCAGTGGCCTTTGCCTCTCCAAGGTCCTATAGAACAGGCTAAAGTAGCTGTTGGACCCCTCCAGGACCAGCCCCTTGGGTATCTCCCCACCAGAGGCAGTTTTAGATAATGTCTTTTATTCTTCTAAATGTCTAAGAGGCACTTTGGGTGAAACTGACATTCACATTTCTCCCGAAGACCAACATAAACTTGCAGATTTTTTTCTATCTAAATTCTTAAAGAGAAAAAGAAAATGTTTGACTGGCTCTGTAATCTGCAAGTTTTCATATTATTATAACCAATTCTTCTTAAAAAAAAATCCCTTCCAAATCAGGTCTCCTGTGAACATAAAACAAAAAACAAACAGTTCTTAATGGTTCCTCCTCTGGCTATACAGAGACTCAGCCAAAGCTTTGAAATGACTTCCCTAGTTTCTAATTGGGTGGGTAGGGTTACATGTTTTTCTTGTGTGTTTGGGTTTTTTGTTTTTTGTTTTTTTTCTCTCTTTTCCCAGGTATCATTGTAAGAAAACCTGGTTGTGAGTTTGGACAGTTTACAACAGATTAATCCCCATTGCTTCACTGGGTATAGACAGAGTATCAAGCTCAAAATGACAAAACATGGATAAAAATTCAGCTTAACTATTTACTAGCTTTTTTATTTCAGGTTAGAAGACTGTCTTTAACAATATTTGGGTGGGTTCTTTAAACTAGAGATATTGTAGAAAAAATTTTTTTCTTAAATCCTTAGTAATTCCATTTCCTTTTAAAGAAAAAGTGACTAATAGTGCTCATCTCAAGGATATATTAAAGTTATATTAATTGATGTCATTTAAATGAGAACAGTTAGCATAACTCCTAGGGTGTGATTAGAGCTCAGAAAATAAATGTTGAATAGTAAATCTATATCTGGCTTTGCTGCATAATGACAGAAAGTGATTACCAACTCTATAAACAAGTAAACTTGAGATGAGATGGCTAATGACTTGCAGTATTGACTGTTTTCATTTTCTCCCCAATTTGGCAATGCAAGGTTGAATTATAGCTTTTAGTCTCATATGCAATTTTTTTTAGTCTTTAGAATTTCACTAATAATGCTAATTGATGGGATACTAATCAATTATGGCTCATAGGCAGATAATAGGTTATGATCATTTCTCTTGAATTTTCATGTAGGAACTATTCTGGGAACACATTATTAATTTTCTTCATTTGCTATTTATAATGACAGCAATAGTCCGTATTTATCGAGCCAATAAATAATGGTGGCTATGTGGCTGGAAGATTAAGTGCCTAATATGCATTATCTCATTTAATCCCCACTTCAACTCTATGATGTTGAGAAGGTTAACATCATTTGACAGACTGGGAGTCTGATACTCGGAGACATTAAATAGCTTTGCACAAGGTTCAGCAGCTAGAAAGTGGGAGGGCTCGGTTTGAAGTCAGTTCTGATATCAAAGCTTGAGTGTTCAGTAACTAAACTCACCATTCATATCTAATGCTATCTTGGTAATTATCTCCCACAAAATGATCTTCACATAACAAGTGATTCTGCTTTATCGCTGTTAGGTCTGATTGAATAATTGACCTTTAGACCACTTCACAGCCAACATTCCCTTTTGCTTAGACCACATTTCACTTGCTAAGAGCACATTCCACTGGCTAAAACCAGTATCTTTCCCCTCAGGACCCACCCAGAGAATTCTCCACGCAGAAAAAGCCCGCCTTGAGTCCTTTAAAATCTTTGACTCCCCGTCCCTGCGTGCTGGTGCCATTTGGGGGCTTAGCCCCAGCTGGTTTTCCAGATGACCTAATAACTTCATAATTCTTTACCCCTCTTGGCCTCGTGCGTTCCTACTTCAGCAACCCCAGCAATCACAACCCAGTTCCATTAGCCCCGCATTTACTGTCACCCGTGTGGGCACTCCCAGGTGGTGATTAGCTCTGCCTGTCCACTTTCCTGTGGGGAGACCTTTCTACCTACTGCCTCCAGTTCCTGTACCTAAATCTTGAGCACAGTTGTCACACAAGACCATGCAGGTTTGAGGACTGTCTTTCACAAAGCTTGAGCAATATTTCAATGAACTATGCTGAATGGCAACACGGCTACTACCCACTGGGAGTTGGTAAAATCGCTGCAAATATGCCTGGAAAAATCTCTACCTCTTCCTCGATCCTGTATTGTAAAACCTTCCCCTGGTGTTTGTGTCCTTCATTTTCTGTGACTCCATGGATCCAAATGTCAGGTTCTTCTACTAGGACTTCTGCAGTGAGTGAGACAAATCCTCTGCCTTTGTAATAGGAAGTACTCAAGGGTTGGCCTTTCTTTGTAGTTGCTTCACCATCTTTAAATATAGCTCTGTACACATAAGATTTTCTTTTCTTTTCTTTTTTCTAATGCCTACTGCAGCTACTGCTTGCAAACAGTCAAACGGTTTCTATTTCTCAGATCTTAGGGGTTTGCTCTGGTAATAGTGATAAAGACTATGACTTTCAGCAGAGAGGGGCAGTTCCTCTCATTGTTCATAAATCTTTTACTCCTTTCTATGTCCTGTATTACAGTGTCAGAAATCCCCTCTGTTTACGGAAGCCTGGGACAACTTGGTTATTGCACTTGGCCATGTCCCCACTGAGTGGACTATATTATAACATAAAGAGCCCTAGACTAGTCTGTGCCATGATTCCTTCAGCTATAATGTAATTTAAACTTGGAAGACACAACTGAAAAACTGAACATTTATCCAGTGGGAAATAAGATTGACCTTCATAAACATTTAGGGTAATTAATGAAAAGACTAATAGATTCAATGATATAAAAACTTAAGCTTTCTGTATAGCAATAGCGACAACAAAATAACCATAAACAAAATAATCAAGTACGTAAAAAACTGGCAAAAATATTTCCCACTTTCAATAGATGAGTTCTAGCAAATTAATGAGAAAAATACAAGTAGGAGATGGGAGAGTAGTTGAAAAACATAGAGGCAATAGACTTAAAAAAATACTAAATACATGAAAAATGTTTAATTCTGTTAGAAATGAGGGAAATAAAAATATTTCACCTATTAAAATAGAAGTATACAGAAATGAATATATTCACATGTATATTTGTGATGGCAGATACATGTGGGCTCTCACCCAGCTGGAGGGAATGATATTGGAGCACCTTTTCTGAATGCCATTTTGGAATTAGGTTTCCAAATCCTTAGATATGTTCTTGCCACTTGGTCCAGTAATTCCACTTCTAAAAAAAACTAACCTAAGGAATGAATCTGCACAAAGGTTTATGTAGAAAAATATAAATTGCAAACCTAATTATAATAGCAAAATTTTGAAAATCATGTGCTCAGATAAAAATGAAAGAGGTTGTGAAAGAAGTTATGTATGTACACAAGAAGGAATGAGCTGCAGCAATTTAAAAACCATTTAGTGTTATAGGATGTTGCTGCTTTGACTTGCTAAGTGAGAAAAGGTATTACAGAGTAGTATGTGCAATATGATGTTAATTATATATACACTAGAGGCCCGGTGCACAAAAATTTGTACACTGAAGGGGGGGGTGTCCCTCACCCCCACTTGTGCCCTCTCACAGTCTGGGACCCCTCGGGAGATAACGACCTGCTGGCTTAGGCCTGCTCCCGGCTGGCAGAGGGCAGGCCCAATCCCTACGTGCAGCCCCTGGTCGGGCTCAGAGCAGGGCCGACTGGGGAGTTGGGGCGCCTCCCCCTGTCATGCACAGAGCAGGGTGGATCGGGAGGCTGCGATGCCACCCCCAGCCACGCTCAGGGGGTTGGGGCACTGCCCCCTATCAAACTCAAGGCAGGGTCGATGGGGAAGTTGCGGCGCCACCCCGTCACGCACAGAGCAGGGCTGATCAGTGGGTTGGGGCTCTGCCCCCTGTCACGCACAGAGCAGGGCCCATCAGGGGGGTTGGGGCTCTGTACCCCGTCACACACAGAGCAGGGCCGATCAGGGGGTTGGGGAGCTCCCCCCTATCAGGCACAGAGCAGGGACGATCAGGGGGTTGGGGAGCTCCCCTCTATCAGGCACAGAGCAGGGACGATCCGGGGATTGGGGCGCCTTCCCCTGTCACGCTGCTCCAGGGGCCAGAAGGCCTCGCGGCTCCACTGATCCCAGTGTGGGAGGCCTCGCGTCTCTGCTTGACACAGGGGCAGTGAGGCCTCCCTGCTCTGCTGATCCCGGTGCTGGGAGGCATATTACCCTTCTACTATATAGGATAGAGGCCTGGTGCACGTGTGGGGGCCAGCTGGTTTGCCCTGAAGGGTGTCCTGGATCAGGGTGGGGGTTCGGTTGGGTGCCTGGCCAGCCTGGATGAGGGGATGATGGCTGTTTGCAGCTGGTCACACACCCTTCAGGGTGGGGGTCCCCACTGGGGTACCTGGCCAGTCTGGGTTCAGGGCTGAGGGCCGTTTTCAGTCTGGCGGGTGACTGAAGCTCCCAAACTCTCCCTTTTTTCTTATTCTTGGATTTATTTACCTTCTATGGCTGTCACTGGAACTGAGAGCTGGCTTTAGCTCTGAGGCTCAGCTCCAGCTCTGAGACCTCGGCTGCTGAAAGCAGGTATCTGGATTTGTTTGGCTTCTATAATTGAAACACTGTTGCAACTCCAGCTCGGCCGACGGGCTGAAAGCATGGGGTTTGTTTAGCTTCTATAAATACAACATTGTTTCTTAGAGTACAAGCTCAGAGCCCAGCACCGAAGGTGGGGAACCCTGGCTTCCTCCTTCACTGGAGCAAGAAGCCTCCTGTTTGCTTCAGCTGCCTGGCTGCCAGCCGCCATCATGGTTGGCAGTTAATTTGCATATTGCCCTGATTAGCCAACGGGAAGTGTGTCGGAGGTACGGTTAATTACCATGTTTGCCTATTATTAGATAGGATGTATGAAGATACACATAAATAAATACTCCAAAATATTAATAACAAGTAATATTTAGGGGGTATTGGGATTAGTAGTGGGTTTTTGGGTGGGTTATACTATTTTTTAAAAATCAATGGCAGTATATAGCTTTGAGAAAGATGAATATATTTCAAATATATGCCCTGTAGAAATGGCTAGGAGGTAATGCACTTTAGATTAAGTATTTTTCCTACTTGCTGTTCAGATATTTCCATTACATTTCCAGTCATAAATCTATGCTTTTGTTTCCAGAATGCATTTAAGAGTCTGTATTTCTCATTCAGAACTCAGAAAAAGCTAAAGGCAGTCATTACCTTCTTTCTTCTAACACAGGCAGCAGAATCTCCTTTTCATGGTTCTGTTTTAAATCCCTGTTGTTAGAAACATTTATTTGACCTCTAACTCTGCTCTACTGAGACGTCTTTGTTTACAGCAGGTTAAACCTTGACCTTCACAACCTCACACTCTGGGGAAATTTGTTGTTGTTGTTGTTGTTCTTGTGCTTTTAAAAATATTGGATTGAAATTAGTTTGGCTCATTCTTTCAGGTTTGGGAAAAGCCAAAAGCAATTCTACTTTGGTCTATTTGGGGAGACTTTATGTTTCCTCCCACTGGCATAAAAAGATTTCATTATGAAAGTAAAATTATACAAATAGCGGATAAAGAATGTATCAAAACTTTCTCCCAAGCTTGAGTGGTAAAAATTAAAAATTGCCATTGCTTGCCAATCCTCTCCTGTCTTCTTGGAGGCATACTGGCATGCAGAGTGGAGCTTCAGACAGGAAGACAGGGTCTTCATTGTTTTCCAGATAATTTGATAGGACCGGGCATAGTATCTAATTGTAGGTAACCAGTATCTGGTAGTCTCCCATAAAGACACCCTTAAATACTGCTAGAGGATTTTGGAGGCATTGTAAAAAACTTTACTCCATTTTCTAGAGAATGCCAGGAGTACCTACAGATCTGCATTACATATTCCAAGTAAGGTAAGAATGTTGTAGTTATAGGAAGAGTGTTTAGGTATGTACAGGGAAAAGGTTAAGGAGGAAGAATGAAGTCCAAATAATTTCTAACTTCGTCTATATCCCAGCTCTGAGAAAATATTCTGAGGGTGCTCATACAGCTACAGATTTCTCATGTATCACAAACTACTCCCTGGGAATTTACAAGGAATAACAAAGGCCACAACAGCCACATGACTCCAACCCAAACTTGCTACGGTGGAATCTCCTGACTAATTTTAATGAAGAAATTTCATGTAGAGTCAGGGATACAGTCCTCTTAATTACAACATGGTATACATACATACATACATACATCCATACATACATATATACATACATACTTCTAAGGCTTTCCATAGCCCTGAAGCTATACGGAGTGTTGATATCAGTTCAGCAACACTGCTGACCATGCCGAGACCACCAGTGGCTGCACTGAGGATGCTAGCTCCTGCAGGCTTAAATAATTTACTTCATGGTAAATGCTCAAGCTTTGGATGTAGACAACCAAGGTTCCCAAGTTTACTAGCTGGGTGACCTTAGATCAATATTCTCGTTGGTAGAAATTGCTAGCTGCCTCCCACTACCAGTAGAGTTCCTCACTAACCTTTCAGAGCAACATGCCCAGCAAAAACATGACATTCACCAAGTTCCAGGCAGTCGAGTGGAGCCAGGTACCAGTTTGGGGCATGATAGAAAAGATATTTGAGGCTTTGGGGGAAGGCTGACTTTGCAAGGGAAAGAGATGAGTGCCCTTAATTTCTCCTATATTTCCTCACTGGTGCCTGAAAATGCAAAGGTGCAGGTGAAGCGCCAGTAGCCATCCGGGGTCATGAGCTGATTTTCAGGAATGGAAATCAAGTTAAAGATTGCAGAGCTCAACCAAAGGACTTGTATGCATGCATATAAGCATAACCAATGGACACAAGACACTGGGGGGTAGGGGAGGCTAGGAGAAGGAGAAAAAAAAAGGAGGCAAATGTACTACTCCTTGTAATATTTTAAGCAATAATAATAAAAAAAAAAGATTGCAGAGCACAAGGACGCTAGGGAACCCCATGATACTTCCTGGCCTGCATTCTTTTAGATGGGAGAAAAAGATGTTTCAAATCTGTGCAAGCTACTGTCATTTTGGTCTTCCCAGTAATATGCAGTCACACTGAATCATAACTAATGTATATTAACTTATCTAGGAAAGCAGGACAACGGCAGTACCTAATCCATAGGGTTATTGTAAGGATATCCTATCTAATACAAGAGAAACATGGTAATTAGCCATACGTCCGCTACCCTTCCCATTGGCCAATCAGGGTGATATGCAAATTAACTGCCAGCCAAGATGGCGGCCGGCAGCCAAGCAGCTTGAAGCGAACATGAGGCTTGCTTGCTTCAGTGACGGAGGACTCCAATGTTCCCTGTCTGCTGCTGCCGGCCTCTGAGCTTGCAGTTTGAAACATTGTTACAAATATAGAAGCTAAACAAAACCCCAGAAACCTGCTTTCAGCCAGCCGGGATGTCAGAGCTGGAGTTGAAACAGTGTTTTGATTATAGAACCCAAACAAACCAGATACCTGCTTTCAGCAGCGGAGGCCTAAGAGCCGGAGCCAAGCCTCAGAGCTAAAGCTGGCCCAGAAAAAAAAAAAGAAAAAAAGGAGCGGTTGGGAGCTTCAGTCACCTGCCAGCCTGAAAACAGCCCTCAGCCCTTCACCCAGACTAGCCAGGCACCCCAGTGGGGACCCCCACCCTGAAGGGTGTGTGACCAGCTGCAAACAGCCATCATCCCCTCATCCAGGCTGCACAGGCACCCCAGTGGGGACTCCCACCCTGATCCAGGACACCCTTCAGGGCAAACCAGCTGGCCCCCACACGTGCACCAGGCCTCTATCCTATATAGTAGAAGGGTAATATGCCTCCTAGCACCGGGATCAGCGGAGCCGCAAGGCCTGCCAGCACAGGGATCAGCATGACAGGGGTCAGTGCCCAAACCCCCTGATGGCCCTGAGGCTCTGTGTGTGACAGGGGGCGGGGCCACAACCTCTCTATCTGCCCTGCTCTGTGTGTGACAGGGTGCAGCAACCCAACCCCCTGATCGGCCCTGTTCTGTGTGTGACAGGGGGCGGTGCCCCAACCCCCTTATCGGCCCTACTCAGTGTGTGACAGGGTACGGTGCCCCAACGCCCCCACCCCCCACGGGCCCTGCTCTGTGTGTGACGGGGTAGAGACATAACCTCCCCATCGGCCCTGCCCTGAGTGTGACAGTGGCAGCGCCCCAACCCCCTGATCAGCCCTGCTCTGTGGGTGACAGGGGGCGGTGCCCCAACTCCCCTATCAGCCCTACTCTGAGTGACAGGGGGAGCTCCTCAACCCCCTGATTGGCCCTGCTCTGTGCGTGACAGTGGGGAGCTCCCCAACCCCCTCATGGGCCCTGCTCTGTGCATGACAGGGGGGAGTTCCCCAACCCCTGATCGGCCCTGCTCTGTGTGTGACAGGGGGTGGCGCCGCAACTTCCCCATTGACCCTGCCTTGAGTGTGACAGGGGGCGGTGCCCCAACCCCCCAATCGTCCCTACCCTGAGCGTGACTGAGAGTGGCATCGCAACCTCCTGATCAGCCCCACTCTGTGCATGACAGGGGGCGGCGCCCCAACTCCCCAATCAGCCCTACTCTGAGCCTGACCAGGGGCTGCACCTAGGGATTGGGCCTGCCCTCTGCCACCCGGGAGCAGGCCTAAGCCAGCAGGTCGTTATGTTCCAATGGGTCCCAGACTGTGAGAGGGCACAGGCCGGGCTGAGGGATCCCCCCTACCCCCCGAGTGCACAAATTTTTGTGTACTGGGCCTCTAGTCCCATATAATAAGAAAGGGATATGCCAATTAGCCATTATGCCCCCAGGTGAAACCAAGCACATCACAACCAGATCATGGATTAGCAGGAGGGTGGGCCAGCGAGGTACAAGCTGGCTGCAGAGAGCTACAGGAGGGGGCAGGGCAGCAGGCTATGGGGGGGAGGGGAGGGGGCGGGGGGGTGCTACAGGAGGGTGGGGCAGTGGGCAGAGAGCTACAGGAGGACAGCAGCAACCTACTGGCTACAAGCTACAGGACGGGGCAGGGCAGCAAGCAAGCAGGAGGTAGAGAGCTACAGGAGGGGGCAGGGCAAGAAGCTATGGGGGTGGGGGTTGTGAGGGGAGCCACAGGAGGGTGGCAGTGACCTACTGGTGCAAGGATTCGTGCACAGGGCTACTAGTAAGAAAATAATATGGTTAAAGCATTTTTATGTGCTCAATAAAAGTTAGATACTCTCACTAGATGAAAGCTTAGTTTGCACATAATAATTTAGAGATTATAACCTGATATAGTAAAAGCTTGGACTCCAGGAGTCCAATCACAAAATGGCATTGCATATGAAAGTCATGATCTGGCCATAAAAATAATTTAAAAATCACCAAAAAAAAAATTAAAAGTTTTTCTAGTTATCCTTTTTTTAAATAAAAGCAATTTAAATTTTCATTGGAGTTACTAACAACATCAAAGGGAATCCAATTTAAAATCCAGAGGCACTCTATTTTAAATGAAGAAGATTATTTTTTGCTATTATTTTGAAAAAATTTCAAACTTACAAAAATTTGCCAAAAAGTACAGAAATTTCTGTATCCTCTTTACCCCAATGCCCAAAAGTGTCAACATGTTATCTCACATTTCCATAGTCACTCACTTATGCACCCATTACCATTAATGTCCTTCTTGAACTTTTTGAAAGCAAGCTGTGAAATGATACCTCCTCGCCTGAAACACTGTAGAGCTTGTTTCCTGAACAAGGATGCTCTGCTAAATCACACAGCCAGCACTCCAAATCAGCACGTCAACATGGACACAACACTACCATCAACCCATGGGCCCATTCAAATGGCTGCAACTGACATAGGAATATCTCATTTTCCTTTCTGCTCCAGGATCCTATCGGAAATACCTGCACATTTAGTTCATTTAGTTATCGTGTATCTTCAGGTAACTTCAGTCTAAAAAATTCCTCAGTCCTTCCATGTTTTTCGTGTTTTTGGCAGTTTTAAAGAGTTGATATCTTTGATTTTATATCTTGTCTCTTAACCTAGGGTTGTCTGCTATTTCCTCATGACCAAACCCAGATCATACCTTCTTGATAGGAAGTCAGGGAAGTGATATTATGCTCTTGTTAGTGCATCAAAATAGGAGATATAGCACACCAACATATCCATCACTGAGGATATTAATTATGATCACTTGATTATATTGGTGTCTCAACTTTCTCCAACTTAAAGTTAACTATTCTGCCCTTTACAAATTGATTATCAATATATTATGGGGAGGTTGCCTGAGATTATGTCAGTAGTCATCAGTTTTAGCATACTCTACAGACTCCTGTCTGAATCAACCACCACTGTGATGTTTGCCAAGATGTTATTCTCTATTTACATCATTCCTTTTACTTTTATTCATTGGCATTTTACCTTAAGGAAGAGCTTTTTCTTTTCCCAGGTTGACTGATTCATGTATTTACATCCTTTAGGTCCTTTAGCATCTATGTCCTTTTGATACATACCTACCGTTCACTGATTATGTCCTTACTGTCTGGAAAAACAACATGTTCCAGACTTATTTTTAGACTCATTTTTTCCCTGTTCTATCTGAGTGCATAAGTTGTATATTGTTGTTTTTATTTCTTTTTTCATATTCATTTTATACTTTTCCTGTCCTAGTCCTGGAAATTATAATTTCTTAAAGAAGCCAAAGTTTGTTTGAGTAGAGGAAGGTTTTTAGAAACTAGTATCTAGGTGTTAGTGCTCCCATTGTTACTGGGGTGCCATTTCTTCTAGACCCTGTCAGTGAACAGAGCTAGGAAATAAATGTGTAAATATAGACATATATTATGGAAATACTCCCTCATCTTCATCCTTAATTTTGTCACAAATACACAAATATGTGTGCATGTGTGTATGTATATGAATACATGTGTATGCTTATGTGTATACCATGAGTTCATACCAATACCTCCAATTTTAGCTCAACACCTCAGGCTTCTTTTTATTCTTTCACCTGTTTGCAAATATGTTCTCTAGCAGTGAATCAACTGGCTTTCATTAGCCTCAGTCTATTGAATCATTTGCTTATATATTCAGTTCAATCAGTCCCTCAACCACAGTGTTCACTTTCTCAACCTGCCATCTCCGCTTCTCCCTGACACAGCTTGGATCCCTGACTGGCTTATGGGCATTTGTCTCAGAAAAGAAAAGGGGAGGGATCATGGAGAGAGAAGGACAGGACAGCTTTTTAATCTCATTTTCTTCATTTAAAAGTATTCCTCACAATATATACCTGCCCTAATCTAAAGCTCACTGGTGTTCATTAATAGGAATTTTCTTGCATACTTAGCAGTTGTTTTCATTCATGATAGTTATACTTTGCAAAAACAACAAAACGTTCATCTCTAATCTCCACAATCCCCAAATCCATTGCATCAGAGCTATAAACAACAGAATAAGACTTCAATTTACATGAAAATATATAGAAAATATGTGAGGCTAGACAAACTTGACCTTGCCTGCAAAGCCCTTCAACTTCCATGAAGAGTTAAATGTATGAAGGTAAATGCATACTTTTGTATTCACTCTTCAGACTGTCACAGTGTGTGTGTGTGTGTGTGTGTGTGTGTTTGTTCAGTTTTTTTCAGTTTTTCATCTACCTGCATCTTCTACTGTTTGAAACTTTTCTTTTTTAAAAAAAAATATATTTTATTGATTTTTTTACAGAGAGGAAGGGAGAGGGATAGAGAGTTAGAAACATCGATGAGAGAGAAACATCAACCAGCTGCCTCCTGCACACTCCCCACTGGGGATGTGCCCGCAACCAAGATACATGCCTTTGACCGGAATCGAACCCGGGACTCTTCAGTCCGAAGGCGATGCTCTATCCACTGAGCCAAACTGGCTAGGGCTGAAACTTTTCAAAAAATGCTGAAAAAGTATATTGCCAAGAAAGGCCATATATTGTGTTTTCTAAACTAGAATAGGCAGACCCTTTCCATGAGAATGAAAATGTCTTTTTCATTACTCAACTTCTCATTCAAAACTTTGACCCACAACACGCTTTAATTTTGTAGCGATTGGTAACCTCTAATACAGTGGTTCTCAACCTTGGCTGCACATTAGAATCACCTGGGAATCTTTTCAAAATCCTGATTTCTGGGCCTTATCCTCCAGAAATTGTTTCTTTGTTACTAATGTTGTGGCCCCACCCCATAACAAAGAAACAGAATTTCCAGAGGATGAGGCCCAGAAATCAGGATTTTGAAAAGATTCCCAGGTGATTCTAATGTGCAGCCAAGGTTGAGAACCACTGCTCTAATACTTTTTTTTTTTTTTAAACTGGGCATAAAATTGACTACATTTCCCAGCCTCCCTTGCAGTTACACAAAGCCAAAGAAGTGCTGGTGAGAGTGATATACACCAATCACTTCCAAGTCAGGCTTATAAAGTCTCAGTGCAATGCTCCCTATTCTCCATCTGCCCACATGTGCTGGCCAGATGCACAGCACAGCACCCAGCGGAGGGCTCTGAGGCCTAATGGCAGGGCCACAGATGAAAGAACCCGGTTCCTACTCAGGGCAGAGGCCCTCCTCCCCTACACACCCAACCTGCACAAAACTGGGAAGTGTGTGAGCAATGAACTTCGGTGGCAACTGCCATCAGGGCTCCTAGTAGGAATAAAACACAAATACTATTCATTGATGGAGCGATTTCCTGAGTGGCAGTGTACAGCAAAGCTTGGCTGGCTGAGCAAAATGTTTTACTCTATTTTACCGTGGCATTTTCCTTCAAATTCAGCAAGCAATTCCACAATACTTTTTAAGGCTCTCAAGTTTTGCAACCCCAGATCCAAACAAGGCACTCAAGTGGGGCCAACTTCAGGGGCTCATCTGGGGATTGTGACATGTGACTCTAGTGCAGGGATGGCGAACCTATGACATGCGTGTCAGAGGTGACACGCGAACTCATTTTTTTGGTTGATTTTTCTTTGTTAAATGGCGTTTAAATATATAAAATAAATATCAAAACTATAAATCTTTGTTTTACATGGTTGCAAATATCAAAAAATTTCTATATGTGACACGGCACCAGAGTTAAGTTAGGGTTTTTCAAAATGCTGACACGCCGAGCTCAAAAGGTTCGCCATCACTGCTCTAGTGGAAAGGGGCTAATGAAGGCAGTGGTGGTGCCTTATACGATTCGTGGAGCGATTGCAGGTCTGATCAAATAGAACTACTAATTAATGTTACTGTAACGCAAATTTGATTTACATGATAATTAATATTCTTTCCTGTGTGTCTAAATTCACTAGCAAGAATGATTAACTATTAGGGAGGAATAAACTCAATATCACAAAGGCATTTCCTTTCCTCAGGAAGAGCTGCTAACCATGAAAGGTGGATTTACTTGCATATTCTACTGTCCAAGAAGGGAGGGCAATGACCAAGCCATCACCTCCCTGGATGCACGAGTCCTTTGTGAGGCTCTGCCCAGTTGGGATGTGCCCAGTTGCATTTTAATCCTTGGTCCCTTTACTTCTTAGAGTAGCCCCTGGAGCATGCTCCATGGAGGGCCCTGGACACTGGAAATTCCTCCTTTTGGTTTTTTGGTTGATCAAAGCTGGTGCTGCCTGACTCCACCCCAGGAAGTGGTGGCAGACACATCTGTTCAGTCTGGCTTCCTGCCAACAGGGGATTTACTCTCGGGGGAGTGGGGGAGAGGGACTTTTATGTCGGGAGGGGATTTATTGTTGGCTGACGGGGTGTGGCGAGTGTGAAGGGTGGGAACCACTTCAGCTCCCTGGCTGGACTGTCTGATTTTTTGTGCAGCAGGGCTTAATCTTTGTATGTGGGTTCCAAGACTTTTGTGAAGGGTGAGTGCTGAATCGGTGAACTTTAACGATAAACTGAAAAAACCGGGGGCGGGGGGGGGCGGGGGGAGTCAAGTATAGATTTGCAAAAGCAGGAAGATGAAAGTGAATGTGTGCTGACTACACACAGTGAGATACTGTTTAGAATCGAACAACTGAAGACACAATGCTGACGATCCTCACCAGTTAGCGAGCACAGCCCCACAGCCCCAGGGGAACAAGGGAAATAGAGGCTGGGCCTCTAGGTGTCCTGAAACTCCGCCTTTCACCTAGGGGAAGTCAGGGGACCTCTTCACCCCTCAATGTTTCCATGGCAACAATTACAATGACACTAAAATGACATACTGAATTCTGCAAAACAGTCCCAATTTTGTGAGATTAGTGTATGTTACGACAGGAAGAGTAAGGCATTATATGGTACTGCTCCAGCAACAGCCAATGCCTGGAGTATTGGGTTGTCTCCTAAAACAATATCTGAGTATTGGCTGAGCACAACACTGTATCATGGATTCAGTATATAAATGGGAAAGAAATGTCATAGGGTTTAATTGAGTTTGATCCTAGAAGTTGAGAGAAAACCAGCATTTTGCTCTTTAGAAGGTCCTTTACCTTTCTTACCACCACATTATTTTCGAAGACTACTGGGGGCCAGAGATTTTGCCTAGGCGTCAACCATGTGCCCGTTATGGGTGTTATCTAGCAAACATGTGTAGAGCAGCTCCCATGCCCACTTCTGGGCCACCTGATGCGGTTTGTACAAAAGAAATGTAGTCCCTGTTCTTCATGTTGCAGGAGCCCCTGTTTAAAGCTTCAATCTAAGAATCCAGGCAGGGCTACAGCTCATCTGAAAATTAGACAAAGATCCTCTCTCAGGCAGACACAGCCATGGGTGTGTATTTGGTGAGTGGTGTGTGGGCTGCATTTCAGTCCTCACTGGTCCTATATTGTTGGTCCTGCAGGCCTTTGTGTCTTTGGATTTCATCATTTCTTACGGGTGTAGATCATCATATCTTACGAAGCTGTGGGATACATCTGTCAGGAATCTTAGTTGCAGGAGGGACCCAAAAACCCTCTGGTAAATAAATCATCCTTAGAAAAAGCAATTAAAAGTAGACAATTTTAATGCAAGAACAACACAACACTATGGGAGATTCCAAATGCAGCATGGTGTCTGCTTCTAGGCTGTTGGCTACCCCATGAGTATCACACTTGACGAGCTGTTTCAACTACAACAACAAAAATTTAGTAGGGAGAATATTGGGAGAACAGGGAGCCCTGCTTTGGGTCTTCTAATTAGAATATGGAACAGAGCTCGGTGACAGGGCGAGTGTGTGGTGGCTTCAGCTCTGGGGCGACTTCAGGAAGTTTGGTGCAGTGGCCAAGTTCCAGTGCAAATCAGCTTCTTTCATTTAGTATAATACTCTCCAGGTCCATCTATGATTTTGCAAAAGGTAAGATTTCCTTATTTTTTATGGTCCAGTAGTATTCCATTGCATAAATCTACCACGACTTTTTAATCCACTCATCTACTGATGAACACTTGGGCTTCTTCCAAATCTTGACTATTATAAATATTAGTAAGGCTGAAATGAACATAGAGGTGCATAAATTCTTTTGAATTAGGGTTTGGGGTTTCTTAGGATTTATTTCCAGAAGTCAAATTGTTGGGTCAAAGGTAGTTTCATTTTTAATTTTTTTAAATGTATTTTATTGATTTCAGAGAAAAAAGGAGAGGGAGAGAGATAGAAACATCAATGATGAGAGGGAATCATTGATAGGTTGCCTCCTACATGCCCCACACTGAGGATCAAGCCCACAACCCGGGCATGTGCCTTGACCAGGAATTTGGAAGTTGTTGCAGAAAAAAATAGAGAAAAATTATGTGGTTTCAGGATCAATTGACCAACATTCTACTGATGACAGAAGGAGGAAAAATGTGATTCAATGTAGACAAAAATAACTTATGTCTTACAATATTAAAAATATTCCTGATGGGAAGGTAATACAATATGTGTCTAACTGATAATTGTTATAGAATTTGCTTTCCCGACATCTTTTGTGTATGATAATAAAAGGCACATATGAAAATAATAGAAATGATTTAGGAATGATTTGGCTCTCAATAAGGCTAGAGGGAAAAATTTAATCAATAAAATACAAGCAACATAGGTCAGAAACAAGCGGATGCTGCTGATGGTTTTCTGTTTCCATGGAAAATGAGTAAAGAGAAAGGAAAAGATGAAACAAAACATTGTAAGTCTATTATATTCCAGTCTTGTGTTTGGCAATGACCTCACTGAATCCTCACACAAACCTCCCTAAGGGAGTTTCCATTATCCCCATTCCACAGATGAGGAAACAAGTTGGGAAACATAACGTAACTGGTCCAAAAATCACAAAGCTAGCTAGCCAATGGCACAACCGAGATTTTAGCTGTGGTCAGCCGGATCGCAGAGACTTTGTTCTTTCCACATTTATCTCTTGGGATTGTTTTTGTTTTTATTCATGCAGTTTATTCATTCTTGTTCTAGAGAAACTATACAGGACTCGATCACCACTGCCTGTGCAATTCCATCATATAGGGTAGCTACCATTTTGAAATCATTGTAGCATTGAACATTGAGCAATTCATCAGTTTCAAGATGGCATCGCCTTTCTGCATGAACACATATTATTTACAAGAAAGAATGAATGTGCCTTTTCATTTTGATCAAGGCATGCTTAATGGCTCAGTTCCTTGCCACTGAGTTCTGACCACCTGATTATTCCTGCCCTGCTCTCCTGTGACGGTGACAGCTGAAAGTTTACTAAAATGCTTTCTGGAGAGCCAATGAGTTGTTTTCCTCTGGCCCATGGATGTAATTTGTTCAAGGTTGATTATTGCCAAACATGTCTAGATATTCCCTAGCTGTTATAAAATGTTTCATAATCTAATCTATGAAAGTTGAGGAGTTAGGAAATTCTCAAAGCGGTATTGTTGAAGCAATTGCAAATATAAAAGAGGCTCTGCTGTCTTATGCTTAGGAAGATGAGAATTGGTGACACCAAACCCACAAGAATACAGTATTAAACTGCCAAAGGATGAGCAAGCACTATTGAAAATATCATATGCCTTTGCGAGATGCCATATGAGAACATAGGACAAGGGCTTTCTTGATAACTATGAAAAACCACTAATCAGACAGATCTCTTTTTCAGATGCCTTTCAGGAAAGGTACGTCAAAATCAAAAGTCAGAGACAGAATAGACACTACAATTAGCTATTACCACCATGATATTCCATCCAGAATCCCTTTAAATGGATAACATTTCTTGTGACCACTGGATTTCTGAGTCTGCAGTAGCCAAAGTCATAATAAAAATATATAATATACATAACATATTATATAATAAAATATCTATAATATCATTAATATATATATACACATATATATCATGTATTATGTATTATACAATACATAACATATTATATAATAAAATATATATAATATCATTAATATATATATATATACACAGATATATATCATACCATGTATTCCTTTAACATTTTAGTAAATCTTTGGATACCTATTTGAGAAATATACATATAAAATATTGATTCATACTCCTCATGAGTAATCACGTTAATGCTATTGGTAGAATAAAGTTGACATAATTAATAGGTGGATGAGCCAAAATGAGTGGGTAACCCCATTGTAATATATTATGACACAAACCTATCCCTGCCACCATCCTTTTAAAATAAAAATAATATTTGCCAAGTTCTGTGCCACAAAGTTGAAAATTGAATGTTATAGAGTTGTCATTATTTTTTCTCTGTGAAGGATTGTGACTGATAATATAACTATTGCCTAAACTATTTTAGTATGTAGAATTGGCACAGATAATTCTCTGCTCTATGTACTAATTACTGTAATTTGATCATTATAATGATTATAATTTCATATTCGCTTTATATGAGATAGTCTCCTAACACTGCCTGTCACATCTTAGTAAATTTGCTTGTAAGATTCTTTTGGAGGGAAACTATTCTATCTTATCAACAATGTCTTTAGTAGCTTAATTATGATATGCCTTCAGGATTTTTATAACACTTCTTGCAAAGCCTGTTTTCTGAATAAGAATGTTATATTTCTAAGAACAAGATATTGTTTTAAATAGTCAGTTGCATTTCTAATATTTTATGAGAAAAAGTATTGAAAACAACCTAAAATTTCATAAAGAGGTACTTATTAGATTAAAAATGGCATATCCATATAATAGATTCTCATATATTTACAAAAAGAATGAGGAACCTTTCTATATACTGATTCAGAAAGATTTCCAAGGTACATTATGGAATGAAAACAGCAAATCGCTATAAAATAATGTATAAAATAATAAAATAATGTATATAGAATATTTTCTTTGTATAAAATAGGGGATATGTAAAAATCTATCTGTGTATTTTCTTACATTTTCATAAAGAAAAACTCTGGTTGGATAAATAAGAAAATAATATGAGTGGTTTCCTGAGCGTGATGAGTGGGGTGTATATGATAACCAAATGAGTAGAAAAATAGATTTAAAGACAGACTTTCACTGCATTTCTTTCCTTGCAATCTCTATTGATGGCCCCTGGTGCCATGAAAAGTTTTTGATGTTTATATAGCCCACTACATTGAGCTCTTTTATTACTTTTGTATTTTGAGTCAGATATCTATCATCTATCTATCTATCTATCTATCTATCTATCTATCTATCTATCTATACCTTTAGCTTTTGTCATTTAATCACATATATAATTTTTTACAGTTAAACATTTCATTCACTTGTAATTTATTATGGTACATACTATGAGAGATGATGGTCCAGTTGTCTCAACACTATTCATTGGACTATCATTTCCCCATTTATTGGGGTTGCTACCTTGTTCACATATTATATTCCTTCGATATTTTTGAAATTTCTATTCCATTACATTGGCTTGTCTATGTTTTATTTTTTTTTATTTTTATTGGTTGATTTTTTAAATAGAGGGAGAGAGGAAGGAAGAGAGAGAAAAACATGGATATGATGTTCCACTTATTTATGTATTCATTGGTTGCTTCTTATATGTTCCCTGACTGAACCCACAACCTTGGCATATAAGAATGACTGCTAACCAACTGACCTTCCCAGCCAGGACCTATGCCCCATGTTTTAATTAGTAAGAATATATGCTTTAAAATGGATAGTTCTAGCCTGCTCTTGTTCTTCTCTTTCAGAGTTTTCTGGATTTCTGAGAGAGAAACATCAATTGCTTGCCTCCCTATGTGTCCTGATCAGGGATCTAACCCACAATCTGGAAATGTGCCTTGACTGGGAGTCAAACCTGTGACCTTTCTGTACACAGGACCATATTCAGCCAACTGAGCCGCACTGGCCAGGGCTAACACTATTTTTTAAGGCAAATCTTTAATAGAATTACATCATCTAATTGAAAAATGTTGGTAGTTTAATTGGAATTGTGCTAAATTTATCAATTAACTTTCTGTCCTAAAACCTGAGTATGTCCTATTTACTCAAGTCTTCTCTTTGGTATTACAGTCATATAGTTACCATTTTCTTCACATAGGTCTGGCACATTTCTTATTAAGATTATTTCTATGTATTTTAAACTTTGTTACTGTTTAAAATTGACTCATTAGTCACATATTCAAACTGGTTGTTGGCTGTATACTAGTGTACAACAGCTATCAGTTCTTAGTATTTTGTACCCTTCTATTTTACTGAATTTTCTTATTGTTTGTAGCAGTTTTTCAGTTGGTTCTCTTAGAATTCTCAGATGCATAATCATATTACCTGCAAATAGAGATAACTCTATCTTTTCCTTTCCATTTTCATGTCTCTAATTTCTCTTTCTCATCTAATTACAATGGTTAGTTAAATATCCTCTTAAAGAGTCTTCAAAGAGACTCATTCATGAAATGAAGGTTACAGCCATCGAATCTGGGTGAAAATCTTAACCCACTTGTACAGTGCATTATGTTGAATAACAGTTTTGGCTAGCTACATCAACATGACCTGTTAGAGATTGTTCCCGATGCATTATTTCTAAGAAATAAAAAATGATTTCACTTGTTATTAAAACCATCTTCAGTATATTAAACTTAAGCTTTCCTTGAGGGCCAATTTATAAACAGTTCTGATTCATCTGGCAGTACTTCAGAAAATACATAGACAAAATAGAGATTTTAGCGATTGGTTAATCTCTCTCAAGCCAAGTTTATTGGAAATGATTGAAGCAAATGTGTAGTTTATATCCCACTCCCCAACCACAAAATACTTAAGTTAAAATTTCTGATTTAAACATATCCACAGTGAATTTAAGAATGAATTCCTTATCTATGGTAGCAAAGTTGCCTGGTGTGGTGATGTGATGTTACCTATATTTATTATCCACATCTAACACTTCGGTAGCTTATGCGGGGCTGAATTTCGTCCCAATATGAAGCAAAGAAAAATGTGACAATTAAGTGGAATGAATACCAATAAACTAATAGTTGCTAAGTTTAGAAACTATTTATTTAAGAAAAGTTAGTCAATACTTTTGAAAACCGAAGGGTGGAGTTACCAGATGCAGGACTAGATTTCCACATTCAAAATTTGTTGTAAGACTGGCTTTCTACAATCCAAATTTACAAAATGTTCTTAAAGACATGAATCTTTAGCAAATGTGATAGATGAATGAGTTCATTACAAAAGGAAAGACACATTCAAGCAAAGCAGGGAGAAGTTAAACAGAGTACTGTATAACATTGATACAGACAAGTTAAACCACACACACACACATCAAGAGAACCTCCTTACTAATCAGCAGCCACTTGATTTACTAATCCAGTGTCCTCTCAGCTTCCATGCTCTGGTTGAAGGAGCCCTTAGCTTTTAAAAAAATGTTTATTTGCTTTGGACATTTTAAAGATCATACTTGGACAAAAATAAAGGTAAGCAAACCTGCCAGGTAACAAGAAATCAAGTTCCGGATAAAGATTCCCAGTTGTGGATTCTAACAAGCTAGTGCAATCCACTGTCTATTGTAGCTTGAGGAAAGAGCATTTATTTAGGAAACAGATGAAAGTTGGCTCCTTATTCCAACTCCCACATTTAGCCAAATTACACTAAGGTACAGATCTACTAGTACAGGAAACAGGCAGGACACTACATCCATTCACTCAAGAAAACCCGCCAGCATATGTCATTACAGCTTACTAGGATGAGTGTTCTTACTCATTATGTCTACCAACTTAGTAACTCTAAAGCCACCTCTCAATATCGGAGAGTTTACATTTTGACCTAGACTTCCAATGATAAACAGAGGATGAATTTACCAGGTGAAAATCTTACGTATCTATCCTCGGCTAAGGGTAAAAAAATCCTGAATGAGAGCCAAAAGACACAGGAACTAGACTATACGTACTCAGAAGAATTTATAAGTCAAGTGACTGCTGATGTGTAAGGAGGTTCTCTTGGTGTGTGTGTGTGTGTGTGTGTGTGTGTGCGTGTGTGTTATTTAACTTGTCTGTATCAATGTTACATAGTTCCAGGTTATGGAAATGATCAAATATATAGTCAGTACGCATTGAAAAGACTAAATATTGGCTTGGAGGCATTGGCTGAACTTTAGCATAGTTCTCTTTATAATTAGATTTTTTAAAAAACATAGCCCCACATGCTGCTACTTTTAGCATGATTCAGCAGGGTCTAGTTAAGTTATGCTATATGCTTTTCAATTAAACCATAACGTCCACATGTGCATTTTGTTGTGCTCACCCAACATTAAATAAATGGATAACACCTGAATAAATTCAGAATCCCGGCGTACACCCATTCTTGGAACTCAGTCACCAGTTAGAGGTTTTTCATTTTAGTTTAATCATGAGTTTTACTGAATTGAGGTAAAGCAGTAGTTCCTTAAGTCCAAGCTCTAAAAACAGGTAAAGTAAAATACATAATAGTATTTATGACTGTTTGACCCATTTCTCAACCCATTTAAATTTGGAAAGATATGTAATAAATTTGAGTCTAGTTTATACACTTGGACTATTCATATATACAATAAAGCTCTTTCACAAAGCTTCTTATCAGGAGAAATGTCTTAGAAAGGAAATGGAAAATTATGGGCATGGAGATAGTACGTAAGATTTTTAGCCTCCTATTTTACATTTATATCTCCTTATTTGTATGAGAATACACAGCTACTGACAATGACACTATGCATGTGTAGAACGTGTCAAGGATACATATATCCTCAGCAGTTCTTGGAACACTTAGAATTCTGGGGCCTCTCCCTATGGGTGATGTCACCTTTCTAGAAGCTTTTTCTTAGTAAATCTGAGTGATGACAATAAATGTGAAGTTCTCCCTTTTTGAAAGCTTCAACACTTAATTTTAACTAAGTATCACCATGACTGGTGTGGCTCAGTAGATTGAGCACTGTCCTGTGCACCGAGGGGTCAAAGGTTCAATTCCTGGTTGGGGCAAATGCCTGGGTTGTGGGCTCAAACCCCATTAGGGGGCATGCAGGAGGCAGGCAGCTGATTGATTTTTCTCTTTCTCCTTGTTTCTTTCTCTCCCTCTCCCTTCTTTTCTCTCTCTAAAATAAATTAAAAACATAATATAAAATCAACACTAATAAAAGAGAAAAATGGTAATTGGCGTACGAGCTACCCTTTTCATTGGCTAATCAGGGCTATATGCAAATTAACTGCCAACTAAGATTGGCAGTTAACTGCCAACTAAGATTGGCAGTTAACTGCCAACAAGATGGCGGTTAATTTGCATATGTAGGCACAATGCAGGGAGGCGAAAGGGAAAGCAGGAAGAAGCCCCCTGCCACTGACAGTGATCAGAAACCCAGTGGGGAGCTAAGAGTTGCCCTGCCCTGCCTTTGCCCTGCCCCCCAGCCATGATCGGAGAATCAGGCGCCTTTGCCGCCCTGGCCAGTGATAGCAGGAAGTAGGGGTGGAGCCAGCGATGGGAGCTGGGCACGGTTGAAGCTGGCAGTCCTAGGAGCTAGGGGTCCCTTGCCTGGGCCTAAAGTGGAGCCCACGATCGCGGGGCCGCTGCAGCTGCGGGTCCCTGCTGCCCGAGCCGGACGCCTAGGCCAGAGGCATTAGGCCTGGGCAGGGGTGGAGCCTGCAACCGCGGGGAGCTGGGGGTCCCCTGCCCAGGCCTGACACCTCTGCCGCAGGCCTCAGGCCTGGTCAAGGGGCCGATCCGGTGATTGGTGATCGGAGGGTGATGAGGGTCAACTCCTCTGGCCGAGGCATCAGGCCTGGGTGGGGGGTGGTGCCGGGGATTGGGGGGATATGATGGTCCCCTTGCCCAGGCCTGAAGCCTGGGTCAGAGGCCTCAGGCCTGGGCGGGGGCCAGAGCCAGTGATCAGGGGAAGATGGGGGTTCCCTGTCCAAGCCTGACACCTCTGGCAGAGGCGTCAGGCCTGGGCAAGGGGCCGATCCTGCGATTGGAGGGTGATGGGGGTCAACGCCTGAGGGCTCCCAGTATGTGAGAGGGGGCAGGCTGGGCTGAGGGACACTCCCCTCCCCCCACACACCCAGTGCACGAACTGCTACCCTTCCCATTGGCTAATCAGGGCAATATGCAAATCAACTGTCAGCCAAGATGGTGGCCGGCAGCCAGGCAGCTTGAAACTAACATGAGGCTTGCTTGCTTCAGTGACGGAGGAAACCAACGTTCCCCGCCTGCCTTGCAGGCCTCTGAGCCTGCAGTTTGAAACATTTTAACAAATATAGAAGCTAAAAAAACCCCAGAAACCAGCTTTCAGAGAGCTGGGATCTCAGAGCTGGAGTCAGAGCTGGAGTTATACATTGTTTCGAACCGAAACAAACCAGATACCTACTTTCAGCAGCGGAGGCCTAAGAGCTGGAGCCTCAGAGCTAAAGCTGGCCCAGAATTAAAAAAAGAAAAAAGAAAAAAAGAAGCGGTTGGGAGCTTCCATCACCCGCCAGCCTGAAAACAGCCTTCAGCCCCTCACCTAGACTGGCCAGGCACCCCAGTGGGGACCCCCACCCTGAAGGGTGCGTGACCAGCTGCAAACAGCCATCATCCCCTCACCCAGGCTGGCCAGGCACCCCAGTGGGGACCCCCACCATGATCCAGGACACCCTTCAGGGCAAACCAGCCAGCCCCACCCATGCACCAGGCCTCTACCCTATATAGTAAAAGGGTAATATGCCTTCCAGCACCGGGATCAGCGGAGCCAAGAGGCCTCCCAGCACCGGGATTAGCGTGACAGGGGGCAGCGCCCAAACCCCCTGATCGCCCTGCAGCTCTGTGTGTGACAGGGGAAGGCGCCCCAACCCGCCCCCCCCCCACAGGCCCTGCTCTGTGTGTGACAGGGTAGAGTCATAACCTCCCCATCGGCCCTGCCCTGAGTGTGAGAGTGGCGGCGCCCCAACCCCCTGATCGGCCCTGCTCTGTGGGTGACAGGGGGCGGCGCCCCAACTCCCCTATCAGCTCTACTCTCTGAGTGACACGGGGGAGCTCCCCAACCCCCCTGATGGGCCCTGCTCTGTGCATGACAGGGGGGAGCTCCCCAACCCCCTGATCGACCCTGCTCCTTGTGTGACAGGGTAAGGAGCCCCAACCCCCCTGATGGGCCCTGCTCTGTGTGTGACAGGGGGCAGCACCTCAACCCCCGGATTGGCCCTGCACTGTGCGTGACAGGGGGTGGCGCTGCAACCTCCCCATCGACCCTGCCTTGAGTGTGACAGGGGGCGGTGCCCCAACCCCCAAATCGGCCCTACCCTGAGCATGACTGGGGGTGGCATCGCAACCTCCCGATCCGCCCTGCTCTGTGCATGACAGGGGGCGGCGACCCAACACCCCAATCGGCCCTGCTCTGAGCCCGATTAGGGGCTGCACCTAGGGATTGGGCCTGCCCCCTGACAGCTGGGAGCAGGCCTAAGCCAGCAGGGCATTATCTCCCGAAGGGTCCCAGACTGCGAGAGGGCACAGGCCAGGCTGAAGGACCCCCCCTTCCCCTCGAGTGCACAAATTTTTGTGCACCGGGCCTCTAGTTAATAATAATTAAGTATCTACTGTAGGGCCTGCACACAGAAGGCATTTAGTGAAGAGTGGTTAATGGTGATTACTCCGTGTCTAATAAATTAAATATTATGCATAATGTAGATGCTGATAAATTGAATAACTCTGTGAAAGATCTAGATCTTTAAACTATAGTCTGTAAACTATTTGCCTTTATGAGATTCTTGTTAAAAATGAAAATTCCTAGCCCATACCTAAGACCCTATAATTTAGATCCAATATACCAGGGAATTTTAATTTTTTAACAATTTCTGTGATGATACTCCTGATCTATAAAAGCCTGACAAACCCTTTGTAATACTTTAAGCAATAAAACAATAAAAAAAAATCCTTAAAAATAAAATTAATTTAAAAAAAAAGCCTGACAACCTTTAACCATTAAATCTTGGATTCTTAAAAGAATAATTTCAATTATATAGATGTTTGTTTTTTTTTTATTTAGGCCAGTAGAAAGAAAGTCTACAGAGAAAATAATTTTTCAGAATAGAATCTGAAATTATTATCCAAATGGTCAAAATAATACTAATCTAGTACATGAAGTCTTAAGTTACACCTGTAGAATTCTTAAAAACACAACAGAAACCAAAATATTCCCAATGGCAAATATCTGGGTTTTAAGGAAGATCTGAAATGTTTGACCTTTGAAAAAGCTTATCAGTACGTTTGTTGATAAATGAAGAAGAAAATTTTTGAGTCAATTCACTAATGGAGAGGTCAGGAAGAAAAAGACAACAGGATAGAGTAAAACTTTATGCATCTCACCATGAGCAATAAGAGACTGTGGAAGGCATAGTTAGGGGATTTTTAGAATTAAGTGCAATATAAAATTATCACAACACTACTTCTCAAACACAAGAAGCAAAGTCAAGGCCTCCAAAATAAGAAATTCTCCTAGCATGAGGGAGGCAATTGACCACAACTAGAATTCAATTTGCATCTAGAAGAAATTGATGCACTGTAATGTATCCAGGAGAGAAAGCAGGGCTCATAAAAAATTAAAAGAAATTTGGATGCTTTGATGTTTTTTGACCTGAGGGTATGTGAGGGTTGAGGACACAGGCAGGGGATAAGAATGGTAATGCCAGATCTAAACTATGGCTATGTTCAAATGCTAAAGGGATTTCATAAAGAGAAGGGGTAACCTTATATATGGTTTGAAAATAAAACATGAAGACCTAAAGATAAAAGAAACAGGCAAACTGAAATATGGAGAATTTTTTAAAAAAAATCCATACAAGCCATCTTACAGAGGGATAGGATGACTGTGGGATGTTGACCCCATCTTGGAAACAAGAGGCTATTTAAACAACCATCTGGGATGTTGTAGGACAACGCTTCTCAAACTCTAATGTGCATACGTGCAGATCATGTAAGCGTCCTGTTAAAATGCAGGTCCTGGTCTTGGACGTCTGGGTGAGATTCGCATGTCTGCATGCCAAACAGAGCTCCCAGGTAAAGCCCATGCTGCTGGCCCATGTATGACAGTTTAAGTAGCAAGAGTCTCAGGTATTTTCCAAACCTAAGAACCCAGAATCGATTTACTTTGTGGCTCTAGCTCTTTCCCTGTGATCATGAAACTAGTTCTGTAAGATGTCTTTGTCTCAGATTTCCTCAGTTGCAAGTTAGAAATAATAAGAATGTTGCTTGTAGAAATGTTTGGACAATTGAGTGAATTAATGCATGTAAAGAGTGTAGGAGAGAGCCTGTCGCATGGTAAATACTCAATAAATGTCAGCTTTTATTATTGCCATCATTATTATAAAACTAAAAAGTCATGAAATACAGAGTAGTTTGGCTTTTTCTGATTTTCATCTTAGCCGATGTAATCAGATTGTGTTCGCAGTCTCACTGAGCAATGATGCCATAGAGTTTATCCTGCTCGCTGCCAGACAGACCTCCAATTGCAGCCTAAAGTTATTTCTAGGTTTTGCTAAATTCCAAAGGAAATGAAATCGAAAATGACTCTATTATGCAGATGATAGCAATGTTGAAGGAACATGGGAATGAATTTCTAGAGACTTAGCTTTCCGTTCTGCCTTTACGTAGCCATGTAAATGAATGGTATTCTCCCAAGCCTGACAATCCCACAGTGCAGGAGAACACGGGCCCCTTTTACAGCCAGCCAGAATCCCCAGGACATCTTTCATGGACTGATGACTTGGCCACAGACAGCCAAGAAACAGAGATTGCCATCCTTCTTTGGGCTGCATGTGCTCTTCTGGACTCTAAAATATATACTATGCTGCCTATTTCTTCTGCTGAATACCCTGTTTCTAGGTATAAAGAATGTTTGGCACTCATGCTGATATCAGAGTATAAGGACTAGGAACCCTATGTGATGCGTGACTATGGCTTATTGGAAATGTCTGACTTTTTAATTTTGGGCACCCAATAAAGGGGGCTAAATCTTACTCCTTCAATGCTTTAGCTAATTAAGAAAAAACTAAACTTTTCAATGAGCATTCAAAGTTCATTCAAAGGCCAATTTTAATCTAAAAATAGTTTTAAATGAAGGATATTTATTAAATTGAATAAACATAGTAAATCACGTATTTATTGAATTCCTACCATGAGGTCAGTTCTGTGCTAAATATTATGGAGACTGTAATAAGAAGCCTAAGACATAAAAGTTGAACATATAGCGACAAGGATGATGCCGACATGGGAAAGTTAGAAATAATTCAATACTGAGATGAGTAGGATTAGCTCTGGGTACCGCCACCTCACAGCACCTCCGCCTGCCTGTCCTTCTCTCAAACCCCCATCCACCTTTCCCTACTCAGCTCTTTCTTTTTTCTTCATTGCTGGCATATCACACAATTTATTTACTCACACAGTCATTGGCTACTATTGTTTTCCCTCATGAGAATGTAAACTCCTCAAGGATGGGATTTTTGCCTCTTGTTTATTGAAGTATCTCATGATCCTAGGGGAGAGCTTGGAAGCACAAAATGCTCTAGAACTCTGTCTTGAGTGAGGAAATGATTCATTAAAGAGACCAATGCCGAGTTTAAAACAGCATTTCACAGTTCATAGACATTCTGTGTTCCTAACACACAGAAAGCGGTGAGCAGAAAATATTTTATAACTGACTAGTGTACATGAACTCTGTTTTCTATGCTCCACAATACTCAGGATTTTGTCTTTTTTTCCCCTTTGACACCTAAAATTAGGCTGCCCTGAAGAGGTAAATAATGAGAATAAATTATAGATCATCATTACATAGCCACTCCAAGAGGAAATGAAATCTTCAGTGACTCCATTACGCAAATAATAGTAACACTGAAGGAGCATGGGTCCTGCCTCCAACTAGCCATGCAAACAAATAGTATGTTCTGACCTTAGAGTTTGAAATATGAAGTTATATCTAAATGATAACTAATGATATCTAAGTTTGACATCTAATTTTCTTATCACAAACTCCATTTTGCCCACCCCATCTCAGTGCCTCCAATTCTATTAATAGTTCAAGTTTAATGGATTAGAAAAGACAGAAATGAACAAAAAGGAGAAGAATGCCTGATAGGAAACATTTGCTGTTGATTATCATTATAACCAGGGCTACAAATATAAATCAGGTAATGAAATACTCCACTTATCAATGACCAGCTTTTGGGCAATTCTAACCTGGCTCCACTTCCCCTCTGAAAACAAGCAAAGAAACAAACAAAATCTTAAAAGTAAATTTAAAAGTCCCTAGAAGAGCGAAAATAGTGCCATTACATTTATCCTCTAACTCTATTAAGCAACCCCGAGTCTATTTACTTTACACATAATTATTTTAGGCTTAAGTCTGTTTTTCCGAATCCAGAGAAATTAGAGGCAGCAAATTTTTAAATGTTGCTGCTGGAGCACAAGTCTTGTCCGGATAAATAAGTTAGAGCTATTAGTTAAAAGTTAAAGACTTCCATTCAGAGATGAACAATTGTAAACACATTTTACAAGTAACCTTCTATTAATTAGAGTAAATTTAAAAATGATTTTCTGACAATGACCCTGACTTATCAATAGTAGATCAAATTGCATTGATCACCTCATGTAAAACGGCAGGACAAAATTCTCGCTAGAAGGGGTCCCATTACCAATAGTTGGCACGTAAACACTTTTGTTTGTGGTACCTGGAAAGGTGCACTCTTATCAAACTTTTATTCCCCAGTGATGTTAGATAATGAGATACCATTGCATTCTCTCTCCTTGGATGTCTCTGATAATTATTAATAAAGATATTTTGACACTCCTCTTACATTAACATATTTCCCCTTCATTTTTAGCATGTATTGCGGAGCATGGAAGCATAGGTCCAGATCTTGATAATTTAGGAAATAGAGGACAAGTCAGATTAAAAATGAATGGTTTCAGTGGTTCTCAACCTGTGGGTCACCAACCTGTGGGTCGCGACCCCTTTGGGGGTCGAAGGACCCTTTCACAGGGGTCAGCTGAGACCATCGGAAAACACATATTAAACAGTAGTTCTCAACCTTCCTAATGCCACGACCCTTTAATACAGTTCCTCATGTTGTGGTGACCCCCAACCATAAAATTTTGTTGCTACTTCATAACTGTAATTTTGCTACTGTTATGAATTGTAATATAAGTATCTGATATGCAGGATGTATTTTCATTGTTAAAAATTGAACATAATTAAAGCATAGCTATTAATCACAAAAACAATATGTAATTATATATGTTTTCTGATGGTCTTAGGCGACCCCCAAAGGGGTTGCAACCCACAGGTTGAGAACCGCGGGTTTAGAGCATTGGCTTTGGGGGAAGGTCCGAACTGAACTGTACACTCATGCTTACCAGTATGTGACTTTAGGCAAGTTCATTAATATCTCTGTTATTCAGATTCCTCACCTGTAAAATGGTGACCATAATAACTCTTTCAAGAGATTTCGGTGAGAGTTAAATAAAACATATATGCCAATCACCTAAATTCAGAGTCTGAAATATAGATAGACGCTAGACAAATATTTGCAGGTGAATGAATAGCTGGGTTATCTTGGGCAAGTCATTCATGAACTTCTGCTGCTTTACCTGTGAAATGGGAAAAATAGTCTTCCCTTCCTAGAGTTGTTGTGAAAAGTAAATGATACTACAAACATAATGCACTATTGTACATGGGGCATAATGTATCCCCGGAATCTAGTAAAAACCTAATAAATTGTACTCATTGGAAATTTTGTTCTAATAATTAGAAAAAGATGCCAGACTATATGGTACAATATGAGTTCAGAAAGAGGGCAGACCCATGTGGGTGGGGGTTGAAAGGGAAGGCTGCAGCTAGAAAGTGCAACCCTGAAGCATAGTTATAGAACTCTGAAAGGGCCTGAGGGATTCAGCCCCCTCTTAACTCTCATAGCCCATGGTTACCAGGTGCTCTGTAGGAAATGGACATGCACACAGGTGCTTGGAATCCGTCCCTGCAAAATCGAAAAGGAGACACGCACACGTTGGGAAGGGCTGATGTGAGCTCCAGCAGTGGCCTCCGCGTTCCCTTGGTAAAAGGAGGCAAAGCATGAAAGATGGCTTTGCTTTTGTGAACATTACTGCCACGAAGGCCTGCTTTTGCTTCTTTGGTATTCATCGATTTTAGTGTTACAGTTCACACTAGGTTCCTTGTGTGTGTGTTTTCCTTCCCCCAATTGAATATGTAACTATACCTTTGATTATTAGTCAGAGATCTTAGATTCCCCCCGCCCCCCAATTGAAAATAGCTTCTTAAATTTTTTTTTTCCTGATGATATAAGTGGCATGCACTCAGGATAATTAAGTCAATCAATAGAGATTATGTGAGAAACATTTAAAAATCTTTGCAAATTTCCTCAAGGAATCAGAACTTCTTAAAGGTAATTTGTCAGAAGGAACCTGAAACACTAATTCAAAAGGATACATGTATCCCTGTGTTCATTGCAGTGTTATTTACAATAGCCAAGATTTGGAAGCAGACCAGTGTCCATCAGTAGATGAGTGGGGAAAAATGCTGTGGTACATTTACACATTAGAATACTACTCAGCCATAAAAAAAAAAAGAGGGAAATCTTACCCTTTGTGACAGCACCGGTGAACCTGGAGAGCATGATGCTAAATGAAATAAGCCAGTCAAAGATAAGAATCATATGATTTTACTCACATGTAGAATTTAATAAACAAACTGAACTACGAAGCAAAATGGAGGCAGACTCTTAGATAGAGAGCCGGTAGCAGCTCTGGCTGGGGGTGGTGGGTGGGAAGGGTTGGAGGTGGAGGGATTGAGCAAAAGGAAGAAAAGAGAGAGAACCCATGGATATGGACAACAGCGTGGTGATTGTCAGGGGGTGGGGCGGTGAGGTGGAAGAGGGCACAGAGATGATAAGTTATAATGAAAAAATAAAAAAGAAGTAGCAGAGGCCTGGCTTCCTGGAACAATTAATGACTAACTTCATTCCCCTAGAGCAGCCAATACAATCTATCTAATATACAAGTCCGGTCATGCAATCCCTGTTTAAACTCCTTAAAAAAAAAAAACACAAACAAACAAAATCCCATTGCTTTTGCAGGAATTTTCTTAATCTGAGCACAGTGTATGAGACCCCACCTGATTCTTCTGCAACTGGTTATTTCCCACCATTCTCCCTCCACCATGAGCTTAAGCTCTGGCCCCAGAGAACTTTTTTTTTTTCTTTATTGACTAAGGTATTACATATCTCCCACGTACCTCCTCACCCCCCTGGTGTCTGTGTCCATTGGTTAGGCTTATATGCATGCATACAAGTCCTTTGGTTGATCTCTCCTCCTTATCCCCACCCTCCCCTACCTTCCCTCTGAGGTTTGATGGTCTGATCAATGCTTTTCTGTCTCTGGATCTGTTTTTTTTTCATCAGCTTATGTTGTTCATTATATTCCATAAATGAGTGAGATCATTTGGTATTTATCTTTCTCTAACTTATTTCGCTTAGCATAATGCTTTCCAGATCCATCCACGCTGTTGCAAATGGTAGGAGTTCCTTCCTTTCCGGCAGCGTAGTATTCCATCCTGTAGATGTACCACAGTCTTTTAATGCACTCATCAGCGGATGAGCACTTAGGTTGTTTCCAAATCTTAGCTATTGTAAATTGTGCTGCTATGAACATAGGGGTGCATATATCCTTTCTGATTGGTGTTTCTAGTTTCTTGGGATATATTCCTAGAAGTGTGATCACTGGGTCAAATGGGAGTTTCATTTCTTAACAGAAACACATCAGGCCAGAGCATTTCTTTAAATTTCCCAACTGTACATATCAGCTTTAACGCCTTTTTTACTTCTTAATTTTGCATAAAGAGAACTAAACTAACAAGGGCCCTTCCCACTAAAAGCATATAGAAATGCTGCACAAAATACCACTAAAAGCATTTTTAATGCATGCTGGGCTTTCAAAAGCCAGGAACGATTCCCAGGTCCCACAGCCTAAGAAGAATTTGAAGTCTGATTTGTAAACTTTCTGAAGCCTTGGTGACTCCAGGTGAGAGTGAACATGCTTATAAACACCAAGGAGCATGCAGTGAGGGGTAATGATCCATGAAGGAGCAGGCAACGTGTTCTTAAAGAAAGAAGGAAAAGTGGAATAAAAATGGAGAAAAATTAAGTAACATACTTGATTAATCTAAAGAAACATAAGAAAGAAGAACTAAAAAAAAGACACATGGGCCAAGTGGAAAACAAATCACAAGAAGGTAAATTTAAACCAAACTAGATCAGTAATTCCATTAAGTGTAAAGGAATAAACAGGCCAATTACATGATCAACACTAATAAAAGAGAAAAATGGTAATTGGCGTACGAGCTACCCTTTTCATTGGCTAATCAGGGCTATATGCAAATTAACTGCCAACTAAGATTGGCAGTTAACTGCCAACAAGATGGCGGTTAATTTGCATATGTAGGCACAATGCAGGGAGGCGAAAGGGAAAGCAGGAAGAAGCCCCCTGCTACTGACAGTGATCGGAAACCCAGGGGGGAGCTAAGAGCTGGGGGGCAGGGCAAAGGCGGCCCTGGGGCCGCCTTTGCCCTGCCCCCCAGCCATGATCGGAGAATCAGGTGCCTTTTCCGCCCTGGCCAGTGATAGCAGGAAGTAGGGGTGGAGCCAGCGATGGGAGCTGGGCACGGTCGAAGCTGGCAGTCCCAGGAGCTAGGGGTCCCTTGCCTGGGCCTAAAGCAAAGCCCACGATTGTGGGGCCGCTGCAGCTGCGGATCCCCGCTGCCCGGGCCGGACGCCTCAGCCAGAGGCGTTCTGCAGGGGCAGGGGCGGAGCCCGCGCGATCGCGGCACCCCCCGCTGCCCGGGCCAGGCGCCTAGGCCAGAGGCATCAGGCCTGGGCAAGGGGCCGATCCTGCGATTGGAGGGTGATGGGGGTCAACGCCTGAGGGCTCCCAGTATGTGAGAGGGGGCAGGCTGGGCTGAGGGACACTCCCCCCCACACACACCCAGTGCACGAATTTCGTGCACCGGGCCCCTAGTAAAGATAATAAGATTATTAAAGATTCTAAAAAGTAAAAAATCCTGTTTAAAGTAAGTGCTCTTTTAAATATAAAGTCCTGTAAAGATGGATAGAAAGGATATATTCTACCAGCACTAAACAAAATAAAGTTGATGTGATTATATTAAAATCAGATGAAGCTACTTTTTTATTATTTTACTAAGCTATAATACACATACATGAAAATTCACTTTTCTTTAATAGTAGTCTGTGGGTTTTGACAAATATATACAGATCTCTAACCACCACCACAATCAAGAGAGCTAGCAGTTCCATCATCCCCTGCCCTCCCAAATATGCCACTGAACCATCCATTTGCTGTCAACTCTTTTCCAGTTGCCCATGGAAATCACTGATCTGTTCCATGTCATGTAATTCTGCCTTTTCCACAATGAATTATAAATAGAATAACACAGGATGTAGACTTTGAGTCTGACTTGTTTCGGTTACCATGTAGCATTCAGGATCCATCCACACTGTAGTGTGTATTACTTGTTCGTGTCTTTTCGTTTTGGTCAGATTCCATTGTATGGATGTGCCAGGGTTTGTGTAACCAGTCCCTAGTTCAAACATTTGAATTGTTTCCAGTTTTGTACCATTACAAATAAAGCCATTAGAAACATGCACATGTAAGTTTTTGCATGAACAGAAGGTTTCATTTCAGCAGAGTAAATAGCAAGGAGTGGGACTGCAGGCTTGTATGATAAGCGTATTTTTAACTTTATAAGAAACTGCCAAATTGTTTTCTAAAGTGTCTGGACCATGTCGCATTCCCACCAGCAATGCATGAAAGTTATAGCTGCTCTGTGTCCATGTCAGCAGTTGTTATGGTAAGTACTTTTCAAAAATTTTATCTGTTCATGTAGATGTGTAGTGGTTATTTCACTGTAGTTCTAATCTGCATTTTCCTAGTGACTAACTTCCTTAATCTTTTCATGTGATTATTTCCCATCCGTATATCTTTTCTTGGTCAAATGTTTTGCCGATGGTTTGATGGTACTTTTTTTTTCTTGCTATGAAGTGTTAAAGGTACTTCATATATCCTAGATACAAGTCCTTTATCAGATATGTGAGTTGCAAGTATTTTCTCCCAGTCTGAGGCTTCGCTTTTCAACATTCTCTTAACACATTACATTTATTCATAGTTTTCTTGTATAGACCATGCTTTTGTTATGTGAAAGAAATCATTGTCAGCCCCAAATAGCAAAGATTATTTTCTTGTTTCTCCCCACCTAATGTGATGTAGTTTGATATTATACCAAGTCCTATGATTTATTTTTAGTTAATTTTTGTGTAGTGTGAGGTATGGTCCAAGATTATTATATATTTGTTTACATAAGAGTAGTCAGTTGTTTCAGTAACTTTTATTTTTTTAGAAAAGACTTTGATTTCTTTATTGAATTATTTTTGTCCATTTGATGAAAATCAGTTATCCATATGTTTGTGGGTCTACTTCTGGAGCTCATTGATTTCTATGCCTACCTTTCTTTAATATAACACTGTCTTCCTTTAATATAAAACTATCTGTAATTTTATATAAGTCTTAAAATCATGTAGAGTGACATGATATAAAATAAAGGGAGACCTGTACCTGACTTACGAATTGAAAGAATTCATACTTCAAAAACTCACTTTTTTCCCACATTGGCTTTATGGATATTAAAATGCCATTAATATTTTCCTTCTATTGATCTATTTTTTGGATCATGATCAATTGCATCTGGAATGTTTATAGGAAATCCAAAGACAACTGAGGAAGAAGAAAATGTTAGGGACTTGCCCTCCCATTTATCAAAATTATTACAAAACTACAGTAATTAAAACACTATATCACTCATACAGGGATAGAAAAATAAACTAATGAAACAGAGTAGATAGAAATCCCCAGAAATAGATCTAACTATAAACAGACACTTAATATGACAGATGATACTCCAGATAACTAAGGAAAAGATGGAGTTTGCATAAAACAGGGCAATTGGCTATTATAAGAACAATACATTTGGATTCCTCTTCAAACCACATATGAAAATCAACTGGAGGTTATAAAAAATTTCAATGCAAACATAAAATAATAAATTTGCAGAGTATCTTTACAAAATTGGGTTAGGAAAATTTCTCTTAATAAAGTCTGAAAAAATGCATAAACCAAAGAAAGGATAGAAACTTTTGATGACACCAGGATTAAGAACTGTTCATCAAATGACAACATAGGGAGACTTAAAATACAAACCACGCACTTAGATAAGATAGTTGCATCACATATAACTGACAAAACACAATGTCTAGAATAGTTAGATAAATCCCAGCCCTCAGGAGAAGAGTGGGCAAACCAAATGTACATGCATTTCACAGAAAACGTGAATGTCCAAGAAATATATGAAAAGTTATTCAACCTCAGGGAAGGATCAATGGAGACCACAATGTGTTATCTTTCCATGTTCACTAGTAGGACAGCACTAAAAACACTGGTGTGGCTAATCACTGGTAGAGATGTGGCTGCCCTGCCTGAGCACTGGTATAATCATTTTGGGAAACAGCGCTGCATTTTCTAGTAAAGTTGAGGACACATATGCCTGAGACCAAAAAATTCAGCCCTAGGTATATACATATTCTTGCAAATGTGCACCAGAATACATAATTCATAAAGGTATTATTTGTAACAGCAGAAAACTGGCAGTAACTTAAATGTCCATCAACAGTAGATGGTATAAATAAATTGTATTCACAGAATAAAATGTCACACAAAAGCGAAAGTGAATGTACGATAGTCCTACATACAATATGCTTCAATCTCAAAATCATAATACTGTGATTTCAGCGATTCTCAACCTGTGATTCTCACACTGAAGAATACTGTTAGTGTGATTCCATTTATATAAAGTTTTGGAACAAGCAGAACTAAACAATGTATTGTGTAGGATACATACAGATGACACATACAAAGGAAATTAATGATTATTACAAATGTTATAACTACTTATTTTATTGGGTACTGAGATAATATGATTGGAGAAGAGGATCTGGGTCTTTAAAAATAATGTCACTGTTTTATTATTTAAAGTAGGTAATAATTACAAGAGTGTTTATTATTAGTACTTTAAAAAGTACATGTTTGTGTACATCTGTATATCTCTAGCCATGTTTACTTTACAATAAAAAATTAAAAAGAAATAGAGCACAACTAAAATGTGACACCCATTCATGATGTATCAAAAAATACCTTCTGAAAATATTATACTCAATGGAGAAAAATCTGTGGCACTCTCTTAAGTAAATCAGGCAACAGTGCCCATTATAACTAGTTGTATTCAGCATTGTTTCAAAAAGTCTTAGCCAATCAGTAAAAGAAAAATCAAAATAAATATTCACAGAATTAAAAAGGAATAATGAAAACAGTGTCAGTATTTGAGGCTGATATGATTATTTTCATAGAAAGTTCTGAATAACTTACTAACAAACTATTAGACCTAATAAAAAAATTCTGCACAGCTCCTGAATATAACATCAATATAAAAGATAAATAACATTTAATATACCATTAATAATCTAAAATAAATCATTTCAAATGTAGTTAAATATTTAATTCAAAAAAACAATAAGTGTTATAAAATATCTGTAAGTCCTTCTGTGTGGAAAACTTAAAATTTTGTGAGATGACCTAAAATAAGACTAACTTTAGGAATAGAAAGACATGTATGTTAAAGATAAATTCAGTTTCCTTATTCTGATGTTGATATTAAAATTAAAGAATCCAGGTGGCTTGGCTCAGTGGTTGAGCTCCCACCTATAAACCAGGAGTGAATCGCGGTTGGATTCCAGGACTGGGCACATGCCAGGGTTGCAGGCTTGATCCCCATTAGAGGGCGTGCAGGAAGCAGCCAATCAATGATTCTCTTTCATCATTGATGTTTCTATCTCTCTCTCTCTCCCTCTCTTTCCTTTCTAAAATTTTTTAAAAAACCCACAACATGTATTTTTAAAACAAAACAACAACAACAAAAACTAAAGGACTTCAAAGATTAAAAGGGCACATTTTCTCCAATAGATTTAGAGATTTAGTATATATTGCCTCTTATCTAATGTCATCTATTTTAAGATTCTACATATCATAAGAGATATGCCTTCTAGTCTGTGGATGCTCCCCAGCCTACAACAGTTTCTTCTCATGAAATTCCATTGCCTCTGTACGTACCTCTGTCATAGTATTCATCATAGTGTTTATCATAATCACACTGAGATTTGTCTTGACTCCTTTATCATAATCTGACTATGTGGGATATCTTTGTGGCTCCTTGCCATTATTATTCCTTGGTAAAAGGAGCTTGTTGTTTCCATTAAGGTCTTACCTAGTCCCAGGCTTTGTCAAAGGACTTCGAGATTTAGTCATTGTCTGTACTCCACTACTTGGGGCTCTAAAGTCATTTCTCAAAGTACCTACTTGTTTCTACCATCGTTTTTTTCTTTAAAATTAAGTGTATTCCTTCAAAAGCATGAATTATAGAATTTCCTCACCTGCAAGGGACCTTAGATTATATTCTTTCACCTCTCCTTTTATAGATGAGGAAAAAGAGACCCAGGGTGCTCAGAGAGATATTTCATTTAAAAATGCTTCAAATTATATTTTATCTATTGCACAATATTTCTACTCCCTGACAAGTATGAAATTAAATGAATTGAAATCCTATTGGATGATGTAAATTCTGACAATAAAAGGAGCCAGGAAATTCATAATGCAGAAGAATATGTAGAAGCTAAAGGAATCATCAAGTCCAATATGTGGTTTAAATATTTATAGCAAGTTATTTTTACCAACTATATCCTCTTTATTCTGCTTTACAATGCACACTTACTTTATTAAAAGTTACTGGGAAAATTGATGAGTATACTAGGGGACAATTCAGGAAATTTTCTGCTCATACTCTCAAGCCTAAATAAAAATATCCTAAATGTGTATGCTAGAAATCCTCAGGCAGTTGTTTATGTTCAGCAAAGAGTTATGTAACCTTTTAATTTTAATTTTAGTTACCCCTTTCATTAAAGAAATAACCCTGAATATCACTATTTATTTCCTTTTGGAACCTTACCAGGTGAAAAGAGAATTCAAATTCTATGTGTTTTGGCTAGCAGAAAACTTTGGCACTGGCTTTGCAATTTATACATCCTGTTTGTATTCCCTCACATTGTGAGCAGATTTCCTATTTGCTTATACAATAGCTCCTTCCACACCTACACCCCTCCCTGTTTTCTTATGTAATTACAGTTTGCCTATTAAAAAATTCAATTAATGCCACAGCCAAACACATTTTATATTTCAACAGGAACATTATCAACTATGAATTTGAACAGAAAAAGAAACAGCTTTTTAAACTTCTTCAGACCCATTTAATAAATGAAAGCGATGCAGGCATAAGGTCATTTTGGTATGTTTGTAGCTGAGAAAGCAACCTTAATGAAAAGAGAAATTATAAAAGTTTTAATAAACACAGTCTCGATGAAATTAAGAGACCTGGATATTGGATATTAGCATATGGTCAAAGGAGCTTATGTAGTAAAAATGCAATACTGAAGGTCATCATACTTGATCACCCTAAGTGTACACTAGTTTTGTGTTGATGTGAGTAATAACAATTTGGGGAGAATGTGAATGATAAACAGAAACTGATTTTCTCACCCCAACAAACAGGAGGTATGAATGCTTCCCACATGAATGGAATTCACATTTCAAAATGTCCAGTCATTTTGTCCTGTGAGAGGACTCATACTTCTGCTTTTTACTCCTTTATAGGGGAATGTGGAAATTTAGAAACATGTTTAGCTTTTAAAAAAGAATCTGCATTACATAAAAAAAGATGATTTAATGAGAATATCTATATCTACCATATAAATTGTAATAACTAGCTGAGGGTGACATGAAATTAAAAATACAAGGACTAGAAAACACAGGTATTTTTCCTTATACAAACTATGGTTCCATTTCTCTTCAGCTTTTCTTAAAGTCTACACAGGGTATATGACAAATATCAATGCATAAATAATTCATTTAAACCTATTTTCCTTGCCTCTCCTCAACAGGCAAAAATTCTTCCTGTAACTTATCAACGTAACACTAAACACATAAATGAGCCTTTTTTAAAAGCCAAATCTTGTTCCAAACGGAATATATGCTTGAATTTTTCCATCTTCACGTTTGGTATTGTTCATGTGAAGTCAGGGGGCGAGGCGGAAAAAGAACTGTTAGAAGCACACTCTTGCCAAACATTAACGTTCTGCAAAATAAAAGGATTTAACAGCACAACCAAAACAAAACAGGGAGCATATTCAACAAAGAATGTGATACAGCCCTGATACATTTACAGCCGGATGTGAATGCCTTTGGTTAGAGGATTGCATTAGGTAGTCCATTTCTCCTCTCTCTCCCTTTCACAGAATTTCAACAGCGGATTAATATTTTTGGATGATGTTCAAAATGCACAAAATTAAAAGACTGATGATATAAGTCCCATCACCGACAGTTTCATGTCATAAGCCTTGCCTAAACCAATGATTCTGAAAAATGTACTTTTGCTGACCTATTCGTTTTTGCTCATCAGTGCAGTTTATAGCCAATGTCTGAATAGTGTAGTTTTATTATTAATTTTATACTTATTTCAGAGGTTAATCTTATTCATGTTTTAGACTTGCTTGAGGGCTTACAGTCATACTCTAAATCCCATGAAATATACATCATTTCAGATCATTTTTTATGTTCTGAATAGGGGACATATTATCGCCTATCAGCTTGTCTCAGAAGTGTGGCATTCCACTTCCCAACCGGCATACAGGTCAGCAGCCAAGAGGAGGGGCAGACGGACCTGCCCGATGCAGCGGACAGTTAGTGCTGTTGTGTATGTTTTACTTTTCACCATACTCCTCCCCACTTCCTTCAAGGCTCCTCGGCATGTTTTCCAATTTTCTTGCATGTTATGCTGTCTACCTCAATCTGAAGAATCACCGTGCAGTTGGTTTTTATTTTAAACTGCTCTGCCCTGTTCAATTGGCTTTTTTAAGTGTTTCGTTTTTTTATTCCCTTAAAAAAATGAAATTTGATCGAAATACTGCCAATGTGAACAGGCTAGGCAATTTTGGATGCTAGGAAGGTAGTCCTATTGGGTTCTATTTAAGTCTGGGAAATAAAACCACCTAGCTTGGCAGATTAAGCAAGGATAAATAACAATGCTTCGTTTATCTTGAGTGAATGTAGTGCATATCTAAATATCTGGAGTCCTTTCAAGCTTGCTCTAAATTGTATTTTCCCTAAGTCATATTAAACAAATTGGTAATTCAATAGTAAGTTTTATTTATACATATACTTCATACCCAGATGGATAAGGCCAATCTCATCGGCTTTAAATTCTTCAAGACCTTTTGACCTTTGATTTGCTGTCTCAGAATCTAGTCATTGGGCTACTTAGGGTGGCCAATGATCTACACAAGGTATGATGGAGTTGGAAGGGCCATAGAACTCTTCCCAACAAAAGGCTTATTGGGGAATTTGTGATTTAATTTTGATTCCAAAGGACAACACTACTTGCAAAAGGAGAGTCAAACCACTAGTAGCAGCACCTGCCTCTCTTTGGTTGACGTCCCTTTTGTGATTTTGTGATGATTTGCTGATTATTGGCACTCACTTGTGTAACCCTGGGACTGCCTGGCGTCATTCCCACTTACCCTGTCCCTTGCGCCAGTGCCACTTCATGTCTGGTGCAGGGCTAGTTCTGCAAAGGTGGGCTGGATAGAGAGCAAGGAGAAGGAGGAGACAAGAAACTCCTCCTTCTGTGTGTGCCATTGTATTTGACTCAACTTTGATATTTCCAGTTACTCAGGAAAGTCGGGGTTTTTCACAAAGGTTGGCAAGTCTCCTGGATAAATAGACTCTTCCTAGGAGAAAGCCATTACTGAAAGGGAAGTGGCTCCAAGAGAAGACCTAGCTCCTGCACCCTCAGGAAATAGACTTCCCTTCTTACCAGAAAAAAAAGAAGAAATGGTGAATCTTCCCTGGTCCACGTTGGCACACAGCACTAAAGGAAAACCCACCCCTGAGCAGGAATCTATAATTCTGGTGTGAAGCAGGCTTGTCCTGTTTATTAAAAGAAGTATATGCCCCTCTCAGGCACTGTGGCTAGAAAAGGTTCTCATGGTAGAATGCCCACTACTGTTTTTATTTATTGAATGAATGGGACGTTAGTGATGGCACCATTTAAAAAGCCAGACCAAAAGCTGGCAGTCATAGCAGCAGCAAAATGGCAGGAGGGATTATTACTGCTTGGGACCAAAGGCACCATGTGAGCAGCATCCATGGTAGTGACTGGAGGGGTTGCCAAGGCAACAGTGTAGCAATAACACCATTATTTTGATGCGGACAGACTGGTTGTTAATCAGGTTAATGGATGCAGTAATGGGAGCTTGTGAGTACCTCCAGCTCCATTCCAACCTGATCTGCTGCCCTTTTCCACCTTCCACCAAATTAGATGCCAGAGAACAGAAGACAGGAAGAAGAACTGGGGTTTAGTATTTATCCTAAAGGAAATTTATCTGCGGGAATTCTCTGTTCTGTTCCGTTGTCCCATTCAGCGCCGGTGGCTTCAATATACCAGTTACTTAATTTTCTTAAGGGAAGCAGCTTATTGTTTGGATATGTGCAAAGTCACTCACATCTGAGAGGTCTGAGTTCAAGTCAAAATTCTTGCTAACCCTCTTGAGCCTTGATTTTGTCATTCATTAAATTACAGTAATAAATGATCATAATAATAGTACCAATCTCGCAGAAATGTTGTTAAAGTTAAATGTAATAATATACATAGGAGGCTCAACATAGCAGATGTTAGCTGGCAAAACTGATTAGATCTCTTATGGGTTATCTAACTCATGTCATTGCCTGCGTGTCTTTTCTCCTTACCTACTTGCTGCAAGTAGAATAAACAAGAGGGAGGTTGTGCTTAGTAGGGCGGAGTGGTGATTTATTGATTACCTCCGGAAGTGCAGGAGTGCAGTAGGAAATAAAACCTAGTCCCTTCAGCGTTCTAATTGAACAAAGGCCACCACTAAAAACATGACTACTCGTATAAATCTTACAAACCAACGATCAGCAAAAGCACAATAGAATGAAAATATATTTGGCACAAATAGAAAATGAATTACATAAAACCAAATTAAAATCATATTTACCAAGTAAAAAACTAAATTTACATTTTGAAACAGTATAACACAGTGGTTCCAAATATTATGTTAAGCATTAAAAAAAAGGAAATGTGCAAAAAGCCATTGTAGAAGCTGTGACCAAAAATCTCTTTTTTTCTATCAGGTACAAACCAGGTATTAAAAATATGACAACTAGAGAGCAGTTTCAATTTTAGTGAACACATATTTGAGGATATTAGTTAAGAGGTGGAGGAACAAATGAATCTCCTGCTGATGAATACACTCTAACATTCTTCGTACATAAATATATAAATGAAAGAGTGTGGACTTCGGAGTCAAGGCATACCTGGTTTGTATCCTGTATGACTTCCAGGGAATTCACTTAAGGTGTCTGAATCCCACTTCCATAATCTGGAAAATGGGAGAATAACAACTAAGAGGGAAACTGCCAAGAGTTATAAATATGTATAGCTGGTATGGTATAAAGTCCCTGGTAGAGTCAGTGACTAACTGTTCTTTCTCCCTTTCATGTTCTTTCTCTACCTGCTCCCCTGTTTAATCACCCACTTTTGCATTACCCAAGAAGAGATGGATCAGCTGCCTCCTTACTAAATAGGAACTAACACCAAATCCCACCAGGATCTGATCAAAGTAACACTTCCACTCACACAGGATGATGCTCATACTTCAGGATGATTCTTACAATCCACTTGCTGGGAAATAACCATTTGTGCAAGGGCTGGTCAGACTTGCTCAAACTCAGAAACACAATTCCTCTTTGTATTTGGCATGCTAGCCTATGAACATACAAAAGCGAACATGATAAAAGGACACCTTTCTCTGTTTCCTTAGGATTTGTACTTCACTGTGCAAAATGATATTGTTTTATAGTTTAATACAAATAGCATGAGCTTATAAATTGTTTATGGGACTTTTCCTTCTAAAAGTATTATGGTGCTGAGTATGCTTCTCTTAACTGACAAGAATATAGGTTGAAGTGTGGAATATTTGCTATTGGGACATAGTTATTTATTTAAAGGTACAGATAGAATTATCAGGAAAAGTGTGTGTGTGTGTGTGTGTGTGTGTGTGTGTGTGTGTGTGTGTGCAAATTCTTCAGATTGTAATGCAGGTGGGATAGAAGCGGTAGTAGGCATGCTGAGTTAGAAACTGAAGGTATTTAACATCTACCTCAAAGAGGTAATGTGTTCATCTCTGACACATTTGAAAATTGCTTCCACACATATTAAAAGGAGAAATAGAACTGTTTATAATAATTTAAGGAACAAAATGCATATGTGAGTGTGTGTGCAAAGAGAGAGAAAAGAACAGACTGAAATAGTCTCCTCTTCCGCTTCCTCCTCCTGCCAGGTGTGGCAAAGCCGTTCATTTTTTTTTTCCTCCATGTTTCTTGGATAATCACATCCATTTCTGTATTTGGCCTACAAGGCTCACCAGTTCCTACCTGTATCACAAACTGAATTCCGTCCTCTGTAACTGTGTGCTGGCCATCTTTTAACCTCAGACTCACCATGCCTGAGCAGAATCCATTGTGTTTCTCTCAAACAGCTCTTCCTAACATTAGTTCAGTTAATGTAGCCTGATCTCTCACAAACCACAATGTAATGCCACCCACAGCAATCTTAGGATTGATCAGTTATTTACATTTTCAAAGTTGAGGATCCCACTCCATAAAAAGACAAAAATAATTAATACTATGAAGTATTTCACACATAAAGTCATTCCCTTGCAAGACAACCCTTGTTTTTCAAGTCTGCAACTGAGGTGCTTGCCCTTGACCAGATTCAAATCTGGGACCCTTCAGTCCATTGCGCCAATGCTCTATCCACTGAGCCAAACCGGCCAGGGCAAGACAAACCTTCATTATATGTAAGTCTGTAAGTGGTTCAGAGCAGAGTATGGATTACTGCCTGGCCTCAAGTCTCAGCTCAGCTCCCTGCTAGATGAGATCTGATACTTCTCACCTAACTTCCTTGTGCTGTGATTTGCTCATTTGTAAAATTAGGTTAATAACAGTGCCCATGTGACAGGGCTTTTGTGAAGAAGAAACAAATTAATACATGTAAAATTCTTAGCATAGTGTCTGGCCTAAAGTAACTATAGGTACATTGTTATTATTATTGATATCGAGACAGGCCAGTAAGCCAGGACAAGCGGAATAGGGAAACTGAGACAGATAATTAAACAGCAGTTTGCAACCATCTAGTAAACCCTAAAACCTATCTTCCCTAAAACAGGGACACTTAAGAGTAAATGGTTAGCATTTCTCCTCCCCAACCAGAGGGTAAATAGCTTAAATCACTCTACTCAGGGAGACAGCAGAAATCCAATGAGTGCCATTTGCCAACCACACCTAAGGACAGATAAAGTTAAGGGAATAAATCTCATTTTGATACATCAGTGTAAAGCTGATGTATATTTTATTGAGATACCCCTACGAGTATCTCTCCTAAAAGGCCAGCCTTTAAAACCCCTCAAAAGGAAGGTCCCAGAGCATGCTCTCCCTCCCAGGAGCACTCCAGTACCCTGCTCCCCACACACACATCCCGCCTTCTTCTCCCCCACAGGCATGCATCTCCTAAACTCTAGGAGGCTTGCAACTAGGGCAGCGATGGGCAGTGGCAGTTCCTCCTGGGCAAACCCCCTGAGTCTGTCCTCTGGGCCGCCTTTTCTTGTCTTCTTAGTGAGGCAGAGCATCCCAGACTAGGCTCATTTCCCCAACCATCCCTTGTTTCACTGTTGTCTCAAAAATTCACCTGGACTTGTATTATGAACTTTTTCCTACACGAAGTCAAGAACCCATACACTATATAGGGCAGCCTGAGGCAGACCCGCCAAGGGTCAGGTCCCCTTTCCAATAACAATATTATTATGATTAATACTATGAAATATTTCACACCTAAAGGTATAATGAATTATGTGATTAGCAATCATGTACCCACCACTTAGCATAAGAAACAAAGCATAACTAATATAATTCCAGTCTCTAATTCTATTTTTTTTCCTAAAAGCTAACCTTTATCCTAAATTTGGTATTCAACATTTCTACACATTTCTTGATAATTTTGCTATATAAATATATGTCTGTAAACAATGCAGAGAATGTGTCTCTCTCACATTAATGTTTCTCTCTCCCTGTCTCTCCCTTTCCCTTCCACTCTCTCTAAAAATCAATGGAAAAATATCCTCAGGTTAGGATTAAAAAAAAAAGAAAAAGAAAAAAATTGTCAATGCTATAAAAAAGGATTCAAATTCTTACTTTTTCTTATTTGCACTGAAATATTTATTTTATATTTAATTTTATTTTTCTTTGTGCAGGTATGTTCTGACAATTATTTTGAATTCATTTTATTTCATAATTATTACGTAAAATAGTTCTGTCCTATGAAGGAGAGTGATGTTTAAAAGATGACTCATTCTTTATATCAAATATACTAGTTATACTGCTGCACCTGACTTACCTTACCCACTTTTCTTCTGAGATTTTTGGCCATGCCAGTTATTAAACCACAAAATGATTAGAATCAGAATTCCAATTTTGATGCTAAGCAACACTATAAGACATTATAATACAGTTTACTAAAAATAAAAAAAAATATTTATAAAGAGTGCTATGTTACTAGAAAAATCAAATTAAAAGCATCATACTTATGCTTAGTAACCAAACACAGTACTAATTACATGCTAAGAACTGTGCTAGGAGGGGAAATCGAAGAAAAATAAATACATGTTTTTAATTCTCCAGGACCTTCTAATTCAATGAGGAGATAAAAGATGAGCAAATGAGGGAATAGGGTACAGTGGAGGGACCGCCTGATACCTGGGTACAGACTGGGGTTCTATCACCTTCTAGCTTTACGACCTGGGGAAATCGCTCATCTTCTCTGTAAAATGGGGATAATTTATCTTACAGATATAGTGTATCTGGCACATAGAAGTCATCCAATGACTGGCAGCTAAATATGAATAAGACTTGACAAATTAATGGTACAGGAGATGAAAAGTTTCATGCAACAGTAAATAATAGAGTTTCCATTAATTTCCTAATGGGAGATACACATAGTATAAGAGTTCAGAGAAGGAAAGAGCATTTGCAACTGAGAGGTCCCAACAGTTTTAGGTCCAATACTGGATTCAGAGCTCACACCGGGGAGTTGGATAGGAATGGGGCCTGAAGGCAGCAAAAGAAGCCCTGATACAACAAACTGCCCTAAATGAATGGTCTTCATTTCCTATTAGTTCCTCCTGGCTTAAAACAATATATTTTCCAAGTTGGATGAATGAAACTGGGAACAAAAGATCATACCTGCATGCTGCCTTTATTTAAAATACACAAAAAGCAATGCAGATATTGTTACAATACAGCTAGAGTGTTTTATTGTGCTCCCTGCTTAAAGCAATTGATGCATCACTATCTCTGTCTAGCAAGATTCCATGGTGAGACAGTGTGAAGCTACTGGCACATGTGGCCTTGGGTTCAAAGACTTGGAGAAAGAGCTGACGTGCAAATTAATACACAAGACAAGAAATATAAATTTTGAAATTATGGGGGAAGCCAGTTGTGATCTTGGTACAAGGGACCAAGTTCCACTGAGTCTCAGTTCCCATCTGCTTTTATTTACTAGAATACACAATTGCCTTTTAGGAATGCAAACAGCAAACAGACATTTCAATGGTGATGTTTGAAAAACAGTAAGATTATCAGGTTGGGGGAGTTTGCTTTAGGCCATTGAGTCAGCAGTAGGTAATAAAATGCATATATTCATCCCTGTGAATATCAGAGAGCCCCCATTCAGCCTTCTGACTGGACTTCTCGCATTTATATTAATTACTGTTGATCTTGGTTCCCAGCAAGACAGAGATACTTGGTCTCAAACGTGTTTTGGTTTCTTTTAGAAAAAAATACACATAAAAATAAAACTCATGTACTGTGGTGTTACAGGCGGGGACAGAGTTTACCCTGGTGGGAGAGCGAGAGGACAGGAAGGGGCAGAAGGGACCTGCTACAGCTTCTAATGTCCTGTTTCTGAGGATGCTGGTTACATGGAGATCTTCAGTTTCTTAAAATTTATTAAGCTACAATTTTATTTGTACTTTTTTTCTATATATATGGAATAATCCTCAATAAAAAGTTTACATTGTATAAGTTATCACTGAAAACTTTGAAAAAAATAATGAAAGAATACAGGGGGAAATTGAGAAAAAAAACCCTATAACTGGAATTCATAATAACTATTGCTAACATTTAGGAGTTAAGGCTTCATACATAATTAAGGTCACCCTGTATATACTACTTAAAAACCTTTTCCCCCCTATTAAGTAATCATAGGGCAAGGAGATTTCCATTTTAGAGAATAATTTTCTAAAATATAATTTATGTATGCACCATAATTTTCTTAGTTAATCTCTTTACATTTTGACAATTAGAATATTTCTATTTTTAAATGCTTAAATATCACAATGAACTCTTTTGTAATAAATATATTATATCCCTCAATAATTGACCAAGATAAATTTCTCTAAGTGAAAAAGTTTAAAGTTTTTGATACACATTTTAAAATTTTCCCTTCAAGATTTAAACTCATTTCACTTAAATGCTCAACAATACTGGTAATATACATATTTCAATCGTTGCATTTTGTTAGTTGGACATGTGGTTTTCTTTCAAATGTTCTTTTTTTTTGAGTCCTGAACGTAGCTGTTGTTTTATGTTATTAGCTATCTCTCTTTCCTTTTTTGGAATGCCTCTTTCTAGCCTTGGCTAATATTTTTGTTTTCTTTTTCCAATTAGAGCATTTCACTTCCCTCAGATTTCTCAGCTTTGCAGTTTCCTCTTGTCCCAGCTCGGTATTTCATTCAGACAAAAATCTAGGCTTTATTGCTTTATGAACTAAGTTTCTGTTTGTTTGTTGTTTTTTTGTTTGTTTTACCCACTGACTTTTTTTGTCATGTGAGCCCATTTATGTTTCTGGTTTGTTCAACTTTCCTCTGCGTTTCAAAAGCTTATCATAACCAAACCTACTGTGGACAAGACAGTAGCACTTGGTGGTAGAAACAACGGAGACTATATACAAACTCTTCCCAAGTATAAGGTCATGGAACAAACCTCATTCCCAGTACTGTTCCCCAAGAGCCACTATATGTATCCACCTTAAATTATAATTGAAATTGTTGACCCCAATGTAGTGACATCAGAGTTTTCATAGATTGAACTCTTTATAGTTTTTACAGAGCATCTGGCTTTGTAGATGAACTTTGCTGTTTCTATTTTTTTTCTGAAAGCCTGTTAAAACAAATAAACATACTTTAGATTCCCTCGTTGCACTAATGTCCATTAGAAAAAAACACACACACAAAAACACAAAGTGCATTTTCAACCCGGCACAGACTGCCCGCAGCTTCCTCTCCCTGGGTTTGCTCTCCCTCTATCGCAGTTGGGAGCAGGCTGCCTGAGATCTGGGGTTCTGGCCTATCTCCCTGAGAGATGACTGCCCCATTCTGCAGTGTGGGAGGACGGGAGGACGCGCGCTGACAAAGTCCATGCGGGGAATGGCTCAGCCGGGCAGGGCAACCAGGGGGCAGATGTCGCTCTGTTTTGTTTTCTATCTTTAGTTGGCCCTATGGCGAGCCTTCGTCCTTTTTTCTGTGTGGGTCCTGAACATTTACCTTTATTCCTCTTGCTTATGCCTATTGTTTCTTCCTGCTGTCACTTGTGGTGGGCTTTTGGGAACACAGAGCTTTTGAGGGAAATGTAAATTGCAGGCGGCACTGAGTCCGTCTGTTTTCTCATCGGAAAGCAGCGTTTCAGAGAGCTGAACTGGCGACAGGGTTCTGTGAAGACGTGCGGAGTTCAGGAGTATTCCCAGTTCCCAGGCCCTGGCTGTGCAGAAGTGGGACTTTCTGAAGAGGGGGCACTCCGCGAGGGCGGGGAGGAGAGGGGCACTTGCAGAAGCAGATGCTCCAGCCTTCCTGTCGTTGAAGGAAAGCTGCTCTAATCAGACATCAGCCAGCCGTCCCACAGACAATCCCCAGCTTTGGAGAGAGACGAACAACACACAGAGTCCCTTAGTCCGGTGCATAAATGTAGGAGGCTCGCCCTAAGTGTGTGTGCAGGACTCTAAAAATGTGATGCAGAGTTAAAGTGAGGCATTGTTTAGGTTTTAATGAAGGCAACCGATTTCTAACAACAGAAGTTCTGTTACTGAATATCGCCTCCTCTCCCCCCACCTCCCCCACCCCACCCCCACATTCAGTTCCTCTGCCCCTGCACCTGCTTTCATTTTTGGCTTCTTGGCACTGATGCTCACGGAGACATCAGCTGGCAGTGGCAAACTGCTAAAAGCTCCCCTGCAAGGCAGCTCTGCAAATGCCAGCCATTTATCCACTGGTGCATGCCAGCTTAGCGTAAGGTCTCCCTTTCTCCCTCCAACCCCAATCCCCTTAGCCCCCAGTTTTACTTCCAAATGGCAGCAACTAATCCAAGCCAAGCAGTGGTCTGGCCCTGTGAGCCTCCATTAAGTGTGGCCACATCTATTTGCTGCATCTATTTGCTGTGATTATAATATTTTGATCCAAAGGGTGTTGCAGAAAATTCAGACGACAATACTATTTCTTCTATTCAATAAAGAGCTATTGGCCCACAGGCTCATTTCTCTCTCCTCAGCAGATGGTGGGATAGTGTCTTGAGGTCTCTTCGACTTGAAACAGCCTTTTTGTTTTTGTTGCTTATTGAGAGCCAGTTGCCCCAAATTCATTGAATAAAGACATCCACTTTTCAGGGGAAGCTAATCTCCGGGAGATAAATACTGACTTAGAGTTGGGGGCCGATGGACAAGCTGGAAAGGCAAAGGGGCTGCTGGAAGCTAAGAATTCAGTACAAGGCTGTGCGGTTTCAAAAAACGATGGCTCTAAGTTCTCCATTCAGCACCAGCCATGCAGGCTGTACGCTGAGAAAGTGTGAGAAATCTGTGAGAAATTCGACATATATTTATTTTTCTTGGAAATTAGAGAATATCTTCACAGTGTACACTCTGAGGGCTTTTGTTTTGTTTTGTTGTGTTTTTAATGATCTAAACCATCTGGGGAGCTGATAAAGAATGTGATTTTCACAAGCTGAGCTAGAAGCCTATTGCTAAATCCCAAACCTTTATCCAGCCGACAGATAAGCCCAGGGTGGGAGCGCTTCCCTTCCAGCTCTGCAATCCTAGGATCCCACGTACGCCAAATGCTTCAGTCTCTGGGTGGTAAGAAAAATAGAGAACTGACTAAAGGAGTCTGGCCCACGCACTCACAAATGCATGGGACTTCTTTTTGAAAGAGTGGTAGAAGATCATAGATTTCCAGAAAAAATCTGTCTGAAAACCAAGTCATCATGGGGACATAGGACAGGAAGTGAAAACCCTGACACCTAAGACGTCCATCCAACAATTCCTTCTAAGTCCTTTAGCCCCTCTACAAAAGATAAATCTACAGGGTAAAAACCTATCCTATACAAATCAGTGTTATCTACTCAGATAAACTCAGTAAGTGAAGGAAGGTGAGGCACAGAGGAGGAAGTGATCAGTCCTAATGAGTAGACCAAGGAAGGCTTCCTGGAAGAGACAGCACCTGATCACCTGTGTTTATTCAACAAGTACTTGTCAACTGCCAACTAGGTGGTATGCAAAACAATAGGTTTGAAGATTACAATGCTGAGAAGAACCATGTTTTTGTATTTGTAAGTGGATAAGCCTTGAACAGACAGCATTTCAGTGAGAAAAACTCTCACTTGCTTCTGAATCATTGCTCCCAACCCCCATAACTGTGAACCTTCCATGGCAGAGGAATCCCTTGCTTTCCCTGCCTTTGGAAAAGGAACATGGAACAATATCAGGAACTGCATGAAAAGCTCCAGCCACTGTGCACAGCTGCCAGGGACCTTGGGAAAGGAAGCAGATAAGAAACACACTTCTAGGAATGCACGGGGAAGCCTCAACTGTGGACAGAGGGAGCAGTGACCTAACCAGGACAAAACAAAGACCTAGGTGTTTGGCATCTAGGAAGGTCAGTAAATGTCACTGAACTCCAATTACAATAACATGCTGGGAACTAGACCTGAAAAAAATTTTTTTTACAGGAAAAGAATACGCAACCTAGTTCTTTTATGTCTAAATAACCAAGATGAGCCAAGTTAATCCTAATGTCAAAGGTAAAAATCTTGATTTTTCCAGTGATCAAGCTTGTGAGGTTCTTCCCACAGGAGGCAGAATGTTGAGGCCAATGAACTCAACATTAGCAGAAAGGAAACCTTTGCGTCTGCCTAAATAAATGATGCTCTGATATACTTCCTTTAATATTACCAAGCATAATCATTTATTACCTATAAGAGCAATACTTCAGACAGCATTCTCTAAAGAATAATAGCTCATGCTATTTTCAAGGCATTGCTTGGCATTGAGGAGGAAACACAGAAATATTCCTTGGAAACACCATTAGTGTGATGCTTAAAAGAATTAGGGGGACAAGATACACTCCTAAAGCAATGAAACAACGTATTAAAATATGACACAGCATATACGTGTTAAATGCACATTATAGACAACAATTAACAGACAAAAGGAAAGGAAGACATTACTGGAACAGGAAGGATCAGGGGAGATTTTATAAAAATTAGGACCTAAAGAATGGGAAGAATTTAGATAGAAACAAACAAACAAACATCAGGCAGGAGCACTCTAGGTAGGAAGAGGAAAGCTTAGAAAGGTATGGGAGAATTATTTTAAAAACTACTATGTTCAAAACAGGGAACCTGCCCTGACTGGTTTGGCTCAGTGGATAAAGCATCGGCCTGCGGATGGAAAGGTCCCAGGTTCAATTCCAGTCAAGGGCATGTACCTTGGTTGTGGGCATATCCCCAGTAGGGGGTATGCAGGAGGCAGCTGATGGATGTTTCTCTCTCATTGATGTTTCTGACTCTCTATCCCTCTCCCTTCCTCTCTGTAAAAAGTAAATACAATATTTAAAAAAACAAAAACAAAACAAAACAGGGAACCTGAGAGCTTACTACTACCACAGGGGCAAGAAGACCTCCCTCCACCCCTCCCATCACACACACAGAAAAGAATATTCTTGGGAAGTGGGAAGCATCTGACAAAGTGAATGGGAGTGGCTCCAGGGGAAGGAAAACCTTATTGACAAAATGTCAGTGCTGGTGGCTTAATCCTAGGAAAACAGCATGTAAAACACTGATCATCAGGGACTTACTAGTAGACCTGGACGAACCCCATTACTTCGTTAAAAAAAAAAATTGCGCTGAAACCGGTTTGGCTCAGTGGATAGAGTGTCGGCCTGCGGACTGAAAGGTCCCAGGTTCGATTCCGGTCAAGGGCATGTACCTGGGTTGAGGGCACATCCCCAGTAGGAGATGTTCAGGAGGCTGCTGATCGATGTTTCTCTCCCATCGATGTTTCTAACTCTCTATCTCTCTCCCTTCCTCTCTGTGTAAAATCAATAAAATATATTTTAAAAAAATTGCTTCTAAATAAAATCTAATTGTATGTCAGCTATAGTTCAATACAACTAAACATCCAGCACTTGTTCTCAGAAGTTTTCTTTAAACATGCACTGGAGTATAGTCTCTGAAATAACTGGCATTTCCATCTATTAGAATCTCAGATGAAAATTCTACCATAATTTTCATAAATGCAAAATCCTACCATAATTTTTATAAATATAAAATTATATTTGTGTATACATTTGTGTATGTATGTTTATGTATAACCTTCAGAGAATTAAAATAACTTGCCCAAGGTCACACTCAAGTCTGGGGCTCCAGAGCCCTGTGCTATATGTTATACGGAGTTCCCATCTAACCCTGTGGTATGCTTCACATAGATTCCCTAAGAAGTTTCTGTTTGCAGATACCAGACCTAGCCCTGATCTACTGAGTTAGGACCCACCCGGTATGAAGATTTTACAAACCTATTTGGTGATTTTGATGCAAATCCCTAGTTAAGATGCTTCTGTTGAAACTACAAAATAATAATAATAATAATAATAATAATAATAATAATAGGCTAAAGCCCAAGTATGTCACTAAAATGAGGCAAGGTAAGATGGAGAAATAGTAATCTTTGTACTTTGGTTACTTTCCTTCACTTCTCAACCTTCCTTTAATTAGGACTGTTTACACTGCCTGAAGGAGAACTTGGATTGTAATAGCAGGAATGTGGAAGAAAGACACAATTCATGTTCATTTTTGGTTTCCCAAAGAGCCTCTAAAGCAGTGGTTCTCAACCTTCTGGCCCTTTAAATATAGTTCCTCATGTTGTGACCCAACCATAAAATTATTTTCGTTGCTACTTCATAACTGTAATGTTGCTACTGTTATGAATCGTAATGGAAATATCTGATATGCAGGATGGTCTTAGGAGACCCCTGTGAAAGGGTCATTCGCCCGCCAAAGGGGTCGCGACCCATGGGTTGAGAACCGCTGCTCTAGAGGATCATAAGGAAAGGCCAGAGGGGAGCAAAGCACTGACTGGGAAAAGTCAGGCAGAGAAGAGAGGGACTGCTGCCTTTCCAGGTGTTCACACAGGGTGCAGGCAGGGCAGGAGTGAGACAGATGTCCAAACAGCTCCCACTCATGTGGAGCAGGAAGAAATAAAACACAGAGAGATGGTGGCAACATGCTGCCAACACTGGAGGAAAAGACGGTTAACTCTGCCTGGTGACATCTGAGAAGAGACTTGACGTTAGCCTTGGATTTGGCCATGATGGATGTGGTTTTCTATAGATGGAGAGTGTGAGAAAAAGGATTTGGGCATTGTCGTTAGGTAGTATGAGATTCGATGTAGACAGATTTATTAGGCTGAACAAAGGAGATTCAAGAGGAAATTACTGTTTCCTAGCACTTTTTAATTCAATGCTCTACCACATTGAGAGATACTAAGACAACATTATTTCAGTGATTATTGATTATCTCAGTCCTTATTAACTTAGCAGCCTCACAGCTTGTCAATGGTTAGCAGGTCACTTTCACCAGGAGGTCTTTAGCCAACATGTCTTCAGTGGCTCCTCATTTTTCCTCCGACACTCTCTTCTTCTCTCTCCCCTGGCCCACCTTCCCTTATCTGACATGCTTGAGCTGATAGGTTCACAGGCCTACTCTCCATTTCCAGAGACTTATGTCATTAACTTGAAAACACACACCTCTGTTGAAGTGTTCAGTGCATCATAACTGTGGAAGTATAGTGATAATGCTCCAATCTCTGTGGTCCCACCCAGCCGGGACTCATTAGTAACTAATGAGGAAAATTTTAGACCTGGTATAATAATTGATGAATCCTATATAATAAAAGGCTAATATGCAAATTGACTGAATGGCGGAACGGCCGGTCACTATGATGCACACTGACCACCAGGGGTCAGAAGCTCAGCACAAGAGCTGCTCCCTGGTGGGCAGTGAGCTCCCACAGGGATAGTGCCGCTCACTCAGAAGCTGGACTCATGGCTGGCGAGCGCAGTGGCAGTGGTGGGAGTGGGCCTAAGCCATCAGTCTGACATCCCCCAAGGGCTCCCAGACGGTGAGAGAGCTCAGGCTGGGCTGAGGGACCCCCCACTTGAGTGCATGAATTTCATGCACCGGGCCTCTAGTATATTATAAAAGTTAAAAGGGGCTTTAAAAATCATCTGATGTTCTATTATTATAAACTGTCAATATTGAGACCCAAAGATGTTAGATAATTTGTTCAAATCTGGAAGCTTCAAATAATCAGGAATGACACTTGGACTTAAATTTAAGTCCAGTCTTTCTCCAATACCTGCTAAGGAAGGGAAGGGAATGTGCAGCAGCCACACTTAGGTAAGACTTGCAGATTAGCACCACTCCTATCTACTCACTTTAGGGCCAATCCTCAATCTAAAATTGGTGCCTAATTTTGCCTAATTTACTTTTCCAAAGCAAATATTATTCCAAATCCCATACTGTTGAAAAACAAAAATTTTATCTTCTTTGAGTGCATAATTCCCCACATGAAGGAGCTTCAGAATTGGGTAGGCTCAAATTTAATGAGCAAGATTACAGTTAGCAATAAGGGCCTTATCTATTGTCACATTGAAAACTGTTGACAAAATAAGGGATATCCCCTTTCCATTTTAATGTACTACATAAGGAGCACAAATGTGCTAAATAAAGAATTAATGAAAATTGCAAATCTATTTTTAGAAAGCACAGCTATAGAGTCGGGATGCAAAAATAATAAATGACTTAAAAGAACTGATTTAAAAATTTGAATAAAACATCCTAAGTTATAGAAGAATATATTTAAAGGTAGAGAAACTTAAATACCATTAATACAAAAAGATGTAAGGAAAGAAAAGGAGTAAAGTGAAGATACTCTTTGCTTGATATCCCAGGCAATTTGGAACTGAGTCAAGAAAAGTCAGTGTTGGGAGTTAAGACTAGATTTTCAGAAAAATGCAGAGAAAGAAGAGGTAATTCCACAAAAGAGCATGTGAGTGATTGTGCCATTTAAGGACAAATGCACCTAAAAAACAACATGAACACTCTGAAAAAAGATTTGGTTAGATAAAGACTGAAGTAATAAATGATTAACAGCTATAATAAACAGAAAAGTGAAACAAACCTAAAAAAAGAATCTTTAAAGAAATTTAGAAGAATTTCTTCATGTTACTATGAACAAGACAATGTAGAATGTCACAGTTTAAAATGTTTCCAAACATGAATTTAAATACCAAAATTTCTAGTGTAAAAAAAAATAACATGATGATTGTGATTCATTATTTATTTATTTATTTATTTATTTATTTATTTATTTATTTATTTATTTATTTTAAAAAAGAGTTAACAGACCAGTCAGTGGCTACCAATTTCTCTAAATTCAGGAGTGGGGGTTGGTCCACTTAACCTGTCAAAGAATGTAAACAAAGAGAAATGGCTAACATATCATTTTTCTAATAGTTGATAGTTAAAGAATACTAATCCAACAAAACCCAACCTGAAATGCAGTTTTTTGTTGATACTGTATTTATTACTTCAATTTTAACACCTGGCTCGTCAATACTGCTCTGAGACCCTGACAAGAGTGGTCCCTATTCTGGGCCCCATATTGGGAGTGTCCAACTCAGGTCTTTGCATACGGCTATGCACCTACATAAAGGCAAGCATCTGAGAGACCAAGGGTTGTTCTCACCTGTAGCCTGTGGCTCCCCTTCTAGACCAGACTCCAAGGACCCTAAACTCTATAATTTTGTCCCAAAGTTCCATGAGCCCATTTCCAGTCCTGTCCTGTCCTGGCCTCTTCTTCAGATACCTCTCTTGGGAGGATGGTATGTGCCACCACTACTTGGCGATAGGCCTGAGGGAGGCCCAGGAGCAGCTGGATGCCATGTGTAACAGGAAGAGAGTGGTGGAAAAGTTTATGAGCACAACTAGAGGGTTTGCTTGTGTGCTAGGTCCCCCTATGGGGCAGGAAGAAGTCCTCAATAGACTGAGGCCATGGTCTCACCCTCAATGGCACTATGCTCCTTGCAGAACTCTGAGGAATCTAAGACTTTTTACATGTGAACCACGTCTTCCAGATCATTATAAAGATTTTTTTCAAGGTTGAATGATAGACCATATTTTATTTATTAGCTCTAGTCTCATAACTGAAATGTTTAGACATACGGCTTTTGGTCTTGCCCTGGGCTTGTAAATGTCTAGGGCAGGCCTGTTGCTTGTCCCCTCCTAGGCTATTTGAGATCCCTGGGAGCAGGGCCCAGCCCCTACCTCTCATACCTGACAGAATGCTTCTCACAGGAGTGGGGATTCAAATGGGATTGAGGAAGGAAAACGTGGGGACATGTAATCAGTAGGCGAGGTGAAACAAATATTTCAGGAGTTAGACGTTTCCCCAATCTGCCCCATATCTTTGACTTTTCCAGCACAGAAAGGAATAGTTAGGAACTTTACTCCAGGCTCTGAAGAGGTCGCCAGGCTGTCCTGCTGTGTTTAACAATCTTGCAGTCCGCGTTTCCTACACTGCCCGGGTTCCTGTGCAACTTCCCTTGGCAGGAGGTAAGACTCTCAAGGACAAGGCAGTGTGAGTTCCCCTTGGATGTTGTTTTTTTCCCGTCAAGGAAATCAACAGAGGCTCCAGGATTTTTAACTTCCTATTTTTGGACATTGCATATTTCAGAAAAAAATTTATTTGCTCCTTTAATTGAGGTTTTAGAGGACTGTTGATAATATCCTTTCAATGCACAGTTTTTAGACTTTACTAAGGAAAACTGACTTTTTTTCCAGTGGCTCCAGAATGACCCATGGAGTCATATTTTTTCTAGAAATTACAATCATTTTAATATAGGCATCATTATTTGTATAGAGCCACACTCAATTCTCATCATCTTGTAGGGAAGCTGTAATATGCCTATTTGATTATTTTGTCTGCATTATACAATTCCAAAAAAAGTGTGCTTCTTCATCTTGAATTCATCTTGGGAAACAAAGGTAGTGTTTATGTCTGTTACTAGTTATGGATCTCACCATATCTCAGTACATGGTGAACATGGGCTAGGGTTATTTATGCAGTAACAATTATTAGCAAATTATAACCAGAAAACCATTCACATTTTGTTGTTGTTGTCAGCTATAATCCTGCATTTTTGAAACTGAGACTTGTCTCTTATTATAGTTCTGGCTGATGGTCAGAGATGCTGTTTTTAAAATTCCTTTGCAAACAGTTGCTTACAACAAGGCTTGCTTAAGATGAGATATCATTCCTCTAAAGAGTTCATACAACTCAACAAAAAGAAAATAAGCAATCCAATCAAAAAATGGGCAAGGGACCTAAATAGAATCTCTTCAAAAGAGGACATTCAGAAAGCCAAGGGACACATGAAAACATGCTCAAAGTCACTAATCATCCGAGAGATGTAAATCAAAACGACAATGAAGTACCACCTCACACTTGTCAGAATGGCTGTCATCAACAAATCAACAAATGAAAAGTGCTGGAGAGGATGCAGAGAAAAAGGAACCCTCCTTCACTGCTGGTGGGAATGCAGACTGGTACAGCCACTGTGGAGAACAGTATGGCGTTTTCTCAAAAATTTAAAAATGGAACTGCCATTTGATCTAGTAGTACCACTTCTAGGAATATAACCCAAGAAAATAGAAACACCAATCAGAAAGGATATATGCACCCCTATGTTCATAGCAGCACAATTTACAATAGCTAAGACCTGGAAACAGCCTAAATTCCCATCAACAAATGAGTGGATTAGAAAACTATGATACGTCTACACAATGGAATACTATGCTGCTATAAAAAAGAAGGTATTCTTATCATTTGCATCAGCATGGATGGAACTGGAGAGCATTATGCTAAGTGAAATAAGCCAGGAAGTGAAAGAAAAACACCACATGACCTCAGTCATTTATGGATAATAAAGAACATTATAACCTGATGAACAAAAAGAGAGATACAATGGCAGAGAAGCATGGAACAGACTGTCAAATCACAGTGGGAAGGCTGGGGAGTGTTGCGGGGGGAGGTAAGAAATCAACGGAAGAACTTGGATGCATTCATATAAGCATAACCAATGGACACAAGATACTGGGGGGGGGGCGGCATGAAGGCATGTGCCAGGGGGTAGGGGAGGCCGGGGGAAGGTCAATGGGGGGAAAAAAGAGACATAGGTACTACTATCTGTAATACTTTAAACAATAAAATAAAATTAAAAAAAGAGTTCCAATTCAAAAATTTTACTTGAATCCCTGTTTGCCAACTATAGTTTTGGGCAAAATTTGTAAGCTCTGTGAGCCTCAGTTTCCATGTCTATAAATGAAGTAGCTGCACCCACTTTATAGAGTTACTGTAGGTGTTAGAGTTGTTATTCAATGTGCCTAGTGGGCGGTTGGTAAACAGTAGGTGTGTTCTCTTTCACCTTCTCCTCCCTGCTTCTCCCCATTAATATAGTCTCCAGCACAATAGACATTACTCAGAGTTTGATTTTAGCCCTAAAATTGGAAAATCAAACTTCAGTTACTGAAAGCCATTTCTTATTTCTGAATTGACCCCTTGCACCTGGGCACCTAGCATGACTATTCAGTACTAGGACTGACAGAGAAGTGGTTTTTCTTTTGGCATATCATTACTTATCGTTTTTCTTCTTTTTCTCAAAAAGAAGAAATGTTTCTTTTCTTTTCAACAGATGGGAACAGTAATTAGAGACAGTTATAATCCTGACCCTCAGTAGCCGTCAAATCCCACTGCTGGCAAAACTGGATGGAAGACGATCTGGATACTGCAACCAGCATGCACTTGCCCAAAGCAATCTCTCCTATCAGACACGATGCACCAGGTGTCTGCCCCAAGGTTCATCAGGCAGAACACAGGGAAACACTGACACTCTAATAGAGCTGTATTTGCTCTTATAATCCATTTTTTCAAATTAAAACATTTAGAGGCAATCCCCTCCCCACTCACACTATTTAAAATTTCGCCAGCAAAGAACTAAAATTGCACCACAATGGTCATTTCCTAAATCAGTCTTAACTACTAAATGGGAATGCCAAGTCTTTTGAAGGCTCATACTATTTCCATGAGTAAGATTGTACTGATATCAATGACACCACAATTTTCTGCCAAATAACCTTCCCATTATAAGTTCATCTGGAAAATGGCTTGCTGGAATGAATCTGATTTCTTTTGTGAAAATACCTCATCAGATTAACATGAAATGATAGGCATTGGCTAGATCTAATCTTAATTCCAAATTATTTAATTTTGTATGGACCAAAAATAAAATTTGAGAGTATAATGTTGTTTCTGGTTTTTATGTATAATGTCCTGGTTAACTTAGTTTTTAACCTTGTATTTAATACTAATTGAATAGAAGAGTAAGGACGATCTTTTGTATCTTTCCACTTCTATGTAAACTGTTGGGAGGGGGGACGGGAGGCTTTTATTCTATATCGTTTAGTCCATTTACTATTTTTAGAAAATTGAACCCCATCGTTTCTGTCTAATCCTCACCTTGAATGGCAAATTGTCTATATTGATCCCAAATAAAGGAGGCCTTGATCTTTCTGAGGCAACAAGGGGATGTATTTAAATTGGTCCACTTGAATGAAGGGCCATGATAAATAATATAACTCTATGTCCCTGGCTTTACCAGGTTCTCTGTTATTTTATTTTTTTAAATCCTTGCCCAAAGATATGTTTATTGGGTAAGGACTTGTTCATTGATTGTTAGAGAGAGAGAAACATTGATGTGGCAGAGAAACTTTGATCGATTGCCACTCCAATATACCCTGACCAGGGATCAAACCCACAACCTAGGTATGTGCCCTGACCAGGAATTGAACTTGCAACCTTTTGGTTTTTAGGATGATGCTCCAACCAACTGGACCACCCAGCCAGGGCTGCTGTTGACTCTTGAACAATGTGGGGTTGAAGACATCAATATCCACCCTGCCCCCATTCCATGATACGGCCTTTCATGATACAGGAACAGAGCAGGGAGCCCACAGCACATGCACCAGCAGTGAGTCAAGAGCAGGATCTGTCTTGTTGGGATGAGGGGCTTCCCTACCATCCCAGGGAGGAATAAAGAGATCTGCTCCTCAGGACCATGGGTAGTTCAAGTTTGGTAGGACCTCATTCTACCGTCAGAAAGTGGACAGTAACATCTGTGCAGGTGTTGACTGCAAAAATTGCCTATATTTGCTGCTGCCTGCCACACTCTGTATGCCCCCCCCCACACACACCTCTTACCTCTGTCTCCAATCTTGCTCTTAGTCATTTATTTCCTGGTGCAAAATAATGCCAGAAGTCAGGATTATCCTGACAGCCCTAAATTGACCTTAGCCATCCTCCCTGATAATGTGATATGTTCAGTGAGATTTAGCATGTGTGAATAAAGCATATGCAGGGGGGGGGGGGAAGATATACACATTTGACTCTCCAAAAACATAACTACTAATAGCCTACCGTGTACTGAACACTTTACCAATAACATATAGCCAATTAACATATATTTTATATGTTATATGTTTTAGATACTGTATTTTTACAATAAAGGAAGCTAGAGAAAAGAAGGCATTATTAAGAAAATCATAAGGAGAAGAAAATACAATTACAGTATTTATTGGGATAAAAATCCATGTGTAAGTTCAAACTCTGTTGTTCAAGGGACAACTACAATCTGAATTCCTTAACTGGCTAAATCTAAACAAGCCTAGGTTTTCCTCAAATTTCTTACTGCAGGTATTTCTGGGATGCTCCTTCAAAAATTCAAATCCACTCTTCCTATCCATCCTCATTGCTTCTTGGGGAATGTCCTGGAACATGGCTACTCTGCTTGGGTTCAGCCCTCCCAATCCTCATCTATCACCCAATAATAGACGATGGGAATGTTTTTCTGGACAAACCCTGTCCCTTATGGACAAGGGGAACCTTCCTCCCGGTTTCCTCCAGGGCAAATTTTCAGAACACCATGGACAGGTGTCACTGTAATTCCCAAAGAATGGGCGCCTCAGTCTTTAGGGAGACTACATAGGGGGCATCGACATTATAATCCGCATTGGAATTCATACACTGGCCTGAGGTGAACATATGTCCCCATTACCATCTGCTGTCATGTATACAGCGCTACAGGAAGAATAACATATACAACTGCTAAAAAGAAAGAATAAATTCAGAGATGGTAATAATCAGAATCCATATGTAGGAAAGAAAGAAGTTTCAGAATGAAACTTAGAATTGTACAGTCAACCCCTTACCTGCTGAGTTCTCTAGCATGAGTCACACTGAGATGTTTGAACTTGGGGGAGACCCATCCTCCCCTCTGAAAGAGAACTGGCAGAGGGTTCTGACTGTCATATCTACTTATGGTGTCCAGTTGACAAAATATGTTTAATTGCACTGCTTGTCTCCCTGTGATAAAAGGCATTTTGGCACAGGACTCTATAGAGAATTGGGTGCCAAATAGCCTTTGAAATGCATGACCACCAAGAAATGCAAATTCAACTCATTCTAAGCATAATCTACTCAACCATTTATTTGTCAATGGATCAGGCTTTACAAGACGAAACAAACACATACTGCAGCAGTTCAAGCATGTATGGTCCTTTTACATTCAAGGTTCTTATTTGACTTTTTAAAAATCAGAATCAAGAAATTATAGTCATGTGAACAAGTTAGATACTTTCTTCAGATGAACTAGTTTAATGCTTGTTTATCTTAGTTACTAGATACCTTTGTAAGATTAGGAACTGAAAGAATGGCATTGGAATAGTGAAATTTTCTGAGAGCATTAGGGAGGATTCTAACCTATTCAGTAAGTTACACCTAGAAGAGGGTAGACCTAGTACAGGATGGGAAAACCAAATGGGTCTGCCAGTTGTTTCTTTAAATAAAGTTTTATTGGAGCATAGCTATGCCATTCATTTACATGTTGTCTGTGGCTGTTTTGATGCCACAATAGTATAGTTAAATTGTTGCTACAGAAACTGTATGGACCTCAAAGCTTAAAATAATCAGCTTTTTACAGAGAAACTTGGCCAACTCAACTTTTCTTCTGAAAATATTTAAAAACTCTCTATTAAAGCAGGAGACAAATATGCATTTCTATGAAAAGAAGCTAAACTCTGAGATTTGATCATTTTACTAAATTCACTCAGCTAGAGTTAATATGAGGATATGCAAAGACTTCAGGAACAGAAGTACAGTGTTTGTGTATGTGCTCATGGGACAGTCAAATGTCTCACTGCAGTCTCTTGTGACACATTGCAGTTACCCCAAAGAATTGCTCTTGGTTTCAGCCATACTGAAAGTGGAAGCCATAAGGCCTGCTGCCCGCTAATCACATTACCAGGAAAAGAGAAAAAATATTTAAACGAATAAATGTTTTTCTCTAATCATTTTCCCCTTTAAGTGGATTGTTTGAGAGATATTAAAATAGCTGAAGCAGCCTGCAGAATCCAGCTTAAAAATCAAACAAACCCAGCATGCTCTAAGTTCAAAAGGTCTATTGCATATTCACTATCAATCTCTCTATACATATTTTATTTGACCCTCTATAAATATTGTCATTGCAAAGTGCTTTGGACAGGCTAATGCATTGTGATGTTTTGTTAATGGGAGCAGAGACAATAATGCAGAAGGCAGTCACAAGACCAAGAGGAGGAGGCAGATGGAGGAAGGGGCAGACTGAAGGCAGAGCCCAGGGTGGCTGAGAGAGGTGAGGCCGGGACACTGCGTGGAGCTGACTTCTTCATTAGCAGAACCTGGAGCCACGCCAGGGAATTCCAAGGGCCTAACCTCAACTTTAGGAGCTCATCAGTTTTCCTCCCTTCACCCCCTCTCCTCCCCCCTCCCCTCTGTCTCTCCCCCCTCCTCTCACTCCACCTCTCTCTGTAAGCTAAAAAAGAGAACACATCATGTTATTTTTTTCCACATTACAGTGCACTTCTTTCCATTAGAAAGTCAGTCTGCAGAAATGGCAGATCTCTTTTCGTTCTGGACAGTCACGGAGTAACTTTCCATTGAGCCATCTACTCTGCCGCTCTAGTAAGAGCTGTAGCCATAAAGCTCTCCAAATTTTCATGATTTTGTCCCTCCATAGTGTAGCAACTGTGGCTTTAGGGTATGGGTGTCTGTCTCCCTACTTCGTGTCACACCTAAACAGCCCCCTCCGTCTTCTGAGTAGAAGAAGGTGTCCTGTGGATTTCTCTGGTTTACTAAAGAGCAACACTGCCATTGCTAGAAACGGTTGTGTATTTTCTTTCTTTTCTAACTCCTCCCCCCCCCATCTCTCTCTCCCCCTCTCTCCTTCACTCTTTTTGTTGTTCGTTGTTGTTGTTGTTGTGTTTCCCACAGCAAAACCTGCCCCCCAGGATGGCCTAAGTCCACGTTGGCAGGCTCTGTTTGTGGTGCAGGTGTGCGGGAGCCCTCCTCCGTGTCGTCACCACAGCAACCCACAGCTCTAATCTGCTGAATATGAAAGAAAGAAACAGAAAGAGAAAAGCCATCCACCCCCTTCTGCTCCATCCATGAGTCCAAAGGAAGGATATGGGCTCCAGGCATTCCTGATAATCCCCAGCCATCGCCCAGGCAACAGTCACAGGGAGCTGGCGCTGGGCCCTGTGGCAAGAGAGCAGTCCCCTCCCAAGCCCCTACCTCCTCCTCGTCTCCACCCTGGGTCTCCTCATGGCCCCTCACAAACCGCATCCCTCTTCTGGCCCCCACCCGACATGGTCCAGCCAGTGGGCCACCGACTCACAGATTGGAACATCATGTATGTCACTACATTCTTCTTCCAATCGCCCTGAACACTCGTGTTTGTGTGTGTGTATGCATGCATGTATGTGTGTGCACATGTATTTGTGTGTGCACGTGTAGGAGATTTTCATCTCAACTCATCTTTCAAATGAGCTTTGTTTGTGTGCTAGACAGATCAAAACGGACAGAGGATTTTTCTTCTCAGAGCGAGGAGTTTGAAACAGCAGCCCCTTGCAACTTGCATGCATTCAGCTGACCCGGGGCTTGCAGAGCGTTTTCGGCCGGCTGCTCTCTAGCTCCGTATCCAGCAGTGAAAGCTCTCATTTGTCTCACCACCATCATGTTGATGCAGCTGGGTCTGACACTGCTTACCTCAGCAATTTTTTTTTTTTTGGTTGAAAGACAGAAGGCTTCCTTGTGATTCCAGCCTTTTCCTATCAAATGACACTCAGCCATGGTTTGGGTGACTTATTTACTGGCACCAGACCAGGAAAAACAAAAATGAACGTTCACAACTAATAAATCCTGGAGCTTAGATAGCTACAGCAGCAGTGGTGGAATTGCATCAAAATGTTCGGCCTGATACCACAGAGCTCCCTGGCAGGGTGGAACCTAATAAGTCAAGGGCAGGAGAGGGGGTGACACAAGACAGGAACAGAGAGAGGTTGTGCACTCTGGGTCTTAGACACACTCAGAAACTGGAACCACGGACAAGCCCCTCTGCGTGAGGATTCCAGGTGAGGGAAGGATACGCTGTTTTTGCGTCCATTGGAATGCGAGATGTCTACACTTGCCCCCCTTTTCCTCTTATTCTTTAAAACTAAGAGCCATCCTCACCATGAGGAAAATGGCCAGCCTGGACCGACGGGACAGCAAAGTCACAGCTTTCTCAGCTGTCCTGAGAGAAACTATTTTTATAGAGGACATAAGGTCAAGAATGTTTAGCAAACAACATGGTATGTCATCCACTCCTAGATAATTCTCCAGGGGCCTTGTTCCTCCCCGGCCCAGTGAAAGTGAGGGCATCTCCTTAAGCTACTGTGACAATGTTTCTATTTGTTTTGGACTTGATCTTCTGGACAGAAGCACACTTTTTTCATTAGCATAAATCCAGAAAAATCCAACCACAAAGCCATTGACTTTGGCTAAGGTTTCCTCATTTTCTCCCCCTATGACCACCTCTAATTCAATAAGTGACTCGACTTTCTGCGATGATTAACTCTGTTGATTCAGCTTTTGTAGGCTAATGGTGGAGGCTTTCCATCCAGGGTTCAATCTTTGGGTAAAAATATGAATAAAAACTGGGGAAAATTTTAACCATCACCCAGATGTTTAGTCTACATATTACTAAATATTTGACTACTTGGAAAGATAACTATGATGGATTTCACCCTTCCTTTTTAATTTTGGTTTTATTTTCATGACCCTCAGAGAAACAGGGTTGGAGGACACTTAGTTGATGACAAATTAAATGACATCCACCCAACAGTTCTGTTTGTTAGAATGCAGAAAAGGGGATACAACTTTTTGCTTCGTTTTGCTTTGTATTGTGATCCAACTGGGTTCTGATGCCATCTGACCACCTGGAAAATACCTACGGAAGTGGATAACATGATCTACTTGCTTTCCAAAGCACCTCATAAAAAAGCATCTTCTAAAATCCTGCTCCATGCAATTATTATCTTTGAAGGCTGCTCCATTGGCACTTTGAAAAAAAAAATGTCTGGACTAAAACCAGATAAAAGAAACATATAAAGGCTAGTTCTGCTATCTTAAAGTACTTAGAATTCTCACTGTCTACCAATGAAGTAGCTGTTTCAAATTCTTCCCCCAGTTCCCAGGAAAGCAATTGAATCTCTCTGTGACTGAATCTAGCTGTACTCCTCTCTCTTTCATGGAGACCCATCAATAGTCATTGTCTACCAGGAGAATTGAGGATTGTCTCAATGCAATTTTGAAATCCTTAAGAAAAAGGCATTATGTGTCAAATGTCAAATTCTGCTTAATTCCTACAATCCTTATTTTGATTCCTTTGTATCCATTGTTATACCAATATTTTGGAAGTACCGGATGCGTGCCAACCACTGTCTATGCCCTTTGGGATTCAAAGAGCTTGTATTCCAGAGGGAGAGACAGGGGCATAATAAATAATGGCCAACTTTCATTGAGTGCTTATTATGTGCCAGGTAGTACTTTAGACATTTTATATTTATTAACAAGTTCAAGCTTTAAAATGACTCTGTGAGGTGGGCAGCATTATTTGTCCCATTGTTGAGAAACCAAGGCATACAGAGGTGAAATTCCGTGCCTCGATCATGGGATGCCTTATTTGTACAGCAGGGTTTGGAAAAGAGATGAGTGCCTCATGTTTATTATAATCCACTGTGTTCAGTATCCTCAATATATAGTTAATAAGAAGCCTGCCAGATGGGAAGATGGAAGGAGAGCATATTAGGTGGGGGGATTTAGTAAGCCAAGATTGTGTCCTGACATCATCACAGCCTCTCAGAGTTTCTAAGAATGCTTGCTTAGGTGTTCGAAAATATATTGTGGTAAAAAAAAAGTTTTGAGGGTGTCTCTCAATGGTACCACTCATACATATTTTAACTTCGTTTCGGTAAAACATTTTAGATTGTTTGAAACGTAAATGTGTTAATATTTCTGAAGTGTTTAGGAGACTACATGGTATACGGTAGACTTACAGTAAATAGATCAAGTAAACACACTTAGTTGGAGGTTACATAACAATTAAAAATGAATGTTTAAAAGAGTGATAGTGTGGGTAGCACTAGGAAGGACTGAGAGAGAAAAACCACTCTGTATGAATCAGGAATTAGATGTAATACTGGTGACAAGAGAGTTTTCCCTTAAGTCAGTAAGAGCTTCATCAACAACATGGGATGACTGGGCTAGATTGGTGGTCCAAGGAACAATGAAAGGTTAAAGCATGACTGCAGACAATGAAAGAAGCTTGGTCAATTTTCTAAAAAAAAAAAAAAAAAAAAATCAAAATCCGTTTCTTCACTCAGAGATATTATGTCTTCATAATTTCTTCCTGGAGCTTCCAATCCATCATCAGAGTGAATCTACATTTTGAAACCATCAACCAATTCATGATAATTTTGGTCCTGAAAGTTCACAAGCTTAGAGACATCTTGGCACTGTCAAGCTGTTGAAACATAACTCAGTACCTCCGCTCTGCAGAGGTCACTAAGAACACCGCCCTGCCTGGAAGCCGTGGGTGCTATCAATCACTGATTTAAAACGCCATCTCTTGCAAAGGCTTGCTCAGCAGAGGGGCTGAGCACAGTCTTGATGAAGAGGAAAAAAAATGAATTCTAATTACTACCTTTGTTCTCCTGAAGTTAGTTTCAAGAAACACAGAAAGACTAGCTTGCATTTACTTACCTTTCCTTGCTCAGTATTTACAGAATGGTATTTATGCAACCTATTTATAGAATCACCGCAGGGTGTAGTATACTTCCCAAATCAGTGATTATCATTGAAAAGCGTATCCAACTTCCCAAGGCACAACATTTAAAAAAATTAAAAATAAAAATGCAACCTCTATGTGATATATTTATCATAGGACAAATTGGGGGGAAAGTACTTAATTGGAAAGATATCCAGTAAAACTGTAATGAAATGAAATGCCCTAGAGAGTTTATTTTATTTTTTTCTTTTATCCTCACTAATAGAAGCAACCATGTGTTCTGGGTTAAGATCATCACTTAGGGCAAATATTAAGTGACCCATCTTAGTTTTGTAAATATGACCTTTTTCTTTTTTGACTTGGAAAATAAGCCCTTCTTTCTGGTTTACAGACTGCTGGGAAGGAAACAGGCAAATTAGAATAAGGATGGAGACCCTGTAAACTCCCAGTCTCAGCTCCTTGTGGTTGAAATTATGAAAACAGATTTATGAAACAGACTAAGGGGGCCCTTACTCAGGACACTGAAATAAAGTTGCCTTAAGGAAGTAGTTCTCAACTGAGGCTGATTTTGTTCCCTAGGAGACATCTGGCAATGTCTAGGGACATTCTGATTATGGCAACTGGGGCAGTGTACTGGGATCTACAGGGTAGAGGCCAGGGGTGCTACTAAACATTCTACAATGTACAGGATAGTCACTAAAGTCAAAGAACTGTCTGGCCCCAAATGTCAAGGGTACGAGGTTGGAAATCCTGCCTTATTGGTAGGAAGACACAAAACCAATTCTATTGTAAGGAGAAAGGACAGTGCTGGCTTTGGCCCCTGGGTGGCATTCTCTGAGGCCAGTTTTTCCCCAGTGCTTTGTGGCTGATGAGTACTCTAAGCAGCAGCAGCACCTGGTGAATGAAAACAAATGGGGACTAAGGCTGTCACAGTTGTGTGTGAGGATGTAGATAAGCACAAACCAGAGGGATCAGTCTTCCTCTGTGCTACGCGCATAACCTTTGAAGAGAACTTTGAAACTGCACCATGAGCCCGACCAGAGGCATAGCTCAGGGATTGAGCATCAACCTATGAACTAGGAGGTCATGGTTCAATTCCCAGTCAGGGCATATGCCCAGGTTGTGGGCTCCATCCACAGTGTGAGGTGTATAGGAAGCAGCTGATCAGTGATTCCCTCTCATCATTGATATTTCCATTTCTCTATTCCTCCCTTCCTCTCTGAAATCAATACAAATATATATATATATATATTTAAAAAAAAAAAGAAACTGCACAATGAGACTCAAACTTTCTGCATTGTAATTGCCTCATTCTTGGGTGGCAGAACCGGTCATTATGAATTTTAGCCAGTTGCTGGAGACTCTCCTTCACTGAAGGTAATGCTAGAAAGTGGGGCTCATCCAATATAAAACAGAAATCAAAATTCTGCACAAGAACCTTAAAGGAGCCACTTTGCTTCAGGCACTGCCCATGAAGCCACTTCTGTGTAGCAACCAGTTCTCCTCTATTGCACTGAGCTCACTAGAGAAGCTTGAATCAACCAAGAATCTCTTGCTCCCTCTCTCCTACTCTCTGATACCCCATACCTACCACCCACCTCTATGAACGTAAAGAAGGGAAAAGGTGAGATCTATTATCTGCATGCCTGTGCGGACCCATATACAGAACATGGGACATGTTATATTTTCCCAGCATTATAGTCCCGGACAATCCCACTGGATGTGAGTTATCCTCTATCTTCGCAGGGACAAAACACAGAATACAAGCTTTTAAGAAATTAGAGCCCAAAGTGACTCTAGAGAACGCTTAGCCAGCCATTGTTCCCCAGGATGGGATGTTTATCTCTGATGTGTCAAAAGATTTTAGGTGGCACATGGACATGACTTGAAATAACATTATATCCATAGTAAGATAGGTGACACATCTCAATTCTGTTTCAATTCTTATAATTGTGTCTCATCATACCGAGTGGTAATAGAGAAGTTAAAAGCAACATATCTCGGGTCTAATTTGAATTCTGACTCTACAACTTATTAACTGATTCTGTGGCCTGATTTTCCCCAAAGAAAAGTGGGAGACTTATGGAGAATTCTTAGAGAGATTTTTCAACTTAGAAGCTTGCCCTTCATGCTTCTCTATTACATGGCTATACTGACCAAATAAACCCTGTGAGGGCAGAGGGTCACCATCTTGTCCTCCACTGTGTGTCTTAGTCTAGGCACACCCAGCAGTGCTGACATCACAGACAGTCAATACATATTTGCCATATCTATACTGATAAAAGGGTAATACGCTAATTAGACCGGACATTTTCGGACATCCTCTGGACATCCTTCCAGACAAAGCAACAGTGGCGGGGGGCCAATGCAGAGGTGGTTAGGGGCGATCAGGCTGGCAGGGGAGAGCAGTTAGGGGTCAATCAGGCTGGCAGGGGAGAGCAGTTAGGGGGCGATCAGGCTGGCAGGGGAGAGCAGTTAGGGGTCAATCAGGCTGGCAGGGAAGGACAGTTAGGGGACAATCAGGCCAGCAGAAAAGCAGTTAGGGGGCGATCAGCCTGGCAGGCAGAGGCAGTTAGGGGTGATCATGGAAGGCAGGCAGGTGAGCGGTTAGGAGCCAGCGGTTCCAGATTGCTAGAGGGATATCCGACTGCCGGTTTAGGCCCGATTCCTGAGGGATCAGGCCTAAACCGGCAGTCAGACATCCCCTGAGGGGTCCCGGATTGGAGAGGGTGCAGGCTGGGCTGAAGTACACCTCCCATGCATGAATTTCATGCACCAGGCCTCTAGTAAATAATAAAAGAATCACATGAATATTTGACTAATAATTTTTTTTCATTTTAATGATGGTTTTTACAGTATATAGATTTGCCCTCTCCCCCCCACCCCCCAGGCTTAATGTTAAGTCATAGGGCATTCTCAGATATTTTCCCACTAAATTTTTGCTTTTTATAAGATTTGTTGAGGAATGACTAACATAACATAAACTGCACATGTTTAAAGTGTACAATTTGATCAGATTTGACATATGTGTATACCTATGAGATCATCACCACAATCACGATTATGTATCCATAATTCCAAACGTTTTCTTGTTCCCCTTTGTAATCTGTCCCTTACCTCTCACTTCCCCTCCATAAGAACCACTCATCCACTCTCTCGTTTGCATTTTAAAGTTTTATACAAATTTAATAGAAAAGTATGTATTTTTTAAATCTGGCTTCATTCATTCATCATAATTATTTAAAGATTTATTTGTATTGTTGTGCATATCAGTAGTTCATTCCTATTTTTTACTGAGCAACAATTCATTGTACAGATATACCATAATTCATTTAACCATATTTACCTTTGAGTTTTCCTAATTTAGGGATGATACTAAGTAAGTAATTAAAAGTATGACTATTCAAGCACATGTCTTTGTATGGCTGTATGCTTTCTTTCCTCTTAGGTGAACACTTGGTATAATAAGGGATAGCTAATAGGACAGATGTATGTTTAGCTTCTTACAAACCACAAAAATATTAACGCAGCTATCCCACTTTCATTCCCAACGAGTGTTTGAGAGTTCCAGTTGCTCTACATTCTTGATAGCACTTGACATGGTCACACATTTTAATTTAAGACATTCTAATAAGCATGTAATGGTAACTCATTTTGGTTTTAACTTGAATTTCCATAATGACTAAGAATATTGAACATCTTTTCATCTGTGTATCCTCTCTGATAAAGTGCCTCTTCAAATCTCTTTGCTATTCTCCCAGCCTGTGTTGTTTGTTTTTTAATTATCTTAATGCGTTTCTGAAGAGAAGAAGATTTAACCTTAATAAAGTCCAGTTTATTACATTTTTCTTTTATGAATCATAACTTTGGTGTCATTTCTAAGACATCTTTGCCAAACTTGTCATAGAGATTTTCTCCTATGTTTTATGTTTAAAATACAGGTATATGCTCTATTTAATTTTTTATATATGGTGTGAGATGTGAATCAAAGTCCTTTTGTTTTGGCTTATGGATATCCAACTGTTCTGGCATCTTTTGTTGAAAAAATTATATCTTTTCCCCACTATGTAGCCTTCACATATTTGTAATAAATAAATAAATAATCCTTCAGTTGTGCCTATGTGATTGCCTTTTTATTTATTTTTTTATTTTTTACAGAGCGGAATAGAGAGTTAGAAACATTGATCAGCTGCCTCCTGCATACCCCGCACTGGGGATGTGCTGGCAACCAAGGTGCACGCCCTTGACCGGAATGGAATCAGGGACCCTTCAGTCTGCAGGCCGATGCTTCTATCCACTGAGCCAAATCAATTAAGGGCGTGATTGCCTTTTTAAACTCTATTCTATTTGTCAATCTTGATTCAAATATTGCACTGTCTTTATTAGTATAACTTCACACTATGTCTTAAAAGTACGCAGTATAAATACTAGTACACTTTGTTATTTTAAAAAGCCTGGGCCTTTGTATTTGCATATGAATTCAGAATGAGGTTATCAATTTCCAAAAACAAAAACAAAACACCAGCTATGGTATTGATTGGGATTGTGTAGAACCTATAGATCAATTTGAAGATCTATAGGTGGAGTATCTATGAGGGAACTGACTTTCCCAGGGTCATGTGTAAAGTGGAAATCACTACAACCCTTCCCCCATATGGTTATAGTATGGACTATATGAGAAAATTTGTCTAGAGCACTTAGAACAACGTGTGGCATAAAGAATCCTATCACTCACCTTCTGTAAGCCTTCGAAGGCAACTGCCACTGACTGAGAGCCATGCCCCCAAATCTTAACATTTCATATAACATGCATTATCCCCTTGATAATATTTTCCTATCCGGACTCAGTATCACATTGAACCCTGCCTCCTGTTCATGCCGATATACCATCTATCCCCCCAAATATAACATGCTACTCTCGGTCTTAGTTTCTTTTTTACATTTTCTCTCTGCTTCTTAGAGAGAGTGCTTTTCTCCTTCTTGAAATTCAACTCACTGTCCCAGATGTATATCAAATATCACCTCCCCTTTGAAATTGCTGGAAGGCACGCTAGTCAGAGTTTACTCTTTCTCTGAGCTACAATAGCATATACATTGCATTATAATTAGGTATTTGCATTTCTGTCACCTCCCTGTATACATTTCCCAGGAGAGAGTGTGAATATTTTTATACTAGAACCCAATATTATTTATTTTCACAGTCTGTGCCTAACACACAGGACATAGTACATATGTACTATGTATATACATAATGAACATACACTGAATAATACATAAAATCGTATTCCATCTATAGTAGCATTGAAAGCTATCTTTGAAAAGCATTCATACTTGCTATGAATTTTTAAAATAAAATAAATAATATTTCTATTTTCATCACGTGCAGAGTTTTGGTTTTGTTTTCGCCATTAAAGTTTGAGCTTGAGGGGTAGTACGTTGAGACATTAAAAAGTCCTATTTTTTGCCCAGTAGAAAAACAAAAAGACAGAACTGTGAAAGCGCCTGGCACAAAGCTAAAAGGGAATCCCCCTCTTTCTGCTCTCTTGGCTCCAGCAAACGCAGGGGTATAGACAGGAGGCAGTTCAGCAACAACTCGCCCTAAGGCATTGCCAAAGAAGCCCTTAACAAGAGAATGGACTCCTTGTTACAGCAAGGTTAAGGGATGTGAGTGAAACTGAAAGGAGGCACTCAAATAATTCCCTGTGCAACCTCAAAGGGCCACCACAATCCCCCTGTGTTTAAGAGGACCCCCACATCCAGGAAAAAAAAGAATCCAGCTTGTGGAAACAACCCCTAGCCAAAGGCCTGAGTCTCCCCATGGGAGGGCCGAGCAGGAAATGCCTCTTTGCCTCGCAGTGGAGTTCAACACTTCAGGTTCCCAGAGATACGTGTTTGTGGTTTACAGAAAGGTGGGGAAATTCTACTTGAGACGCACACCTTCAATAATTAGCTTTCCCAAAGCCAATTTTTGCAATCAGACCATATGTTTACAGTCAAGTATATGGCTTATATACTTGACAAGAGAAATTTTCCATAATTCGGGTCTAGAAAAATTATCCTTAATCCAGATGTGAGAGAAAATAAATTGAGAACATAAAATATTTTTAAGTCTAGTCCCATGATAGGCCAAACCTAATATTATGGTGAGCCAGGGCCCCTCTTTGGAGCAAAGTACTTTCCTGCACGAAGTAAGTAACTTCTTCCGAAGCATGAAATGTTACTCTCCAGAGGGCATTTTAGTTGCCTGGAGTTTCTGTGCTGTTGATATTGTTTAGGAAGTTTGAGCTGAATCTTGTTTCTTTTTCCATCTCTCAGGCTCTAGTCTAATACTTGACCAATGCTTGTGTGTTGTTGTTGTTTTTTTAATAACACATCCTATTCAATTGGATTCTTCACAACTTATGCAAAATATCTCACTGAAATAAAGAAACAAACAAACAAAAGGTACTGTTTTAAAAGACAGTCAAAAGTTGGGATAAAAACACCCAAACTTTAAGGGATATATTGAAAACAGAAATCATTCCAACTGTTTTAACACTTAGAACGTTTGGGGTTCCTTCTACCTGCTGTGTCTCATGGGAGAGAGAAAAAGGGGACCGATGCCTGGAGAGTGACGAACATTCCTCAGCCCCCAAATAAAGCTTTATCCACTCACTGGCTGATGCTGTTTTGGCGAAGGATATACAGAGTGAATTGAGAGTTTGCAACTAGAAACTTCATATGTATGTGATAAATAAATCATGAAACCATTGATTTATGTCAAATTAAAATACAGATTTTTATTTAGTTGTATGCGAATGGAATGGAAAGAAATTATAAAGATGAGCATATAGATGTTTCATTAGGATCCTCAAATATATGTAACATGGTAAACCTAAGAAAAAAGCATTGTTTTTTTCACAATAATAGAAATTATTTGAATGAATATGTTTCATATTTTTTAAAGTTTTCAGGAAGTTTAGATTCAAATTTAAAGAGTATAGGGCCGCCCCCGCGAGCATTGGTGGTTCAGTGGTGAAGAGTATCCAAATCTGAGGTTTCTCCAAGGCACATGTTTCACATTAGTTTACTGAAATTGTTTTCATTTTTCTGTCTGTTCCATCTGTCAGTTATTAGAAAATGTGTCAAACTTGAACAAAAATTACAAATCTAATAACCACTTTGTATAATTTTGTTTTATATGTTTGGAGGTTACATTATCAGATGCATATAAGTTCAGAATTATTATATTTTCCTAATAAATTAACAACACCTGACTTGCACAAAGAACTTAGTATGTGATACACATAATCTAGGAATATTATGTAATTAACTACTTTTAGTTCTTATAATAACTAAGAAGGTGATATTGTTATCTCCATTGTTTAGGAAAGATTTTAAGTTTGGAAAGCTTAAATAACTTACTCAGTACATGGTCATGCCAAGATCTACACTTAGATAGATATATGGCTCCTCTAACTGCTTTTAACCAATATAATGAACTATCTTTCCATATTTTGGCTCTCGTCATCACTAAGAATGATTTTTACCAGGGTTTATATTGTTTATTACTGCTACTAGAGGCCTGATGCAGGAAATTCATGCAAGAGTAGCCTTTCTTCCCCTAGCTGCTGGCACTGGCTTCCCTCTGGCACCCAGGACCCAGGCTTCACTCTAGCACCTGGGGCCCGGGCTTCCCTTGCAGCCCTGGCTTTGCCCTGAAGGTCGTCTGGAAGGATGTCTGGTCTAATGAGCATATTATGATTTTATTATTATAGACAGTCATATAAAAGAAGTCCAGAATTTGGCAACTTATGGCTGGTAAGGGAATTATATAGGCATCCACTACCAGATTTATTTTATTTTTCTGTTCTACAGCTTGCAACCTCAAGGAAAACTTATGGTCTAGGAGAGCTGCTGAACTCCATTAAACACAAATACATTGCAACTCCGAAGAGAAAGAGAGGCAGAAGTGTGAAAAATGCTTATCTATCTACAACTGTGCTCTCTAATATAGTAACCACCAGCTATATGAGCATTTGAAATGTGTCCAGTATGAACTGAGATGTGCTGAAAATGTAAAATACACATCAGAATTCGAAGACTTCATACCAAAAAAAGCATGAAAATTATCTCATTAATAACTTGTTTTACTGATTTTGTGCTGAAATGATAATAGTTTGGATATATTGGGTTAAGTAATGTATATTATTAAAATTACTTTACCTGCATCTTCTTACTTTTTAAAGGGAGCTAGTAGAAAAATTTAAATTATATACCTGGCTCTCATTTTGGCTTCCCTTCTATTTCTACTGAATGCGATGATTGAAAGAGTTCCCTTGGGATTCCCCACCAACAATTTCTGCTTCTACTTTACTGACAAGAAGTTGGCCCCTGCATATCCAGGAAGGGAGACTGCAGAATACCGTCTATGTTAGCCAACTGCCACTTGCACTTATTACTAAGGGAGCACTGGAGAACAGACACGTGGGAGACAACCGGCAGCCTCTCCCCCCTTTAAGAAACCGCCTCCTTTTTGGGAAAACACCTTGTTTCCAGGGTGGCTGTCCCATTGAGCATCCCCACACACTCACAGCACTTGCTACTGCCAGGGTTTGATTTTAGGCATTCTAACAGGTATGTAGTGGTATCTCATCACGGATTGAAGTTTCATTGCCCCAAGGACTAATGGTGTCGAGCATCTTTTGTATGCTTACTTGACATCTGTATTATTTCTTTGGTAAAGTGACTTTTCAAATCTTTGCTCATTTAGAAAATGTTTTTCTTATTATTTAGTTGTAATCTTTCCTTATATGTTTTGGATATAGGTCTTTTTTAAGATAAGAGATTGGCATATTTTATCTCCTACTCTGGGACATCTCTATTTTCTTAACAGAATAGTTTGTGGAGGTTTGTATTTCTGATAAAGTTTAACATATCAATAATTTTAGCTAATAGTTTGTGCTGTTTTATCCTTTCTGAGATATCTTTGCCTAATCCCAAAGCTATTTACTCTTTTAAAAATATACCTAAAAATAATTTTAGTAGTTATAGTTAGGTCTTTTTAGTTAATTTTTATATGATGTGAGGTAAGAAATTACAGACCATTGGTTTACCTCATCTCCTTGAGACTAAAACCTTATGGAAGATTTCTTTCATGCCCAAATGGCGCCTAGAGAGAAAGGAAAAGAAGACATTGGGGGAGGGGGGGGGCAACTAAACAACTAAATATTTACCTCAAAGGCTGATTTGAATGGGAAAAGTCTTAATCAAAACTTAAAATCAAAAGTGACTAATTACTTGATTGGGAAAATTTAAACTTCTTTCCATAACTAGGTAGATATATGAGCTTATAAACAAGCTATAATTACAGAAAATGAAATTATTTCTCTCTATATCTGTTATAGAGCATAGATTTTTAAACCAGCTACAATTAAATCAATATGTAAACAACAACAGTATCTGTTTATAAGACCAGTATTGCACATTTTTAAATTAGAATTGAAAAAGGAACTGCTACGTTTCTTATTAAAATTAAAAATAATATCAAATCCCAAACTCTTTAGTTAGACTTCCCCTGATGAGGGGGAAAGGTGAACCACAAACAGCGAGGGTTGATCTGTCTCTCCAGCCCCTGTTACCACGATCACATTGGCCACCAGTGGGATAAACTCTCCCTTAAACACTGGACAGAGGACCATTCCTTTAAATGTGATTAGATTCTCTAACACAAGGCTGTGACATTCAGTGCAACTTTATTAAAGGCTTGAAGATAGCACACGGAAATTAATAAAGGCAACCTGGGCTACCTAATCGGGCTGGTTTGTGGAGCCGGCTTTCCACCCACGGCCTCTTTCTTGTTGGACTCTTTCTGTGACAGATATCCTTTTCCAAGCCCCCAAGTGAGAACGCCTTCTTGGGTAGGCAGACTCTTCAGAGTGGCGTACAAGCAAATATGGCTCAGCTATCTCCTCCCATTTACATAGATTTTGCCCCTCATGTCTAGTTCTGGTGAGAGGGCCCTTCCCCTCCGCCAGTTGCTGAGCCTGAGAGAGACCTCACTTTTTAGGAAACTGAAGCCATCTCAACCAAGGAATGTTCCTCCCGATAACCATATATTAATAAAGCAGCTCACACATTCCTTCCTCAAGAAGGAATTGTGTCTTCGCGCTAATTACGGACTAAACATTGCTTGGGGAATAAAACGGTTTGCCAGACCCCGTTCTTGTGCTCGAGGAATTTACAGCCTAATTAGGGTTATGAGGTACATAAGCAAAATAAACCAGTAATCCAAAGGAAGCAGTATATTATTTCATAGCCCTTCAGGAAAGGTAGAGATCACTGTGGGAGAGAGTCGGGCTCACATCAGACCGTGAGATACCCAAGTGGAGGAAGGATGTTCCACGGAAGGACATCGTATAAATAAAGTGAAGGCAGTGGAACATGAAAGATTTTAAAGGACAGCTCATAACATAGTGAGTTTGGCCAGAGAAGTAAATATAATATTAGAACAGCAAGGGAATGTTAGAGCTGGAACTTCCTCCTTAAGAAGTGGGGTGCCAACACAAATTCTGAGAAGTGTGAACTCATGATGCCAAGCATGATTTTAAGATAATCCAGAGAGGGGGAGAGCTTGAAGTCAGGGACACCAGTTCTGAGGCTGTTCATTATAACAACTCATTTCTGAGATAAGGGTTTGACTTTGGATAACAATTAGGGGGATAATCAAAATAAAGGAGACAGAAAGCAAAGAAATTAGAAGGGAAATAGACTAAGATTCATGCGAATTGAAGTACCTGACTATTAAAAACCTCGGATGTTAATTGTTCATGTAAAAATTATAGTTACTAATTAACCCCAGGAGGGGGTGTCATTGAAGTTCATGCCGCCTTTATAAACCCTCTGAATTTGGCTAAGTATACATATATGCATGTCATCCACACATGTATCGGATCGCTTCCTTAGGTGCTCACAGTGAAAGTGAGCTGAGTGACAATGCTTGACCGGAAGACAATTTACAGCACAGACCTATCTCTCCCCCACCACACTTTTCCTTCGCTTGTTTGCTTGAACTCATCTCACTAAAATACAGCAATTAAAGTTCCAAAGAATGTTTTAAAATAGTAAATTTCCTCCAGATAATTTAAAAAAACAAACAAACAAAAAGAACTCCAGCCATCTCACTGTACTGATGGGTCAGTTATGTCTTGGCCCAAGTTAAGTCTGGAGGCAGGTCTCATTACTGACGACAGTGGGTTTGCCACTAGGAGTCAGATGTTGCCAGTGCTTTTAACTGTGGCCTGGAGGGTCTAAACTTCAGGCAGAGGCTCTGAATACCAGAACTTGACATAGAATTCCCCCCATGTCCTTTTCCCCTTCTCACCACTCTTTATCCATCAGAATGTCAGGGAAACGGTTTTATCCTGGCATTTCAAAGGGCAGCAGCTAATTTCCTTTCAGGTGGAACTTTTTTCTTTTCTTTTAACTTGGTCGTTTTGTTTTAACTGTATGTTTTGCTGAGAGTGCTTTTATGCCGATGAAAATCTAGACAAAGAAAACGTTTATGCAAAATAAACCAAATAGAATGTACTGAGCCAGGATTTCTTTGCAGGACATGTTCCTTAGGCTATTTCTGAGAGGTTATTTCTGGACGGCTGTTTATCCCCTGGAGCCTGACTTCATCTCTTGGTGAAGTGAAATGACTCTGTGTTTAGTACATTGGTCTGCCACCCCTGGGAATGGCTGGATGTCAACTATTTACCCCTGTGGGAGTGAACAGAAATCAGAGATGTACGGAGAAAATAGAAATCAAATCCAGTGTCCTTGGGAATTAGTGAAATTTCAAAGTAACTGAACTTTTAAAGGAAAACATTTAAAATAAGATGCTAGCACAGTGTAACTTTTATTTATTAGGCTGGGGGAAATCCTGCGAAATATAAAGTTACTGCAGGCAGAAGGGTAATTTCAGCTTACAACTTTCTCAGTGACCACACCCATCCCATTCCCTCACCTGGCTCTGCACCAGGCCCAGAGGGAGAGATTTAAAATTTTTATTTTTTTAATTGAAAACGGATGCTGCACCTTGTTTTTCATGCCTGCATTTTTCATTAGGAAAAAAAAAAAAGAGACAGAGAGAGAGAACACCTAGCCAAGTATTGGTTTCGTACCTCTGCAACCTCATAAAACCTAGGGATCACAACTTAGAGCTCAGCTTTATTGGGTCACATTGGGAACACCGAGAAACCCCCAAATCAGTTCACCGTCTCCTCAAGACTCCTTTCTAATCACACGCCTGCCCCCCGCCTCCACCCCCATGCAGAGCTTTCCGTCGGCATTAGACTTCCTGGATTGTCAGAAACAAAGAGACATTTAAAAGGTTAAGTCAAATAAACCCAGCTACAAAAGGGCTTATAAAATAATCATAGTCGTGAACAGCAAGGACAGCCCCTAAAACCATAAAGGGAATACTTCATGGATGGCCGCGCTTTAAATAAAGTTCACATGAGCTATGTAACATTAGATGCTTTTAAAATTCAGAGGACAAAGTACAGACATGTTTGTGCGTTTCTCTTCCATTTGACAAGTCTTTTTTTTTTTTTTTTTTTTGAATTGGGTCTGGACTGCATACTCTCCTGCTTCCACACGCGGGGTTAGGAACCTTGCTTGGCTGTTTTTCGTTTGCAAGCTTGTGCACTCTAGCAAGAGGCAAGAACAAATCCATCTCCCTTCTAAAGACCAGAGTGTGACACCAGACCCCGGCTTGACCTGCCCAGTCTCGGAACCAGCATCCTTTGGGAACACAGTCCAAGCACCTCACTAGAATCTGGGGAGCCGGTCCTCCCAAGCGGCCGCCCTCTCTGAGAATGACAGCATTTGGAAGGCGGCTTGGCCCATGAGATTGAAAAGTAAATGTTTGGCAGCTTCGGAGGCCCTCCGGCTTGGCCAGGCGAGTATAATCAACAAAGGGGCATTGCTGGCAATTGTATTTAAAAGTATTAAGTCCTTGCAGACTTGAGAACCCTGTGCTCCCAGAGGCCCTGGTGCTGTTGGCCCCTTTGCACCAGGAGGGCACAAGCTCACACAAGCAGGCTTTGTTTTAATTAGTGCGGCGAGCGGCCCTCCCCATCGCCCTCTCCTCTCCTGTCAGCGCTCCTTAGTTTACAAGTGTCCACAACCCCCTCAGCTAAAAATTGTTCCTAAGAAAAATTCCACAGGAACCCAAAGAAAAGGGCCAGGCCGCGAATGTGCTCTTGAAGAGCTTTTCCAGGCTGACTGCAGCGCTGTCAAAGTATTCCTTGAATGGGTTTCAGCTCCGGGGATGGCCCCCAAGGTTAACAAGAGGGTTCAGTTAAAAATAACATTAAATTCTTCACCCCACTTCTTATCCAAAAGTTGGGGGGCGGGGGGGGGCGCTCACATTTAAATAACTTGAGGGATCTGGTTTAAAGTGACAAAAGCCAGAAAATTCAAAATTAAGGGAGGTTTGAGGCTCCATCTCCAAGCCCGGTCTTGGAGGGGGAAGAAAACAAAGGCTCAATGGAGCGAGTTAAGGGTGCGGTGCCAACTGGAACCGGGCACACAGAACTTTTGTGCCTTCGGGGGCTGAAAGGGTGGATATGGAGGAATGGTGTTTAAAGGGAAAACCCAGTTAAGGTGGGAGGGAGCAGTGCAATGCACGAAATGATAGCCTCTGACAAACAGTGATTTAGATGCAGCAAAGGAAAGCATTTGGTTCTCACGCACTTGGCAAAAACGTTGTCATCTGATTAATTGTGCTCCGGGTTTTCTGTGTTCCGTCCTTTCCCTTTTTACTTTCCACATTGCCAGCACTCACAAATTCCATTCTTCATCTTCATGGGAGCCTCTTTCTTTTAATTAAAAAAAGAGATGCTCAAATGGAATGTCGATTTTGGTAAAGTATTTGAATTCCGTAGCTTCTGGACCACTAGATTGTAGCAGCTGTGCCGACGCCCTGAGAGGCTGGGCATGGCCGATGGCTGGGTGTAAATCAATACCACTCACTCGTCTCGAGAAGGAAAGAGGCTGGCTCTGCACCTCTGTCCATAGTTTTCTTCCAGGTGTACACCTCAAGTATGTTTCAAAATAGGATTTTAAGCTAAAGCATTTTTAAATTAACACTCCCAAATGTTTACAATGTCAAGCTGCTTTGATTCCATTATGTTTGTGCATATTTTTGCAATCAAATACAAAATTTAAATCAAATATAAAAGGTGTTATGTGCTATATTATTAGTGTCACCTATGTTCTCATGCAATACCAGATAAGCTTAATTTTTTTTATTATTTTGAAAACTAGTATGATTTTCAGGCAATTGCCAATGTACTTTTTCTCCATACGAAACTTATATATTTTTATTGATTTGAGAGAGAGAGAGAGAGAGAGAGAGAGAGAGAGAGAGAGAGGGAGAGAGAGATATCAATTTGTTGTTTCACTGATTTATGCATTCATTGGTTACTCCTTGTATTTGCCCTGACTAGGGATCCAACCTATACCCTTGATGTATCGGGAAAATGCTCTAATAAAATTAGCTACCTGGCCAGGGCTAAAAATTACTAGTATATTTATTGTTTGCCTCCTTCTGACCCTAGTTTGTTATAAATACTTCAAACTTAACTTTCTAATGCTCTACTCTTATGCTGATACTAATATGTTCTTATTCCCAACACTGAAAATATTCATGGGACTAAAGGAAAACAGTTCATTGCCTACCTATTTGTTAGTGGAAATTAAGAAATTGTCCTGTTTCCATGACTGGGCAAGCCAGCATCTCTTCAGAGCATGCTTGGTGCCCGCAGCCACATTTGGTAGCACGCACTAAGCACGGTTTCCAAAACGGGATGGATATCTGCAAGCAACAAGCGCTCCACCAGGGCCGTGCCATAAGCAGACAGGGTTCCACGCTGGGCCCGCTCTGCTCCTTGGTGATGGACTGCACTTGGAAATTTTACATTGACCAACAACAGCCCTGCTCTCACCTTAGGTGTGTGTGCGTGTGCGTGTGCGTGTGCGTGTGCGTGTGTGTGTGTGTAACTTTGATGGATTTCACAAAGCCATCTACAGTGGTGTTTTGCTATCTAACAGCATGTTTTAATGGTAACTGGAGGCTAAGGTTAGAGACCCAACCTGTGGCCAGAGGCGAGCAGTCAGCAGGCCCACAGAGGAACTAGACCTCCTATGGCTGGCTTTAGTGATGCCTCCAATTGGAGAACTAACCAACGTTATTGATATGAAATGTGCTGCTAGTTGCCTTTCAAGGAGAGGGTTCCGCTCCGAAATCCGGGAAGTTAGCAATGCTGACACTAAGTGTGCGGCTTAGGAGCGAGGAAGCAGGTGGCCTTTAACCTCTGGCTGAGCTATGGAAGGCTAAGTATTTATTACTCCTTTAAGCCTCCTTTTGTTGTCAATAATTTGGGAACAAGACTTGCCTCATCAGGCAGGATTACGTAAAATTGTGAAAAAACATTGACTGGGTGACTGACAAAAGCATTCAGTAAATGGTAGCTAGAATGACCATTGCTACGATTGTTATTTCATTTTGCATGGGCTCGCTATTGCTTTCCTCATTTTAAGCAGCATTCGGCCTTTTAGATTCCCTGCCGTAGGGATTTTGCAAGGCTTGAAGGCAGAAGCAGCCTGAAAACACCACTGCTTCTCCCTGCTTCTCATCAAGTCTGAAGGCGGGTAAAGATATCACAGAGGGGTTCTGGGGAGGAAGGCAGAAGGGAGACTTCTGTTTAGAAACTAAGTTGGCAGAAGAGAGTCGTCCCCCAGCCCTGGTTGTGTCCTGCTCCTGAGACCCAGGAAGGGCATGGAAATGCTGGCTGTGGCTCACATCACACTTAGACTGGGCCTTTCTTTGTTCTTGCTTCATTTATGACAGAATAATAAATCTAAGTACAACACCCCAATCAATGTTTAAACACCAGTTGCCAGGACAGCAGAGCAGAAGGGGATGCTCAGAACTGGGTCTGACTTCTGCATCTTCAGTGGCTGGCTGGTGACTAGCTCTCACAGGAGGACCCAGGGTCAGGGTGACAGAAAGTGAGCTGTCCCCAGGGGCTGCGGGCTGGCCACTCTCCTGGCCCTGTCACCTCAGATAGCCACCCCCTTCTCTCTTCCCATCCAGAAGCAGAAAGCCAAGGAATCTTGGATGAAGACTAAACAGAACTGTGTGACCCTGAACATGTCACTTAACCTTCCTTGATTTTTACTTGAAAACGAGGTTAACAACACTCAGCTTTCTGAAGATACAAGGGTTGAAATAGAAAAACACGTTAAGGGTTTTTTCCATGAGAGAATCATTACAGAAATGAAATGAGTTTTGTATCTTTCTTGCTGTATTCAAGGTGATGGAAGGGAAGAACTCTGTTTTCAATTCTATGGACATAAGTGAAATGATGACTCTGTGACTCTGTCACTGCATTTAGACACGTAGAAACAGTGGGGCTATAACCAAACTGAGTTTCCTTCCTCCAAGACATAGTGCAATTGAATTCACTGAAATAAACCGAATCATTCTCAGTCTGTATGTTGGGTCTATGAGTAAACAGGCACTATGATTTGATCTGCTGAGAAGCAGGTTTCTAATAGAAGAAGCACAGTGGAAACACTGAGTTAAGTCATGGTTGTACTTTTTACGATCAACTTGAAAGGCGTTTTTGTCTTAACAATTCTGAGAACATTTCCCCCAAGTACTCCATTTTCTAAAACAGTCCTTTACCCATGTATCCGTCTCAAATTATCTAGTCCTTAACTTCATAAAGACTTTTCCAAAGAACTCTAGTTTTGCAAAATGTTAAAAGAAAGTATGTGAAGAAAAACAAACAAAAAAGCTTTTTCTCATCAAGCATGTGCCGGGTAAACAAATCAGTCCATTCTCTATATTACAGTACATCTTGGAAACTTGAACATCTTGCTATGCACTGTGTCTTTTCAGAAGGGGATATGCTACATAGCATTTCCCAAATTTATTTTACCAAGGAAATATTTGTTTCAAAGAACATCCCCTAGAAATACAATGGGACAAACTGTGGAAAAATCTGGCTGGGAACTACGCATTTTGAAAACCATCTAAATTCTTACCCTCAAGGCAATACAACTCCTGGACCCAGACATCAGCCTGTCAAATGTACCAGTATGATCCCGTCTACAGAAAGCTATAATACTTTAAACAAATAGTCAATTTTCCTTCTTCAAAGGGGAGCTGGCCAAGGATAGCCAAATCTTCACACTCTTTTTGAAAACATTTTTTTCATATATAGAAATGATAGATTCTCATTGTGGAATATTTGAAAAAACAAAGAAAAATAAAGAAAATAAAAGCTATCCATCCCTTGTGGCTCAGTTATTGGGTGTATATCATCTCTTTTTTTTTCTCCATGATATGTACAGTCACATATGTCTTCACATATTTTGTACATATAACTTTTCAACTGCTTTCCCATTTTTATTCCAGCTCACTTCAACTCCTCCTTCTCATTAAAAATCTTTAAAATCACAGTTCACAATGGTTACGAAATATTTTATCATATGGATGTACAGTTAATTTCTGTTGTTCAACCTCTATGCTGTTTCTAATTTTTCACTGTTATAAATAGAGCTATTGTGAATATCCCTGCACATAAATCTTTGTCTGTATTTGTTTATTTCCCTAGGATGGATTCCTAGAAGTGGAATTATTGTGTCTAATGGCATGGATTTTTCAAGGCTCTTTATACACTAAAAGCTAATAGCTTGCCAGAATATTTACATCAATCTACACTCAAACAGTATGAAAGTGGACAGTGGAATAATGACTGGTAGTTTAGGTATCTCTAAATAAAAATATCTAAAGAAATTCTTTCTCCTGAATTTTGTGAAGATAAACTAAGATTTTTTTCAGAATTATTGTACTCACACTCTATGTTAAAACTTTATACATTTTTATCATACACACATATGTATATGATATCAACTTACAATTCTGGTGCATAAAGAAACTATTAATAATTTGCAAGTAAGAAAGATAAATAACTAGTTTAAATTCTGACATTGCTTATCTTTGCTCCATGAAACTCATTTTTTCATGAGCTCTAAACTATAGTTTCATGTTCTAAGGCTATAATTACTAACTTCAGGTTTGTATTTATACATTTGCTTAAAATACAGTCTTTCTCACCATTAACTATCAGTTTTGATTAGTTGGTACTCTCTTCTTTGCTCACTTCCCTAATCTTCTTGCTGTTTCTAGGACACACCCTTGTATTTACTGTTATCTCTTCCTAGAAATTATTTCTCAATTTATTTGTTCACTATTATTTCTTTATATCTCTATTTAAGTATCACCACTAAAAACATTCTGTCTCCCTCTGTCTTTACATTATTTTTTCTTAATAATTTTTAATATTTGACTTTATATGACTTATTCTTAAATTGTATGTATTGTTCCTTTCCCCCTCCCAATAAAACTACCAAATCCATGAGGTCAGGAAATATATCTGCTTTATCTACTAACAGGCTCATATTGGCTGGCACATAGTAGTAACTCAATAAACATTTGATGAATGAATGAATGAATGAATGAATAAAATGATTTTTCCTATCTCTAAGCTCCTTTGAGAAAAGCTGTTTAACGGCTAAATTTGCTAATGAAAACATCTGTGTGATTGTATAGCTGCACCTTTTTCTAAGTTCACCGTCTGTACCTGCCTTCTTCCTGGACCACATATTTTCTCCTGTGGGATCAGAGGTTTTAGTCACAGGCTATGCTAAAAGGAAGAGCACTTAAACACTATTTAATGAGAAGAGGAATTTCTTGCTTACCACCTAATCTGTAAATTGATCTCCTACTAAGCAGAATATAAATACTAAAATGCTTTCTGTTCAGTATTTTTTACATCTGTCTGAGTTCGGGGGTGCTATTATTTACTTATGCTATATCTGGTATTATGAGGTTAGGCAATAATCTAGCTCTAAAATAGATCTGTGGTGACAGGTGTACTGGCGGGGGGTGGGCAGGTGTGGGGAGATGACAATGTTCTCACTGTTGTTGGCACATTCTCTCTCTCTCTCTCTCTCTCTCTCTCTCTCTCTCTCTCTCTCTCTCTCATTCTCTCTCACTCTAAAGATCTCAAAAAGTGATCGCCTACTTCTTTGTTGATTGGAATTTGACAGTTAGCTACCCCCTCATTTATGACTAAAAACTGAGGAAATATGGCATGAAGTGATGGTGTAGGGTTGAACTTACGAGTTCCAGTTTCATTGCTTCTACCTGGGAAACCAGTAAAAATCACTTAATTCCTCAGGGTTTTAGTTACTTCATCAGAAAGTGAGAAATTGGACTAGATGATTTCTGAGTTTCTAGAATTCAAATGTTCTAAGATTATGATCTCTGGCAGAGCGCTCCAAGTGTTTACCGGTGGAATTACAAAGAACACAAATACCACTGGACAGCACAGGTGTCAGAGGGGTTCCAATGGACAAGGGCAAATAAGTCAGGGAAAGTCAGTTCCTCATAACCCCTTAAGAAATGTAGGCTGCACGTTAGCACATTAAGTGCTGATTATGAACTGTATCCCCTCTGCATCCTATTTACAGATTAAAAGATTTTTAAACTTGCATGCATTATTTCTTAGAAAGGGATAGCACCATTTCCTTGATTATTTTACTTTGTCTTCCCTTTACCTTCTTCAGATAAATAATAAATTTCTTGAAATTCAGTGATTGAAGCTCTATAATTATTTAAGAAGATGCATCATTTTTTGGATATATCCTGTGTCTTCTTATGTCATTCCTGATATAGTTCTCATACTATCACCAGTTTTATTTTTGAAATACTTTGAGGCCATGGAAGTAACCTGTTTTTTATGTTTATTTGTGTTCATTTTGACTTTTACATTCCTATTATCTAGCATGCCCACTTACCCATTTAAATAAATTTAGCCTTTCCCTTCCCTAATTATCAAAGTACTACAGATTATATGGTATGTTATCCCAAACTCCCAGAAAGAGAATCTAAATATTCAGAACATTGTACTTTCTTTCGCTGTGGGCGTCTAGAACTTGCCAGATGCTTTGCTTTTAGCCAAATTAGATTTCCAGTAAATACTTCTAATCTTTCCTAGATACTGCGATTTTAATGAAATGCTATTAGATACTCCAAGGCTGATCAATAGGAGCTTTAAAAATAGTTAAGAGAAAGGGTAATTAGACTCAGGAATCATAAGCCAAAAGTCTTATTTTCAATAAGAGACTTCACATGCAGAAAAAAGGAATGTTCACTTTCTTATTCTCATTCATTCTAAGCCCTTGTCAGAATAATAGCAATTTGAATTCTGCTTGACTATGGAGGCAAGAGTTAGTTTCATGAAACCCTGAGATGACCATACCAAATGTTTTCACCATTTCTTCTTGGGTTCCTTCCTATCCCTGTCTACCATATGCTTTTTTTTCTGTGACAGCTGAGAAGTCAAGTGTGGGAGCTTCCTGCAAAGTGAAGGAAAGCAACACTTCACCTCAGCACTGGAACTCACAGAATCTGAGATCCACTCCCTTTGCTACTCCAATGACTTATTGGGAACGTAGACGGTCCTTAGAAGTGAACTTGGCAAACTCGGATCCTTTCTATCTCTGCATGCAGTGAGCCTACTCTGAGGCAGAGAAGGAGACTGCAGCCAAAAGAAAGAGTCCTACAGACAAAGGTCCAGGCCGGGAATGGGAATTTTGTGAATTTTAATTCCAAAGACTTGGTAGGAGAAAGCGTGCTTCTGACATTCTCCTCTCGTTCCTTCTCATTGCTTCATGACATTTTCTTGCCGTAACTAATCTAGCATCTCTGGTTATTCTTCTCTGAGTTTCCAACCGTGACCCTAGTCTGCAAGGCCCAAGGATCTGCTACTGGTCAGCAGGATGACATCAAGTGGCAGGTCACCTTGACCTTCATCATTCTCCAGGACATCTATGTTTAACATTGCAGATTAGGGAGGACTTTCCAGTGACCAGTAGTGATTAAATTTAGTCTTACTAAATAGTAGTTTATGTTGTAAAGTTGCTGCACGTAAGCATGATCTAGTAGATAAAGCAAATGTCTCTCTTCTCCAAAGAGAAGAGCAGGGCCACATGGCCTTGACCTAGTGTTAGGTTAAAATCACTAACAAGACAAAGCAGTAAAACACATCATGGTTAACCATACCATCTAAGGGACCTCAAGAGTAAAAGCAGAAGGCTCCATAAGTCCCACCTTGAACATAAAAGCCACACGCAGCCACATTGCACAGCATATTAAAATGTTAATTATTTGCTGTTCTTGGTCTCAGCATATGAAACAAATTGCCTAGATTAATTGAAATATACTTTATATGCTCGATATAAAGAAATTAACATTTTATTGCTTGTCAGTATTGCTCTATTAAATATCAAAGCAAATTTTTCTTTCCTGTAATCACATTGAGGAAAGATGCTATAAGTGTATCTATCAGAAAAAAAGGGGTTTATATTACCTTGACCACAATGCTATTCAAAGTTAAAATTAATCACTTATATCAATTATCTCTTCAAGCATAATACTGTGTTTTTGTCATGAACTAATGGAAATTAGCATTTTTGTAAGTTTTAAATTAAATCTGCCAAATCTTATAGTTTTCTACAATCTAAGTTTTTAAAGTTTGTTTAGGAAAATGTTGAATTTGAAAACCATTTTTATCAGATGCACAGATTAAAACATGATTAATGTTCTGACTTCTTAGATAATTTTTTATTAGGTTGTAAGGTAAAAATCCTTTAAAATACAGATTTCATAGTTTGTACCTTTAACTCAAAATAAGACTAAATTTAAAATTGAATAAACAGGTCATTTGTTGTTTAATGATGTAAAGTTCCAGTAAAAATTATGGCTCATGGAACCTTAAAATATACTTAACACAACATTTTGAAAGGTAGAAATTTTATTTTCCTTCATAGGCACTTAGAAATTATAGCTGAATGAGTTCGGGAGTATAAATAGAACATTTTCTCCCGACTAGAGGTGTTACCCTCCACCTGGCTATCTTCCCACTCAGGTCATTACACTAGGCCTTTTGAAATTACCCCTGAAGTTCTAATTAGACACAATCTTCTTTGCTTCCTGTTGTAAACTGCTGCCTTGAGTCTTGCTCTGAAATGTGTTTCAAGCCCATGCCACTCCCCGCCTTCCCCCCTCTTCCCCTTAACACTGTGTGATCTGGGGAGGGCTATGGAAGTGCAAGGTCAGCTTCAGCACTGGCATCCAAGGGGCTTCTGCAGCTAGACAGAGTGACATTGAGATGGAACAACAAACACTCCATGACAACTATGGTGCAGACCATTCGCATATTGCTTATTTCCCCCTGAATGGTTCTCTAGCACCTATCAGGCCCTCTCGGAAAGGGAGGCTTGAACTCCATGATGGGGAATCACTTTTCAAGTGTGAATGATTATATTCTTAACAGTTCACTGTAAACGGGTAACACCTGTAGTGATGAAGTATCTTAATCAGCTTACTATAGCACCAAGACCAAGAGAGAATTTCCCTTGAAATGTGAGGAAGAGGAACAAAATCATAAAATATACATATTCTCAAATTTAAATGACTTTACTGCATTTTTGTCCATGGGAGCTATTCAGCTAGAGGCTAAAATATCCTGGAAGCTTCCAAGAGAATTTCTGGATATGTATAAAGTCAATATGTTACTCCTTTATTGAAAATGTTTTAAAGTCATTATCTAAGACATATCTATCTATCTATCTATCTATCTATCTATCTATCTATCTATCTATCTATCTAGATATATATTCCCCCAAAATGTCTACACACACTTTGCATAATTATAAAGGCAGTGTTTATTAAAATACATTTCATTTTCAAAATTAAGCTATCAGGTGTTGAAGTGTATATACATTTTTGGGGACACCCTGTATATTGGTATGTATCTTAGATAATGATTTTAAAGCAGCCCCAATGAGGGATTATATATACTCTATACTAGTACATGTATACAAGATTGGTCAAAAATAGGTTTACAGTTGTTTGCATGGAAAATAATACAATAGTTAATAAATAATAATACAAGAATAAACTGTTTCATGTGCTCACAACTATAAACATACTTTTGCCACACCTGTATGTATGTTTGTATGTGTGTGTGTATATATATGTATATATATATATATATCCATCAAAACTATTGAAATTTCATATTTTCTAAAATTTTAAATAATACAAATGGCACAATGCCCTCTCTGACAGTCTTAAGAATTATGTTATTCTACAAAATTCTATGTGTCAGAAAAGAAAAATTGATGAAAACTGTAGCAGAATATGCTTCCATTAGAGTTATAACTCTGAGATTTTTTAGAAGTGGTTTAAATTATAGGGCTGAGATAGGTCCGAACAAGATTTTTTTAAAATCTCTATTTTTGGTAACTGGCTAGGGTTTGCATTGTTTTCAACTACTTTTTAATAAACTCCAAGTTTTGGACACTGAGCATTTTTATATAACATTACTGACAGAATTAAACACACACCACAGAAGGAGGTAATTTAGCAATTTAAACTCTTTTACAGGGATAATGAAGTGAGAGTTTCTGGGAAGAAAATAAGTCTGGTGGACTATTTCCTTTCCAGAAATCTCCTCTTGTTTGGAGAAAGATCTAAACTGTTAGAGGTTTTGATTTTTCATTCAAGTATGTGATTATTTTTCTAATTTGTGCTGGGGAAAAACTGACGGCCTATTCCTTAGCCTCCATAGGTGGTCATGTAGGATGAGAGCATGAGAAGATCAAAGCCAGTCATGTGACAAGAAGAAACTTGTAAATTACAGAGGCAGGCTCTCAGAGGTTGGTGTTGAGTAACACAATGTGTTTACCAAATGGATTCTGGTCAAGAAGGGAAACCCATGGAAAGTAAAGGGGTGAGAACTTCTGAGCCATGTGATGCTGCCATCAAACATGGGAAGTTTGCTCTGCTTTCTGCCTCTGTCCTCAGAGCCTAAGATTCCAAAACCAGGAAGGAACTGGACGGTTACTCTGGTGATCTGGCACACACTTTGTAAATATTTACATCATAAAATGTAGAGCCTAATATTTAGCTCTGATGTTGACACTCCAGTATGACACTTCCAAGAGTTCCTTAACATGGGATCAAGGCAAGTAATAAAAAAAAAATAGTTGAAAAAATAAAGACATGATTATAATGAATTAAATGCTTCCCTGTACCTACATCAAGCAGGCTTTTAATTCACAACATTAAACTATCTGGGCAGTTCAGGATCCCATATTTCCATGGAGAAGGCACTTGTCTACTTGGGAGGCAGCGTGATGTAGTGGAAAGAACATGATTTAGAGGCTCAGAGACCTGGATCCACATGCTAACCCATGCACTTAATAGCTCCAAAAACTCGGGCAGTTACTTCTCTCAGTTTTCCTCATTTTAAAAACACCTACTTTGCACTGTCTTTTGAGGACTAGATGTGATGATAGAAACTACATAGCAGAGTGCCTACTGTTCTGTGGCAATCGAGAAGAACACCGATATGGGTGTTTCCTCTTTATTAAATTGAACTATTTTACCTCCTTGCTTGAATTAACTTTATTTATTCCAACAATAACTTAATATTTATAAAAAACACATATTAGTGAGAGTACCTCACATGGTATTTTACACAAAACAGTCTTTCAATTAATATTCCCTTTCAGTTGACATCTGCACTTCCCTGACTTTCTGCCTCACATTCCAGCTGCCTTCCTCTGTTCTTGGTGTATAAACTGTAATGATGCTAATCTAATGGCCTTACTAGATAAGCTTTCCAAGGATATATATTTGTATTGTTCATACTTAGCCTGGTGCAGTTAATAAGCACTTATTGAATGAAAAAATAAATGAACAAAAACATCAAACCTTATTACCATGCAGTATTATTGGCCTAAGAATGCAACTCATTGCTATGTATAGGCTGTTTTTGTATATCTATTTATCTACCTATCTTACCAACTATCTATCTGGAGAGACAGAGAGAGATATAAAAATTAATTTCAATGACTGTAGGAAGAAGTAAACTAATTGACTAAATTATTTTACCTTAATATTAGTTAAAATTTTTAAATATACTTAAAAGTAGAGGGAATAGCATAATAACCTCTCAGTAGCTTCAGGAACTAGAATCTTCTAACTGGTTCTGTTTTCTCTTTACTTCAAGACATGAAACACCAAATCTCTCTAGAGGGACACTCTCTCAGGCAGGTTGTCTAGGCATTGTGAGGATTAAGTAAGTTAATATATAGCTCCATTCTTTTTTTTAAAATATATTTTATTGATTTTTTACAGAGAGGAAGGGAGAGGGATAGAGAGTTAGAAACATCGATGAGAGAGAAACATCGATCAGCTGCCTCCTGCACACTCCCTACTGGGTATTTGCCCACAACCAAGGTACATGCCCTTGACCAGAATCAAACCTGGGACCCTTGAGTCCGCAGGCCAACGCTCTATCCACTGAGCCAAACCGGTTAGGGCTCCAGTCTTAAATTATAAGATACACAAGGGACCAATCAACTTGAACACGAATTAACAGATTCAATGAAATCAAGTTCAGAGTCTCAATAAAGTCAATAGAAATTGCTTTTAAAGATTACAATCTAACTATGTTAAAATTATTACAGAAATAAATTCAGGAATTGAGAAAAGCAACTTGCATGCATCAGCCGTTCTAAGATACTGAGTAAAACCAAGAAAGATGAGAAGTGCCTTTGAGAGAAAAGGGGCCCATGAGTGGAACAACAGTGATAGTGAGTGAAAATTTCAAGAATTAATGAAAAGCAAGAATCCTCATATTTAAGAAGCACAGCAAATTATACAGAATAAGTAAAAATTAACCCACACAAAGACCCACTTTATTAAGATTTCTGAACACAAATGACAAAGACAATTTTAAATGCTACAAGAGTAAAAAGATAATTCTCAAAGGAATATCAATTATAGGAACAGATTTCTCCGGTACAACAAGAGATGCCAAATAACAATAAAATAATTTTTTTATTGAGCTGAGAATAAAATAATTGTCAACTTGGAATGCCAAGCTAAATGATCACTTAAGAGTGAGAGTAAAATATATTCTCACATGAAGACTGGGAGGGAGGCACTTAAACCCTTGCTGGAAGAACCACTCGACCAGCTAATCAAAAAGGAGGAACTGTAAACTCAGCAAGGTGTTGTCATGCAAGAAAAAAATAGTAACAGAACAAAAATAATAAACATATGGGTAAACCGGAATAGGCAGGGACTCTAAATAATAATAATAGTATAATAATAATAACTAAAAGATGAAACTAAAAGCAGTAAAAACAATCAATAAACTAGAGATCAGTAAAGAGGTCATTGGAAGGCAGCTATGCTAACCACCATACCACCAACACGGGCTAAAAAGGAGGTAATTTATATTGAAGCATTTAAGACACCATTGTACTTGAGAAGTTGGGCTGCAGCTTCTGTTTGCCCCACCTGATACAATTACCACTCTACTACAATCTGCCCTGGAAGGCTGACCTGAAAGCATTACATCATCATGATCCTGAACCCTATGGCTTCTAATTAAGTTCAGCCAGTAGGCGGAAGACCGGGGAGGGGGACAGGGGGGTAAAGTATATGTATTCTCCTCACTCTCCTTCTGTGAGTTCACCTTCGACTGACTGGAATCAAGAAAGAGATACAACTCTTCCAGGATCCTATACTTCTTCTCTTCATCATTTTGAGACTAGAAATAGTGATATTCCCACCGCTACTTGATCTAGGTTCCTGCACTCTACAGTGTGAATCCCCTGGCCCCACTCATCTTTGAAAAGAGCCCCTCTTGAATCAACCCGCTTCGTGTGACCTTACTTGGAGAGTGCTATTGCTTTCCTTTTGACACTTGACTCAGACAGAAGGCAAATGTATTGATTAAATTTATATTTTTTAAAGTTAAAAATGAAATATTTAAGAGCGGTCACACACACACACACACACAGCAAGTAATCAAATTGCCAACAAACAGAGGAATATTCAAGAGATTTAAAAATAAGTCTCAATCCAATAAAATGCAGGAAAAGAAAGAAAAGAACATAGAAAATACAAAATAACATTGTAGAAAATAATTAAGCAACAATTCCAGTGCTGGTCATGGTAGAGGAGCATATAAAGTTGGACCAAAAAGAAACCAAAACCAAAGAAAAAGCCACAATGCATGACAACAAAGATGTCTCTCACCCAAAGTAGTGAGAAAATGTAAGATGTATAGTTCTTTATTTTTATTGAATTCATTGTGGTGACATCCTATATCGCAAAGAGCTAATAGGCTAATTAGACTGGATGGCGAAACAACCTTCCGGAATGACCAGTGGGTGGGGCTGTGGGGCTGCAGGGCCACGAGGCAGCTGGGGCTGCGAGGGCTGAGCCCCTTGTACGAATTTCGTGGATCGGACCTTTGGTTGGTTAATAAGATTATATAGCTTTCAAGTGTACAATTCTATAATACATCATCTGTATATTGTATTGAGTTCATCGTCCAAAGTCAAGTCTCCTTCTGTCACCATATACCCCCACTATGTCCTCTTCTATCCCACCACTCCTTTCCCTCTTGTAATCACCATCCTGCTGTCTGTGTCCATGAGCTGTTGCTGTTTCCTAATCCCTTCACCTTTTTCACCAGCCCTGACCCCCCTCCCCTTTGACAGCTGGCCATCTGTTCTCTGTATCTATGAGTCTGTTTCTATTTTGTTTATTTTGTTCATTAGATTCCACATATAAGTGAAATCATATGGTATTTGTCTTTCTCCACTGGCTTATTTTACTTAGGATGTATGATTTTCAAAAGAAGGGAGTTGACTAGATGAGCTCCACATTTACCTGGCCTTTCCATTGAGTGCACTTCCCAGTTCTCAGGGGGCCACAGAAGCATCTTACTGGGCTGGAAAGACCAGGAATTCAGGGCTGCCAGAAAGACTTGAAAAAAAGTGGGAAGAAAACGCTGGAAAGGAGAGAGCCAAAGGAGGAAGCCCAAAAATCTACATACAAATGTCCTCAAATTGTTGGCTGACTTCTAGGCTGTCTCAAGGTCAGACATTGAAGAACTGAGTAGAAAGCATTAACTGGGAGGCTAAAGGGCTGAAGAAAGATCAGTAAATGTGACTGCAGAGTTTAGAGTTCAAGTCCCAATAAGCTTAAATAAAATGGCAACCATTTCCAGCATTTTCCTTGATTTCCAGAGGGTCATGCACCAGAAGTCAGGGCAAAATTAGGATATACAAGCCATTATAAATCCTCTATAGCAAGGTCTGCAAACTATGCCTGTTTTTTTTTTTTTTTTTTTTGTAAATAAAGATTTATCAGATCATAGCTAGACACATCCATTGCTTTATATATTGTCTCTGGTTGCTTTCATATTTGAGTACTTGAAGCCCCTCCCCCAATAAAAAAAAAAGCTTACTAGCTTCCATATCTGACCTTTAAGTGCCCACGTTTCTGTACAGGAGCTAGGAGATCCACTGGTGCTGCATTTGCCTGCAAGAAAAAATTAAACTCCACTGAAAGAAAATAACATCTGTAAGAGTCTGGATTTTTCACCCACATTGACATTACGTCAAAAATCATGAGGCATGCTAAAACACTACAAATTGACTAGAAACCAAGACAAATAATTAACAAGAGAAACAGATCTTGTTGTTGTTGGCTTTACATATTTTAAGTAGAGGACTGGTACTTATTTTTAATCATTTTTATTTTGCACTATTATAGACAGAAAAAGTTGCAAAATAGTCCATCAGTTCTCATCTACCCTTCATTCCTCTTTCCTTTATGTTACCATCCCATCTTATAGCCTCAGAGTATAATTTCCTAAATCAGAAAATTAATACTGAAGAACTATTATTAACCTCAGACCTTATTTGAATTTCACCAACTGACCCCCTAATTTTCTTTTTCTGATTCAGGATCCAATCCAGGATGCCACATTGCATTTACCCTTTATTTCTCCTTCATTTCCTCTACTCAGGGACAGTTTATCTGTATTTTCTCTCTCTGATGACCTTAATACTTTTGCAGTGTATGGCCAGATATTTTTTAAAACTGTGCCTTAATTTGTATTTGTCTGATGCTGTCTCATGATTGGATGAAGGTTATACCTTTTTGCCAAAAATATCATCGAAGGAATGTTGGACCCTTTGCAGTGCATCATATCATTAGGTACATGAGGCCCTTATTACTTCCTGGTGATGGTAACTTTGATTGCTTGATTAAAGGAGTGTCTGACAGGTTTCTCCACTGCTAAGTTATTAGTTTTCCCTTTGTAATTAATAACTACCATGTGGGGAAATACTTTGGAACCATGCAAATATCTTGATTCTCATCATACTTTTCACCTACTAATTTCAGCAGCCATTGATGATTTTTATCTGTAACAATTATTACTGTGTTGTTTGCCAGATGGGTATTTTCTGTTGCTCTCAGTCCTCCTTATGCATTAATTAAATGGAATTTTACTACATGGAATAGTTTTCCGTCTCACCATTTATTTAATAATTTAACTAGATATATCAGTATGAACTCATGGCTATGTATTTTATTTTATAGTTTATAATCTATCACTAACTTTAGGTTATTTTGTTGCTCAAATTATCACATATTGGCAGCTACTTATGTCCTTTTGAAATAGCCCTAATTTTTTTTGCTTTTAGCATTTCCTTACTTTCTGGCACATAAGATGTGCCAAGCTTATCTGAATACAGGTAAGAGGAAATATCCACTTGAGAGACAAGAGGATTAAAAAATAGAACAGAGCCTAAGAGACATATAGATTATGGACAAAAGACTTAACTGACACTTATGTTGTTGGAACCTCAGAAGGAGAGAAAAGAAAATGCAGTAGAAGTTGCAAACATTAGGACTGAGGATTTACCAAAGCAGATGACAGAAATCCCTCCACAGATTCAAAAAAAGTCAGGGAAAACTAAGATGGGTGTAAACAGAAAGAAAAATCGCACTTAGAAATATCAAAGACAAATGGCTGAAAAAAAAAATGTAACAACAACGAAAAAGCATGTAAAGCATAAAAAGAAAAAAAGATATATTACCTTCAAATTAAAAACTAATTCTGATGGCCAACTTTGCAACAAAAATTATAGAAGCCATAACTCAGTGAAATGACATTTTTAAGGTGCTGAAAGAAAATATAAAAACTACTAACCTATAATTGCATGCTTAGCCAAAAAAAAAAAAAAAATCCTTAAACTGAAACCAAATTAAAATGCTTCCTGACAAATAAAATCTGATAGCATTTATTGCCAGTAGGCACACACAGCAAGGGTAAACAAGTTTTTCAGGCTGAAGGAAAATGGCCCATAATGGAAACAAAACTGAAGGAAGCTATGAAGAGCAACAAAAGTGGCAAATATGTGAAGTGTAAAAATATGAAAGAATATTAAATGTTTAAAAAACAACCAGAAATATGTCAAGAGGTGTTTACAACAGAGATGTTAAATATATGACAAAAAAGCACAGATGGTTGTAGTAACATTCTTCTATTGTATCAGAAATGCTAAAAATTATTTATCAACTAAAAAAGTAAGAATGAAGGAAATATAAGAGCAGAAGTAATAGACTTTAGAGAAGAGTTATCAGAAAATCAAGAGTCAAAAGTTAGTCTGTTGAAAAGTATGCTATAAAGTAATTAACATAAATAATGTAATAATAAACCCTTAGTAAGATATATCTTACTTCCAAGAATAGTGAAAATATAAAATTATCAGTAACAGAAATGAAATAGCAGATATAACTACAGATCCTGAAGATATTAAAAAGGATAATGAGGTGCTCTTATCAACTAATCAATGCCAATAAATTCAACAATTTAAACAGAATAAGCAAATTATTTGAAAAGCACAGATTTCTAAACTAACACAAGTAAAACTATTGAATAGTGCTCTATCTCTTAAAGAAATTAACTCTATAATTAAAACCTTCCCATATAGCAAACTTCAGGCCAAGATGTTTTTATTAATAAATTTTTCTAATCTTTTAAGCAAGAAATAAGATTAATGTTACCTAAACTCCTTCAGAAAGAAAAAAGGAACACTTCCCAATCCATTTTATGAAGGTTTGGCAGTGATGAGTGACATGGACATTAATAAAAAAGAAAATTACAGATCAATATTTCTTATGAAGATATATGTAAAATCTTCTTAATTAAATATTAGAAAATTGATCACAGTGATATATAAAAAGCATAATACATCATGATCAATTGAGATTTATCCCATATATGAAAGGTTGATTTAACCTTTAAAAATCAATCATGTGACTTATTACAAAAAGCTAATAAAGAAGAAAAATCTTTATATATAGAAATTTTTATTTCTGTAGATGCAGAAAAAAATGTTTTTATAAAATTTAGTAACTATTCATAACAAATTTAGCAACAAATTAAGAGTAGAAGAGACTTTCTTTAATCTGATCAAAGATTTCTATTTAAAAATGTTCAGATAGCATTGGTGGTTCAGTGGTAGAATTCTTGCCTCCCTCGTCTAAAAATGTTCAGATAACGTCATACTTAATGATGAAATATTGAATGTCTTCACCCTAAATTTGGGAATAAAGTGAAGATTTCTACTTTTTACTACTTCTATTCAAAATTGTAATAGAGGTCTTAGTCAGTATAATATGCCATAAAGAAAAAGACATGAAAACTGAAAAAGAAGACTGTTTTCCTTTTAATAAAAATACAAAACAATCTATATGCTATTAGAATAAATGAACTCAGCAATGTTGCCAGATACAATATTCTAAAAATTAAATTATATTTCTATTGCTAGTAACAAAAATTGAGTAAGATAATTTATAATAGCATTGGAAATTTTACATACATAAGTTTAAGGATCTATTTAAATTGCAAAATAAAAAAATAAGAATCTACAATGAAAACAGCAAATCATAATTGGGAAAAAGTAATAAAAGACCTAAATAAATGGAGCAATATGTCATGTTCATGGAGGGGGTCAACTCGATATTAAGATATCAGTGCCCTACAAATTGAATTATAGATTTAATATAATCAAATCAGAATGCGAGCAGATTTGAGTGTGTATATAAATTGATGACTTGATTCTAAAATTTGTAGAGAGATGCAGAGAATTTAGAATGATCGCCAAGATAATCTTGGCATAAAAATGCTGTTTTTTTTATCTTATGCAACCATTTCAAGATTTACTACTAAATTTATTATATTAATATGACAAAATGGTAGTGTCACAAAGCAGATAAAAAATTTCAGTGAACAAAATAGAGAGTTCAGGAATATGTCCACACTTAAATGGTCACTAGATTTATGGGAAAGGCACTAATAGATTTATTGAGGAAAGATTGATCTTTTCAATAAATGATTATGAAGTATAGGAACGCATATGGAGATATATCAGAAAAAATACTGCTATGAGAAATATACAAGATTTTACTGTCTATGTTTTCTTCTGGAAATTTTATGGTTTTAAGTCAAGCATTTAGAGCTTGATCCATTTTGAGTTTATTCTTGTGTGTGGTGTCAGAAGGGGGTCTAGTTTCATTGGTTTGCACACATCTGTTCAATATTCCCAACATCATTTATTGAACAGATTATCTTTACCCCCATTATATGTTATACCACCTTTGTCAAATATTAATAAACTATATAGGTATGGGTTTATTTCTGGGCTCTGGGCTCTGGGCTCTGTTCCATTGATCTATAGCTCTGTTTTTATGCTAGTAACATCCTGTTTTGATTACTATGGCTTGGTAGTATAGTTTCATATTATGTAGCATGATCCCTTCAAATTTGCTCTTTTTTCTCAAGATTGCTGTTGCTATATGAGGTCTTCTGTGGGTCCATATAAAATTTTGTGTTTTTTTTCCTTTTTATTGAATTTATTGGAGTGATACTGGTTAACAAAATTATACAGGTTTCAGATGCATAACTCTAAAATACATAATCTGTACACTGTATTTTGTGTTCACCACCCCAAGTCAAGTTTCTGACCATTTATCCCCCCTATACTCTCCTCCACCTCCCTTCAACCTCCTTTCCCTGGAAATCATCCAATAGTTGTCTATGTCCATGTCCATGAGTTTTTAATCTTTTTTTCTTTTAACTCAATCCCTCCACCACTCTCACCCAGCACTTCCCACAGACTGTTGTCATCCTGATCTCTATCTGTGAGGCTGTCTCTATTTTGCTTGTTAGTTCATTTGTTCATTAGATTCCACATATGAGGGAAATCATATGGTACTGGTGTATCTCAGACTGGCTTATTTCACTAAGAATAACACTCTCCAGGTCTACCATGCTATCATAAAGGGTTCCATATAAATTTTTGGAAAGATGTTCTAGTTTTGTGAAATATGCCATTGGTACCTTGATAGGAATTGCATTGAATCTATAGATTGCTTTTAGTAGTATGGACATTTTAATGATGTTAACTCTCCTACCCATGAACGTGATATATGCTTTAACTTATTTGTATCTTCTTCAATGTCTTTCTTTGGTGTTTCTACAGTGTCTGAGGACAGGTCTTATACATCCTTGGTTAAATTTATCTGGGTATTTTATTCTTTTTGAAGCAATTGTGAATGGGATTGTTTTCTTTGTTTCCCTTTCTGATATTTTATTATTGGTGCATAAAAATAACAAAAGAAAAATAAACAAGTGGAACTACATCAAACTAAAAATTTTTTGCCTTCCAAAGGAAGTCATCAACAAAATGAAAAGACAGCCCATCAAATGGAAGAACATATTCTCTGATACACTGAATAAGAGGTTAATATCCATAATTTATAAAGAACTTACACAACTCAACAACAAAAATTACCAAAAAAATCTAATTAATAAATTGGAAAAGGACCTGAATAGACACTTGTCCAAAGAGGACATACACATTGCCAAAAGGTATATGAAAGGATGCTCAACATCAGTAATCATCAGAGAGATGCAAAATAAAACCATAATGAGATATCACCTCACCCCTGGAAGAATGGCTATCATCAATAAATCAGCAAACAAATATTGGTGAGGATGTAGAAAAAAAGGAACCCTCATAGACTGTTAGTGGAGCCACTGTGGCAAGTAGTATGGAATTACCTCAAAAAAATAAATAAATAAACTGCCTTACAACCTAGCAATTCCGCTTCCTGGAATTTATCTGAAAAAACTCAAAACTCTAATTGGAAAGAATACAGATACCCCTATGTGCATTGCAGTGTTATTTACAAAAGCCACGATTTGGAAGCAGCCCAAGTGTTCATCAATAGGTGAGTGGATAAAACAGCTATGGTGCATTTCCACAACGGAATACGACATGGCTATAAAAAAGAAGGAAATCTTACCCATTTAGATAGCAAGGATAGGTCTAGAAAGCATTATACTAAGTGAAATAAGGCAGTCAGAGAAAGACAAGTACCATATGATTTCACTCACATGTGGAATGTAATGAACAAAATGAGCTAACAAGCAAAACAGTGACAGACTCATAGACAGAGACCAGACTGACAGTTAGCTATCTGTGGAGAGTGCTGGGTGAGGGTTGTGGAGGGACTAAGCAAAAAAAGAAAAAAAGAAAGAAAAAATTCATGGACACAGACAACAGTGGGGTGATTGGGTGATTGCCTGGGGGAGGTTGGGATAAGGGGAGGTGGAGGAGTGTATAGGGGGATAAATAGTGAAGGATGGAGACTTCACTTGGGGTGGTGAACACACTATACATTATACAGATGATGTGTTGTAGAACTGTGCACCTTGCCTGACAGGTGTAGCTCAGTTGGTTGCGTATTATCCCATACACCAAAAGGGATGTAGGAGCCAGCCAATTGATATTTCTCTCACGCATTGATGTTTCTCTCTCTCTTCCTCTCCCTTCCTCTTTCTTTAAAATCAATAAAAGCAGGGGGAAAACCTGTGCACCTGAAACCTGTATACTTTTTTTTCAGCCAGAGTCATCCCAATAAATTCAATGAAAAGGAAAAAATAAAGGAACCCAGATGGAAAACTTAAATCTTAACTCCTTTACAAAAGTCAACTCAACGTAGAACATAGACATATATGTAAAAATAATAACTATATTGTTTCTAGAGGAAAACACTTTCATAAGCTTGAGTAACCAAATATTTTTAAATGTCACACAGAAAAGCACTAAATATAAAATAAAAAGATAAATTTTATACATATTAAAAACTTGTATCATCAAAAGACTCCAACTAGGCAAGCCAGGCTAGTATCAGCAAAGCACTAGTCTTCAGAATATGACTTCTATAAATCAATTTTTAAAAATATTAAACTTTAAAAAATACTAAACTTTAAAAAGAAAGGGATTTGAACAAGCACGTTACAAAAGAGGATGTCCAAATACCCAAAAGCACACAAAGGTTTTCTCTACATCATTACTCCTCAGAGTGAGGCAAAATAAAATCACAATGAGATAGCACTACTACTCACTGGAAAAGCTAAAATGCGAAAGAAAGCATTAGCAAAAAGTGAATCAACTGGAACTCTTATATCCCTGTTGAATGTGTAAAATGCTACCAAGAATTTGGAAAATTGGTGGCTCTCACATAATATAATTATACATTTTCCATATGACTCAGCAACTTCACTTTTAGGTATATTACCAATAGATATATAAGAAATGTCCAGCAAAGACTAAGTTAAATGTCTATAGCAGTTTGATTCAAAATGGCCCCAAACTGGGAACAGTCCAATTTCCCATCAAAAGGAGAATACATTAATTGTGATATCTTCATAAAATGAAATATTATGGAGCAAAGCAAACAAACAAAAATGACTAGAATGTGCCAAAATATGGATAAATCTGACAGGTATGATAATAAACAAAAGTAGATAAGCACATAAGAGTATCTATTGTATAATTCTGTTTATATGAAATCATGAGCAGATAAAACTATTCGATGATCACAGAAATCAAGTTAGTGGTTAGCACTAGAGGAAGCAGAGGCATGAGTATGAGTGAGTTTTCTGGGGTTCTGAAAATGTCCTATATCTTATGAGTAATAACTACATATGTATTTAGAAATCATTAAATTTTATACTTAACATCCCATGCTATATCTCAAGTTTTTTAAAAAATGAAAAGAACTAATCACAGTAAGCGTACATGGACAAATTCATCAGTAAAAAATATGACCACTTGCCCTGACTGGTTTTGCTCAGTGGATAGAGCGTCTGCCTGTGGACTGAGGGGTCCTGAGTTTGATTCCGGTCAAGGGCATGTACCTTGGTTGCGGGCACATCCCCAGTGGGAGGTGTGCAGGAGGCAGCTGATCAATGTTTCTCTCTCATTGATGTTTCTAACTCTCTGCCCTCTACCTTCCTCTCTGTAAAAAATCAATAAAATATATTTTTAAAAAATATGAGCACTTGCTATGTGACCAAGAGGGAATGTATCTTGTATATAAATTGTCCATACTGAAGAAAAATCTAGTTCATATCATATAAAAATATTTCTAGGTAGGTACAGCATCATATTTTCATGTGAACTGAGCCCAACAATATGGGAAGTGAGGAGAGGAGGGGGCAGATAGGATGGAAGTGGTTGAGCTTATGAATTGAAGGCCACCATGAGGTAAAACGTTGCAGTGAAACGATGCAAGGGTAGGATATAGGCATGTTGGGATGATTCTTTTCAGAGGTGGAGCAATTTCAGGTGATGACAATGTCCAAAACATGACCATGGAAGTAGGGGGGTTTTCAGAATTACAGAAAAAGCCCATCATGGGAAATGAAAAAGCAAGGAAACAGGCAAGGATATAGTTTTGATCGGGTCATCATCATGGGCATGTAGTTGATTCTGATAACATCTGGAGCTTGAGTATTATTCATGTGTTAAAATCTTCAATAAATCTGGCTAAGAGGGCAAAACCCTGAACAATTAAATAGATTGTGGTGCCCTTCCTTGATGATGGGAACCAAAGACAAAAGGAAAGGGGGTGGCTTTGGAGGGTAAGACTATCAGCCCAGTTTTGGATACACTGAGCTTGAGGTTGCTATGTGGTAGCAAAATAGATCTGTCCAGTTAGCAGTTTGTCATGTAGCCCGGAAAGTTAGAAGAATAAAGTAGATGTGACAAATCTATAGATAATAATTTAATAAAACTAGAATGAAATAAATCAAGTATACTGTACAGATTACTTAAATTCTGTCAGAAAATTCATGTTATGTATCAGTAATTGCACTTTTATAATACCTGAAATTATTGCTTATAATTTTATGTGGACTTAAGATTTATATATTTTATTTTACACACACACATATGCACACAGATTTGTTAATTGATCATTAGCTTTTTGATTTCTAGATCATGTTTTATAATTGATTTTGTTTCTTCAGTGCTTAATAGAGGACTGTGGACAGAGTAGATAATATATATTTTCCTTGCATTTATTATATTTGCAAATATTCTTTCTATTATTGAACCATGCTTCTGAGGTTTTCTTAAATGCAGATGACACAGTTAGCCATCCTGTAGTTTGATGATAGTAAAGTCTTTTTTCTCTGTTCACTTACTTAAGGAAGTGGACTCCCATGCAGTTAACATTTAATTCTTTCCCAGAAGTTCCCTATCTTTTCATCTTTTGCTAAGGTAACAAGTATATTCTGTTAGTGACTGATTACATCCTGTAGAAAAACAGGGTTAAGAAGTCAGGCAGTGTTAATAATAAGGAAGTACAACGAATTGATTACGTTTCTGTTTAAAAATTTATTCTCAAACTAATTGCTTCTTTATGTATAAGGCTGAGCCCTGACCATAGTCTGAGTAAATGAGAACAAGTTTGAAATTCTATAAGCATGATGGAATTAATATAATCAATTTCCACACTATATCCTAAAGCCATGTACATGGAAAGAATGGTAGACTTAAAATAAAATTTTAAAAAAAAAACAACCTGCTTTAAGTTTTACTATTCTTTGGTTATGTGGTAACTGGCAAATTCCTCTTCTCTGACCTTAGATTTTTGTTTGTTTGTTTTTAAATCTTGGAAATGGAGAAAATGAAGAATTGAAAGATATGTTGTGTATGAAGGTATACTATAAGAGTGTAAATATAGTCAGAACTAACAGAAAACTGTAACTTCATTCAATGTAATTATACTTATATGGAAATCTCTGCTAAGTTACCAATACAATTTAAGGAAGAATTTGGAATTAATTGGCACAAATGGGTTAATACACTAAACATTTTTGTTGATTTATTTTAAAGCAAACCAAGAGAAAAAGAAATTAAATGCAAAACTCATGTGGTCAAATAATAAAGAAAATTATGATTCATGGTGTTCTTTGCAGTGATGGTGATTAGCTTGTATTTGGTTGTTTACCACCAAATCCTTCACAGGTCTTAGAGACTTTCCAAGTTTCAATGAAAATCCTAAAAACCTCAATAAGAAAGTTCAGGGGCAAGAGAAATTTCCAGCTCTCTCAGGAAGAGGAAGAAGAAGAGAGACGGGTTGGTAGGCCTCCCCCGGATTAGCGCTTAAAATAAACCTGGTGCCTCCCAGGAACGGGGGCTCAATGGTTACTGCCATTGACAGAGGTGATTGTTGACCTAGTTGTCCTCACAAAATACCTTTCTTGCATCCGCCCTAATTATTAGTCCCATCTTTTCCTCCACTATTTGGCCAAGACTTGGTCTGTTCTTAATTTGGGGTCTGCTGCATGTGAGTGCTTAGCATTGCTAATTTTGGAACGAATTACTTGAAGTGGAACCTTTCAGAGAAATTAAATACCAAACGCTGGATTTCTAGGCCAGTTGTCTGAAGTTTGCTCCATTCGATTTTTCAAAACCAAGATGTCCTTACCGGCATGTTGGAGTCCTGGAATCTGTGTCTGAAGAACAGATGTGCAAATGCACAACTAGGCCTCTCACCGTTTCACCAGCAATGGGTATATATATATATATATATATATATATATATATATATATATATATATATATATATATATGCATGCTCATATTTAATATGACATTAATGCTCAGCAAAAGAACCCTAAAGCATAAGTAAAACTGAAATGCAAGCAACTCAGCTCTCAGAGTACGAGTTTGTAATGAAAAAACAACAACAACCACCTGTGATTTTATGAAGAGTTTCTGATGTATTAGGCTTCCCGTTGGGGACAGGCGTGTTCGTGGTCCTGTTAGAAGGATGGGAAGTATGTCCGTTTTTCTTCCTGGTGGATGTACTCCGGATACAGTACCTGTTCTGTGTCCCGGAGGTGGTTTTCAGCAGGGAGGAGGCAGCCCAGCTTTGAGTTTTTTGACTGTGAGCTTAATTAGGCTACATATTATATAGAGGTTGCAGCAGTACAAATAGTTTATTTGCTTACTTTTAACTACAGGATGTCATTGTCTAAAGAGTAAAAGAAAAAAAATCATTTTTTCTCATTTAAAAGCCAGTTTTATTCATTAAATTGGAGGGGGATGTATAGGTTTCTATAGATTAGCCACTTGGGGGGAAAAAAAAAAGATTATTCAGGTGAAACATACCTCTGATGCACTTTAAGAAGCATCTACATCATAATTTATAAGTAATAGATCCTGGGTTACTAAAAGATGTTTGAGTTGAGACTTATTAAGACTCCAGCCAGGAATTTCACCTTTTGCATCCAGCTCCCTGTTGGGACCATTTCTTCTTTGGGCGGAAGTAGGAGTATGGGTAGGAAAGGTGTGGAATGTTAGAAGGAACACTGGGCAGTAACTCCTAGGGCCAGGCTGCTGTTCTCAGGTCATCTGCTAGCTAGTCACGTGAGCAGAGGCCATAGGTCAGATTGTGAAATTTAATTTCTTGCTTGTAGAACTTCGAAATAGCTCTTCCAGTGACCAGCTTCGGGCTCTGGACAAGTCACGTCACCTTTCTGAGCTTATGCTCACATTTAAAAAATGAATATCATTCTAACCCACCTCCAAGAGCTGTGGGAGGATTAGATGAGAAACTATACATAAAGGATCTCTCAGAAAAACCTGAAACAGGGGCGTACCATGATGAAGGTGATTAACCATGAGGATAAGGTGTGCAATTATGTTTTATTTTAATGCGGTTATACGTTAATACCTATTTCATATTTGCAATAAAAGTATTTGCAGATCACAGAAATATTTACATTAAAATGTTACTTCAGGATGGGCCTGCCTAATTTAACTCTCTATTCTATCAGACATTTAAAAATTTTTTTTTCTCAAATAGAAGTTCTCAGGGTGGGTTTGGGTGGAGAAGCAGAAAACATGAATACAAAGTGATTATGACATTGCTGTTACTGCACTTTCTTTTCATCACAAGTTCTAGGTACAGTGCAGAATCCGGGAATCTGTTCTAAGCAGGTTTAATGAAATGATTCACTGGGCATCTGTGGACAGTTTTTTGTTGTTGTTGTTTTTTTTTTTTTTTACTTTTCCTGTTGTAAATTCAGTATTAGAAAGAACATGCTCTTCAGGGGAGCTACTAAAAATGTGCAAGTTCTCGTTTTTAAATCAAGCGGAGATGACAGCTGTGAACATTAGTAGAAAAGATCATTTTGAACCACCTCCTTCACCCCTCTCATTCCTTGGCTTGAAGCACCTTATTTTTTAGGTAACTCACTTTCTTCTTTCTCTTTTATCAGATGCGTTTTGGCACATGAAAGGAAGGGTGCGGACAGAAAAGCATTTACTCTTCCTAAAGCTGAGAAGGCGCATGTCTTTAGGGTAATTAGATTATGATTTTGTGACTCTATAAATATGGATTATCAAACTTGATGTCTTTAGAGCCTGCAGTAGTTCCTTTGAAAACCACAGCTAACATTGCACGATTTTCTCACCTGGAGACCTACCTATCTCTAACGAGAAAAATGCGCTTTTCGACATCAACTACTGACTGGTATTTTCATACGTTAGGTCTGTAAAACAAAACATACACATTGTGCAAAGGACAAAACATGCACAGTGTGGAAAGAAACCATGTAGCTTACACAGGCCCATATTTTTACATATTTGTTTCTAAATGTACAAACAGGATCTGCTCTGCAAAATGCTCCAGGAGAGTATTTGTTTCAAGTTTATGTAATCAGCTACGTTGCAAGATGGTATTCCAAAGGAAGCTTCAAGATGCGCTACCCTCGCCTCCTATCTAACATCCTCCCTCTCTCCCTGTGGACCAATAAACAACAGAGATGAGAAAACACAACGTCAAGCAATACAGTTAAATGCGGAAATGTTTTTGCGTTTCAGAAAGCATCATCATAACTAAAAGATAAGGTTGAGCCAGGAGAAAAGGTTTTGTGTGAGGGTAGAGCTCATTTAAAGTTCAGGGGTTTCCGGCTGTTTTGTAGATCTTCAAGTTTATAAGCAGATTTCCAGATGTTAGACTTATCTCAAACGATAACTCGAGTTCAGTTCATTAACATTTACCTGCTGATTGAATTCCCAAGATGATCTCTCTCCTATATTCATTTTTATGGTCCTTCTGATACTTGTAGTATTATTGACAGGTATCATCCTTCAATGCATGCAAAACAAGACATGTGATTCTGACAAACCAGGCTTAGCCAAACGAGTGGCTGGCATAGCCTCCCACCAGCAATCAAACCCAAAGATCTGGAAAGGGGACATAGAGAGGAAGATGCAGAGAATACCCTGGAAAACTAATCACTGTACCCTGATTCTATTGGCTGATTGCAAAGGATTCTAACTAACCATGTTTACTCTAAACATTAATGTGTCTCTTAAATACGATTTGGAGTTTTCCAAGACAGAGATTTTCCCAAATAATAAACCCCCTTGTTCCGGCTAAGAAAGACTGACTCATCTTTCATTAGGAAACTTTATTTTTTCCTGGGTTACTAAAGTTGTTACATAAGGTCACAATTAGCACATTGGTTGGCCCTAATCTCAGAGAGATAAAATCAAACACCCACCCTACCCAGCAAGATAGATGGAATGTACTGATAGAGCAAATTATTCCCCAGTGAATTTACAGCTATGGGAATGCTCTGCCTTGCTACCTGTGCTGGCCAATGTTTTTGGCAGAGACTTAACTCTAGTTTAAATTGGCGTCTTGCTCAAGTTTTGGAAAAGCCCTCTAGCCAGTATGACTACTGAAGAAATTGCAAAGATTTCTTCCAGTCAGAGGCCACAACAATATGGAGGATCTTTCAAAGAGACTAATAAAAATAATAATAACAAGGGGAGGGACTAGTTGACAGAATAAATATATTAAACATGCTAATTCATTTAAATAAATTTCAACAATGTATAGAAATTCAGATCTATTCTCATCTGCCTTTTTTTACCACATCCTTTTCCACAAATATTATCAGAAAGTACTATGAATTTTTTAGAAGTTAAGGACCTTTTGCATGCTGGTTTAGCTTATAAAATTTTCTATGAGTTAAATTTGTGAAGGAATATACATTTTCTTTACTACTCATAAACTTGTTTTGGGAAGAGAGTAAAGCAAATTTTAATTGGACTAAAGAAAGAGAAAGCAAATGATAATAATAGCATCTCTTTAAACCAGGGGTTGGCAAAATATAGGCACAGCCTATCGCATAAAGCCTTTGAGTTGAGAGTATTGTTTACATTGCTTAGATGTTTGGGGGAGGAGAGGGGGGGAGAGAAAATGAAACAGACTATGTGCCCACCAAGGCTAAAATATTATCTGTCCTTTATAGACAAAACTTGCTAATGTCTGTTATAAATCAAAAGATAGGCAGCTGTATTTTTAAATTATTTCTCACCTATATTATCTATCTGTAAATACATGAATCACAACACTGAAAACAAAAAAGAATCATTTTTCACAAGTTAATGATAGTATCTTACTATATGATTCCATCTGTACATTTTGAACTCAAGTTCAAAAACAGGCAAAACTAAGCTATGAGGATAGAAATCAGGTTGCTGTGACCTCTGGATGGTACTGACAAGGAAGCTGCATGAGTACACGTCTTGGGGTGAAGGAAATGTTCGAAATCTTGATTGGGGTAGTGGCTACAAAAGGATAGGTACATTATAGGTTTCTCAAAAAATTAAAAAGTAGGCCTACCTTATGACCCAGCAATTCTACTTCTGGGTATATATCCAAAGAAATCCAAACCACTCATTCTAAAAGATAGCTGCACCCCTATGCTCACCTCAGCATTATTTACAATAGCCAAGATACAGAAGCACCCCACATTCCCATCAATAGAGGAGTGGATAAAGAAGATGTGGTACATATATACAATGGGCTATCCATAAAATGATTGATATCTTACCATTTGTGGTAGCATGGATAGACCTAGAGGGCATCATCCTAAGTAAAATAAGTCAGACAGACAGAGAAAAACAAATACGATATGATCTCACTAATATATGGAATCTAAAGAACAAAATAAATCGTCGAACAAAATAGATCCAGAGACATAGAAGCATAGAACAGACAGTTGAATCTCAGAGGGAAAGCAGGGGTGGGTGGGAGGGTAGGAAGAGATCAACCAAAGAACTTGTATGCAGACATACATAACCCATGCACACAGACAATAGGGTGGTGAAGGCCTGAGGCTGGGGGTTGGGTGGGTTGGAAGGGGTCATTGGGAGAGAAAATGGAACATATGTAATACTTTCAACAATAAAGATTTAGATAAAAAATAAAGAAAGAGCAAAAGAAACAGACAAAACAGACTCAGAGAACTAAAGGTTGTCAGATGGGGTGGGGGGGCGGTGTATAAGACCAGTGATAAAGGTGAACAGATTAAGAAGTACAAATTGGCATTTACAAAATAGTCATGTAAAGCACAGCACAGGGAATATAGTTGATAATATTGTAATAATTATGTACGCTGCCAGGTGGGTACTGGAATTACTGGGGGGATCACTTTGTAAACTATGTAATTGCCTAACCACTATGCTGTACACCTAAAAGTTATAGAAAATAATATTTAATGTCAACTGTAATTGGAAAGCAACAAAGAGGACAAACGTTTTGTTTTTCTAGGCTATGTATCAATATGAAAAGGTAAAGGCTTACTTTTTCTGTAAGATTTTTCATTTTGATGTAAGATAATGCTATATTGTTATTAACATCATACATAAGATTATATTTTATACAAAACAGTTATACTGTAAAAGGTGTATTCTCATTTTCTTAATAAATAAGAAAACTTGAATAAAAAAAGGTTTATACACACTGAAAATTACATTGAACTGTTCAGTTGAAATGTACAATTTACTGAATATGTTACAGCTTGATAAAAAATCAATCAATATACATACATTCATACTCTTTCCACACCTGAACACTTTGCAGTATAATACAGGCCTTAATGAAAGCACTGCACTCAGAGTATGCTCAGGGAGAAGACAATAGAATGTAAAATGAAGAAATTGAATTAAAGAATCAATATAAAACTGGCAATAGATCTAAATATGCACTTACTGTAAAAGAAAAGGTAACCATAATAAAAATTAATAATTTAGAAGTGTATGAAGAACAATTTGAAATAGCATACACTATATAAAAATGCATTGAGCTGTGGGCTATCTGTACATTTTACTGTGTGTAAAATGTTTTCAACTTTCAAAATGCTCCTAGAATAACAACCCTCCTATCCCACCATCTTTACAGCAAATGTAAGGGCCATCAAGGTTTTAATGGCCTACTATTCACCCCATTGTTGAGGGATGCATTCTCACCCTAGGGTAATGGAGATGGCTGATCTCAAGGAGATGAGATCAACAGCAGCTCATCAGTCACATATCCCCACAGCCGGGAAGGGGACAGCACACCAAGCAGGACCACACGGAGGCTGTGCTCTGGAATGGAGTGAACAGGGAGGGGTGATGGGAGGAAGACTCTGTAGTAGCATGAGATTGGGGTGCTCCTGGTCCCCACAGAAGGGTGTGATTCACCTGTTTGAATAATTCGGTGGCTGGCAAGGAACTAAAATTCACTTATCAGGGATAGGTAGGAACTGTGCCTGGTCCTTCTGATAAAGGGGGTTGCTTAGCTAGACCTTGGCTTTGGGAGCAGACGGAGGAGGGGGGCTTGCAGTTAGGCTATTCAAGGCAGTCCTGGTTTCTCCAGATGTTGAGGGGGCACATAATATTAGGCCTTGATCTTTAGCCTTATGCCCCAATCATTGCCTTGCCTAAGAACTCAACTAAAGCATAAAGTGATAATATCTAAGCATAAGCAGCCTTTGAGTAGTTATGAGAGGAGTATAATATATATATTCTTATTTCTGGGTAAAATTTGAATAAAAGGAGTTGGAAATGAAAGATATTGTAATCAGAGTGTTAGTTATATTGTTGATAATAGGGTGGTGAAAAAAATGTACTATACAGATCATATATCATAGAAATATACACTTGAAACCTATATAATCTTATTAACTAATATCACTGCAACAAACTTAATAAAAAAGAAAAAGAAATAAAAATTTCAATATTTGCCATAGCTAAATATTTATAAAAACAACAACAGTATAGTCTCTAAGAATTGATGTTTGCTCTTCAAAGAGTCCGTGCCTTTGTATTTGTGTGTGTGTGTGTGTGTGTGTGTGTGTGTGTGTGTGTGTGTAACTCAATGGGTAATCTATTTCCATACCAGTGGAAGGCCTCATGAGAAACTGCAGGATGTATATCAAAGGGATTCTCCTTCTGTAGAACCTGGAGGCTTATTATCAACTACTCAGGCTTAAAATATATTTCAGTGCAAGGAGAGGGGTAATCCTGGATCAAAATTAAATTATGTCCAAAAAAGGCGAGTGGAAAATCACTAGGTGGAGGTCCAAAAAGAACATGCTCAAGCAGGGGAAGACATAGATCTGTGAAGGAGAAGGAAGCTCAGGAATCATACGTTCTAGAAGCATGCTTCCAGCAATGGGACACAATCCTACATATCCATATTTTAACCCCTATTTCTTCCCTATCTCCTACATTCACTCATTTCTTAAAAGCTGAGTAGCGTGAAGAAAAATAATTCTTTCAAATATTAGGAAATGATGCTAGAAGCAGAACTCTGTTTTATGGTGTTATTAGCAGGCCCTGCTGGAAAGTATTTAGCATGTCTAAAAGATTTTGATGAGTTTAAGTGTTTTCTGGGAAGTTAGGTTTTACTCACCCAGCTAATCATCAGTCTTTTAATGAGCAAAATGACTTTTCACTTGACATTTCTTTCTTACACCCAGCTAACAATATTTTTCCATCTACCTTTAGTTTCCTGTAAAATCCACCCAAAGAGAAATCTAAGTAGTTCCCCTTGCAGGCAACTTAAAAATAAAACCTTGACATGTGTTCACAATCAATTCCTTTGAAGAGCTGCTTTAAAAACAGACGAGTATCTATTTTTCATTATGAAGAAACATATGATAGAATTTAGTTTAGGACTGCCACACCTTTTCTGTAGTCAGTAGAAATGTAGCGGAGAACATTGGAGAAGCAGGAAGGGATAAACTGTTTAGTCTAAAATTGCTGAAGACTAGATTTTAACTTGTGGAGTTGGCCCTTGGAGGGTAATAGCTTTAGAATATAAACCTGTACTTTTTGTAATATATAGGGAAATCCTTATATCCCCTTAGTATTTGGAAGCTTCCTAAGTTCCTCAGAAAATAAGAAAACCCAATTAAGGTTTTAAAAATCCTCTTGCTGGCCGTCCATAGCTATCTAAAACATTTTCTTTGTGTTTATCAGATGGGGTTCATCACTACAGTGGTTTTTACCTGGAAGTAACTAAGTAACTGTGTCCCCTCCCCCATAGGGGGGTGGGCATTTGACAACCTCTACAAATATTTTTGATTGCCAATGGTCACTAGTGTAAGAAGGGAGTTGTCACTGACATCTAATTGGTAGAAGACAAGGATGCGGCTGAATATTCTACAAAGCACAGTACAGTCCCTTACAACAAAGAATTATCCATGCCACCACCACCACCACCCCCCATGTCAATAGTGCCAAGATTAAGAAACCCTGAGCTGAAAAAAATCAATGGTAATTAATGATGACAGTATCAAAGCTGCCTTGGGTAAGTGGATGGGAGTAGAAGTGAATAATAAAAGGACTAACTGGTATTTTTCAAAAATTTACCAAAAAAAGTGCTATAAAACTTGTTATCCAAACTCAGATTGAACTTTAAAAGAATAATAGACCAAATGATAAACACTCCTATTTTAAGGGTTAACAGGTTTCAAAGGATTAATTTCAATAGGAATGCAGGAGTGAATATTATGATTGAAAGAGAGGGAAGGAAGAAGGTAGGGAGGGAGAGCGGGAGAGAAGAGGGGGGGTGGAGGGAAAGAGAATGGAGGAAAGGGTGAGTCTCAGCGATTTTTATATCCTATCTAATAAAAGAGAAAAATGGTAATTGGTGTACGATGATACCCTTTTCATTGGCTAATCAGGGCTATATGCAAATTAACTGCCAACTATGATTGGCAGTTAACTGACAACTAAGATTGGCAGTTAACTGCCAACAAGATGGCGGTTAATTTGCATATGTAGGCACAATGCAGGGAGGCGAAAGGGAAAGCAGGAAGAAGCCCCCTGCCACTGACAGTGATCGGAAACCCAGGGGGGAGCTAAGAGCTGGGGAGCAGGGCAAAGGCGGCCCTGGGGCCGCCTTTGCCCTGCCCCCAAGCCATGATCGGAGAATCAGGCACCTTTGCCACCCTGGCCAGTGATAGCAGGAAGTAGGGGTGGAGCCAGCGATGGGAGCTGGGCACAGTCGAAGCTGGCAGTCCCAGGAGCTAGGGGTCCCTTGCCTGGGCCTAAAGCGGAGCCCACGATCGTGGGGCCGCTGCAGCTGTGGGTCCCCGCTGCCCGGGCCGGACGCCTAGGCCAGAGGCATTAGGCCTGGGCAGGGGCGGAGCCTGCAACCACGGGGAGCTGGGGGTCCCCTGCCCAGGCCTGACACCTCTGCCGCAGGCCTCAGGCCTGGTCAAGGGGCCGATCCGGTGATTGGTGATCGGAGGGTGATGAGGGTCAACTCCTCTGGCCGAGGCATCAGGCCTGGGTGGGGGGCGGAGCCGGGGATTGGGGGGATATGATGGTCCCCTTGCCCAGGCCTGAAGCCTGGGTCAGAGGCGTCAGGCTTGGGCGGGGGGTGGAGCAAGCGATCAGAGGGAGATGGGGGTCCCCTGCCCAGGCATGATTCCTGGGCCAGAGGCCTCAGGCCTGGGCGGGGGCCAGAGCCAGTGATCAGGGGGAGATGGGGGTCCCCTGTCCAAGCCTGACACCTCTGGCGGAGGCGTCAGGCCTGGGCAAGGGGCAGATCCTGCGATTGGAGGGTGATGGGGGTCAACGCCTGAGGGCTCCCAGTATGTGAGAGGGGGCAGGCTGGGCTGAGGGACACTCCCCCCCACACACACCCAGTGCACGAATTTCGTGCACCGGGCCCCTAGTATATATATAAAAGCCTAAGCAACTGAAAGACTGAAAAATTGGTCGACTGGTCCCTATGACATGCACTCATCACCAGGGGGCAGATGCTCAACCTCCTGTGGCTGGCCAACCTCCTGCAGTCCCTCTCCCTGGCCGGCTGCCCCCAATTGGCCCAGATTGAGACTGGGTGAGATGGCCCCTGATCAACCCTGATAGCAGGCTGGGCCAAGGGAACCCACCTGTGCATGAATTCTTGCACCAGGCCTCTAGTCTATATATATAAAAGCCTAAGTGACCAAACGACCTAATGACCAAACGACTGGTTGCTATGATGTACACTGACCACCAGGGGGGCAGACGCTCAACACAGGACCTGGGCCCTGGTGGTCAGTGTGCTCCCACAGCGGGGGCACTGCTCAGCTGACCGAGCGGTGGCAGGCACAGCAGATCAGGATCAGCAGGAGTGGCATGGAACCCAGCCCGGGCTCGGGCTCCTCCCTGATAGCCTGCCGCTTCGCACATTACTACATCCCTCGGGGGATGTAGGACCCATGGGGATTGGGCCAAAACTGGCAGCCCAACATCTCCCAAGGGGTCCCAGATTGTGAGAGGGCACAGGCCAGGCTGAGGGATCCCGCTGGTGCACAAATCCATGCACTAGGCCTCTAGTTAATATATCCAGCAGAAAGGAGTTAGCTGGTTTGAGATTCTGGCTTCTGTTCCCTGGGAAAGGCTTTTCTCTCAGGAAGGAAACAAGCCACCAAGTTCAGGATAGTGTCAAATTAAGGTTGTGTTCCTGTAGAGGGGCTATGAGTAGGAGCCAAGGAGTCAGGTTATTGGGGAAGTTGAGGGCAAGGGTGCCAAGATAACCAACTGGATGCAAAACAACTAAAAGTGAAGCCAGGATAAGCAGAAAGTCACCAGGAATACACAGAGAAACTGAGTGGTAAATTTGGCAGCTGGCTTGAGAATCCCCAGGGAATGCTCTGTAGGCACAGCCACATTATAAAGCTGTGCCCAGGGCCCTCAATCGCACTCCTCTAAACTCAGTCTAATTTTATCCCAGTGAAACTAAAAAATCTAGTTGACCTTTCCTTGGACGTCCTTGTGTAAGGTGTAACAATCCCAGATAGGAATGAACTTCATGAAGGCTCTATTCTCAATGGAGGTAGCTACTGACTCTTGTCATTCTGGACCCCAGAATCTTGTCAAAAGCTGGTGGAACCATTAATGAAGACATTTCTCTACACTAATATCTTGAGAGTTATTTTATTCAGATAGTTATTAGGCAACAAGAGAACTGACTGAACATGACTGAACACAGGATTTTACTCTTTAATGATTTTATTCCCAGAACCATCTGGGTTAGCCTTACCACACATAGATGAGAAAAATAACTTTGTTGGTAATAAGCAGGGAAAATAAACAAGATGATAGAAAGTGTGAGTGTAACAGACCTTGAAAATTAAATAATAATGATGAACCGAACCAGTGAAATGGGCATTGTGTCACGAACATTATAGACCAGTGATGGTGAACCTATGACACGCGTGTCAGAGGTGACACGCGAACTCATTTTTTTGGTTGATTTTTCTTTGTTAAATGGCATTTAAATATATAAAATAAATATAAAAAATATAAGTCTGTGTTTTACTATGGTTGCAAATATAAAAAAATTTCTAAATGTGACCCGGCACTAGAGTTAAGTTAGGGTTTTTCAAAATGCTGACACACCAAGCTCAAAAGGTTCGCCATCATTGTTATAGACCCTTGTGATTCTATTCAATCTTCCCAATTTGTGAGGTCAGCATTGCTCTATCGTATATATGAGAAAACCAACCTATAAATCATGGAGGTGGGCACAGGAGCAGTAAAATACCTGGGAGCAGCATTTCATGTACAGTGGGGGCTCCATTTTGCCCAGAGACATTGCATATCGATTGCCTCTGTACCTGTGTGACTGCAGTAAGTCTCTCACCTTGAGATCAGGAAACGTGTCCTTCTTAAGTAAACGGCTACATAGTGAAGCTGTCCTGTGATAAGGTGTAAGTTTATTTCTACTGCACAATTTTCCCATGATACCAGTGAAATATATGCTTTTTGAAATCTGAAATCAATCTGCAGTTCTTTTATTGACCAAACATTGCTCAAACAAAGTATAGAAAATCAGCTAATAAAGATAGTATCTAGTTCTCCAGGAATATAGGGGAAAAAAGGAAAACATTCTATCAGAAAAAAAATGATAGATAATGTAGCATGTGAATGATTAATAACTAAGTTCCAATTTTAAAATAGTAAGTATTTCTGGAGGAACAAAAAAGGGTCCAGGTCTAGAAATATGTTTTATTATTAAGTGAAAACAATCTCCTGAGTGGAGAAAATTCAGGGTTAGCAAAATTAGAAGACATCTTTGTCCAAAAATTTTGCCAGCCTGCCATAATGATGTCATCAAAAGCCATGGAGTCTATCTATTAAAATCATTTCCATGCAGTAATGGAGGTGTGAAATGAAAGCATCATGGCAAGTGACACAGAAAGAATATACAGGTCTAGATCACCTCAGGTAGGGCAGAAACCTAGCTATTGGGAAACTTACGTTACTACCTCGCAAAATGGAGCATGGCTTGATAAACTCAGACATGTGACAAATAATTCATTTCCTAAATTGTGTGCTAAAACCCATGTAATAAAATCTGAGTGTTGCCATGTGAGTAATGTTGTTTTGAATAGAGAATAAAAAGACAATAGGAAAACCATTTTTGACTAGTCATTGGCTTTCTTAGAGTATTTCAATATTGGTCTCACTTTTAAGTTAGAAAAAAAAAATTAAATCCTAATCACCTTAGAAAAGATAGTCACCTCTGAGATTTTGTGAATTACACAATAGAATTGACAAGGTGATGTACGAAGTGCAATGCATATTAATTAGAGCAGTGGTTTTCAATCAGGGGCAATTTTGTCCCCCAGGGGACATCTGGCAATGTCTGGAGACATTTTTGGTTGTCACAAATCAAGTGGGGGGTAGTGTTGGCATCTAGTAGGTAGAAGCCAAGGATGCTGCAAAACATTCAACAACACAGTGTTGAAAGGATAGAAAATCAGCTGATAAAGATAGTTTCACACAAAAATTATAGAGCCCGAAATGTTTATTTTGTTACTGCTGAGAAACACTTTCTAGGCATTTCACTTGAAATAAGCATAGTTAAGGTAATCACATTTGAAAGTCGTTAATTTAAACAAAATAGTTTCAACTAAATGTGTTTTATAGTCTAACATATACATTTATTACATTTTATTCATGTATTTATTTATTTGTTATATTTTGTTGTTCTTCATTTGTTTGTTCGCTTAAATAGGGTTTATGCAGTTAGGGATAAAGGAGCATCACATATAGTGCAGAGGGCTAAGGGTAGAGAATATAAAGTATAAATATAGAAAGCAAAAAGTAATATGGAAAAAAGCAAAGACAAACACATCAGTTAAGTAAAATTTTTAAATAAACAAGAAGCTATTTGAAGAGATCTGTGAAATATACAAAATACCAGCACATTCATAATAGTTTTTAAATAAAGGAAAGGAAATAGAAAGGAAAAGAAAAAAATTAGGAATAAAAGAAGACTAGGTCCACAGATATGAAAGAAATGAAAAATTATAAGTGAATGCTAGGTAAAAATTTATAAGATAATGCCAGTCAGTTAAAAATGTTATAATACACAAATATATATATATATATATATATATATATATATATATATATATATATTCAAATATGAAACAATGTCACACACAAGTTCAGAACAGTGGTAACCTCTCTAGGGAATAAGAGAGGGGAGAGATGGACTTCAGACTTTAGCCCTATGTAAAATATTTTATTTTTATTTTTAAAAATAGGATCTGAAGCAAATTCAATAAAATACTAACATCTGTTAAATCTGGGTGGTCAGTATTTGGGTGTCTGCTATCTCATATTCTGACCTTTTCAGAATATATGAAATGCTTCATAATTCAAAATAGGGAGAAAATTTTAAATAGTTTTGGCCATAGAATTCTGGCAAAGGTCTTTTAAGCAGCTCAATAAATTAAACTTCTTGATTTTTCTCAGGCCTTTATCCCAGTCAAATAATTCAAATGGATCAGTAATTATTTCTATTTTTAAGAAAATATTCCCGCCTGATTTCACTTTGATAAATTGTAGGAGTAAGTTAAGCATTTTTCTGGGATTACTTATCCCAATAAATGTCACATATCTCAATTCTGAATCCCACTCAAGATCAGTGAAAGGTTCCATCTTAATGACCATCAGACAACTGAAAACAAAGGCATGAGCTTAGTCCAGCGGTTCTCAATCTGTGGGTCGCGACCCTTTGGGGATCAAAGGACCCTTTCACAGGGGTCGCCTAAGACCATCGGAAAACACATATATAATTACATATTGTTTTTGTGATTAATCACTATGCTTTAATTATGTTCAATTTGTAACAATGAAAATACATCCTGCATATCAGATATTTACATTACGATTCATAACAGTACAAAATTACAGTTATGAAGTAGCAACGAAAATAAATTTATGGTTGGGGGTCACCACAACATGAGGAACTGTATTAAAGGGTCGCGGCGTTAGGAAGGTTGAGAGCCACTGGCTTAGTCTGAGGCATTTGCTCTTAGTGCTGTTCCTCCTCTGATTAGCAAATACTTCTGCCAAGCTTGACCTTGCTATAGCTTAGGCATGTCAGCAGGAGTGGACTCAGAGTTGCTGCCCCAAAGGTCCTGTTTGTCAACCCCAGATCTAAGCACTCAGTACTGTTCCCAACACCTCACAGTTCAACAGTGAACCTACATCTGTAGCCTGCAATCATGGCCCCTCTCCTCTTCCAACTCAAGGTCCTTTCTGGTCTTTGTGGCAACCACCTAAGCCCCCTTGCTTCTCTCAGTCTTGGGGAATTTTCACCAACCTCAGGAAGACCACATCGTTTTCCTTCTCTTTGACCTTCAGATTTCATCTCCTTCTTCCTGGGACGCACTCAGTTTAACTGACACCAAAATGAGCCTAGACTCTCCTCAAAGAGAAGTTTGGGTCAGAGTCATGGTTTGAGTTCAACTTTCATTTTAATTTCTGACTTTGAAAAAGCTGATAATAAGCCCTTGGGGCCAAAAGCTCAGAATTCAGAGCACAAAACTAGGGTCCTCTCTTGTGACATCTCAGAGAAAGACACAGTACCCCTCATACCGGCTTCTACCATGCTTGAACAGCAAAGTCAATAGATAATTCCACTATATTTTGCATAAATGTGACCCCACTTTTACACTGCTTATGCCAATTGTCCAGATATAAAAGCATATGCCCTTTGAGGAGAGTATCTACTACACTTCTACATTTTTGTTGGTAAGAGCTCTTCTTACCCTGCAGTTTCTTCAAAATACGTGTTCGGTAGTAGTTTGCCAATGTACAATCTACCTTTAGTTTGCCAATTCATCCAGCACACCTTCTGCTTTTAGCATTATTTTTTCTCTTACCTCTGACCTATCTCAGGCAAAACACAATGTCAGAGTGGGAAGCTCTGACAGGAGCCGATAATGAATTGTGTCTCTGCGATCTCGTTTTCTCGATGGACCTTTTGCACTGTATCCATCTCACTGTTTTTGTCTGGCTTCCTTTCTCTAGCTTATTTAAAGAACTGCATATTATGGGCATTGCTGTTGCTTGTAGAAAGCTTTTAAAATCTTTTTGGAGGGCTTTGTTTATTTGTGAGTTTGCCTCTGACGGCCCATGTTTCCTGGGCTCCCTTATTGCTTCTCTCTCGGGCAGTCCTTGTACTTTTTGAAAGATGCTTTCCCCCAGGACAGCCTCTTGGATACTGTTGCCAGGAAAGCAGGCAGCATTCTGTTTGAATGCCTGAGCTTTAGATACACGTCACACAAGTGAGTGGCCTTCTCATTTCTAACAGGCAGTTGGTAGTTTTAGAAGTCATCAGGCTTTCTACAGGCATTTGAATATATATAAAATTTTATTTTTCACAAATTAATGCCTAAAGTTTTGTTATCGTTTCTGTTACTCTTTTCTAAATTTGAGTAGTCTAAGGATATTTTGTTTGTTTGCTTTTTGTTCTTTCTGTGATGTTTAACTCATTTCCTTTGTGGGCACCACTGAAAACACAGCAAAGTGCTTTCTGAACCAGCTCCTCTTCACTGTTCAGAACCTAAGCTAGTGGGTATATCAGTTACTTATTACTGTGTTACAAGCTAACACAGAACTTAGTGGCTTCAAACAACAAGCATTTATTACCGCTCATGAGTCTAAGTGTCTGATGAGCAGTTATGCTGGTCTTGGCTGGGCATACCCATGTATTTGTGGTCAGCTATATGTTAAGTAGGCGGGGCGCTTCACATATATGGAGGTCAGCTGGCTGTAAACTAGTCTGGGATGACCTTGGCTGGGGCAGCTGGACTTTCCTTACATAGTCTGTCATTCTCCAGCAGGAAACGACTCTTAAAGTCTAGACTCAGAACTGACATATCATCACTTAGCCATGTTCTATTGGCCAAAGCAAATCATAAGGCCAGCCCAGCTTCCACGTGTAGGGGAATAGACTCCAGTTCTTGAAAGAACTGCCAAGTAATATTATAAGAGGCATAGACACAGGGAGGGGACAAATGGGGGTCATTTTAACGCTTAATCTGCCCGCCTCAGTTGTTCTCCTTTATTTCTTAATTCTAAATATCAAAGTAAACAAACAAAAAAATATTTACTGAGAACCTACGATGACCAAAACACCTTACTAATCACAGAGAGGACCCTATTCTGAAGAAATAGAAAATCTTAGGTAGGATATAAGAATGTAAAAGTTAAGCACTATTTGCAGTCTTGATTTATGAGTAGGCTATGATACAAAATTTATTTTTCCCAGTTGATTACTTAAAAATCTGGAATGCATTTTACCATAGAAAAATATAAATGGTAATTTGGAATGTAGACAAAAACATTTTGAGCTATAATTTGTGGTATGCAATACACTGCTTGATTATACCAGAAATATTACAAAAATAATTACCTTTTTGAGAGGTTTATATTGAAACACTTGCTCCATAATTGTTGCTGAGGAAACACGAGTTAAGTCTCCCACTAGCAGCCTCCCCACTCGCTCATGTGAGGACAGAGTCAGAAAATGGCTCACTCTGAGGTACAAACACTACATTGCACACCCTTATACACTAAGCACTTTTAGAGGTATTATCTTCAATGAACGGTGCCAGGAAAATTAGAAAGCCGCACAGGAAAGAATGAAACTAGACTGCTCTTTGTCACTACACATAAAAATTAATTCCAAAAGGATCAGATACCTAAATTTAAGACTTTAAACAATAAAATACATAAAAGAAAATGTAGGGACCAAACTTAGGAACCTTGGTCTTAGACATGATTTTATGAATTTGACCTCAAAGGCAGGGGAAATAAAAGAAAAAATAAATGAATGGGACTATATCAAACTGAAAAGTTCTGCACAGCAAAAGAAACCAGCACCTCCAATAAGGGGTTAGTATCCAAAAATATAAAGGATAATCTAATTAAAAAATGAGCAGAGGACTTGAGCAGACACTTCTCACAAGAAGACATACTACTGGCCCACAGATATATGGAAAGATAGATGCTCAGCTTCACTGGCTATTAGAGAAATGCAAATCAAAGCCCAATGAAATACCACCTCATGGCTTTATTAGAATCAACAAGACAAGTAATCACAAGTATTGAAAGGTGAAGAAAAAGTAACCCTCATACACTGCTAGTGGGAATGTAAACTGGTACAACCACTATGGAAAACAGTAAGTTACTAAAAAAAATTAAGAATAAAGTTATTGTATGACCCAGCAATCTCTCTTCTGGGTATCTTCCCCAAAACTTTGGAAATATTTATTCCTAATGATATATGTCCCCTATGTTCACTGCAACATTATTCACGGTGGCCATGACATTGAAACAACAAAAGTGTCCTTTGATAGTGATTGATTGGATAAAAAGAATGTGGTACATATTTACAATGAAATACTACTCATTCGTAAGAAAAGATGAAATATTGCCATTTTTTACAACATGGATGGATCTTGAAAAAGTCATGCTAAGTGAAATAAGTCAAATAGAAAGTCAAGAAGCATGTGATTTCACTCATATGTGTGATATAAAACTGAAAGCAACAAGTGAACAAACAAGGCAAACAAATACACAAAACTCACAAGCAGACAACAGTATGGTGGTTATCAGAAGGAAAGGGGGTTGAGAGAGGGAGAAAGGGTAAAAGCAACCAAATACTAGTATATGGTGACAGAAGGAGACCTGACTTTGGGTGGCAAACACAATGCAAATATACAGATGCTGTATTATAGAGTTATACACTTGAAACCTATGTAATTTTATTAACTAATGTCATCCCAACAAATTTAACAAAATTTTAAAAGTAGATGTATTTTCTGTATAATGTTTACAATAGCCCATCTATTACAGATTAGTATAACCCTTTTATAGTTGAGAAAGTTAAGAAACAATGAATACATATAACTTAGCCAAGATTACAATACAGGAAATGATTGTTATGAGTACCCGTTAAATTGCAAAGATCCTCCTTTTCTCACTATCCCACTCTGCCCCGATAAAACAACTGATGTCACATGTAGTCTGAAATGAAATGAAACTCACGAGCTAAACCAGAAAATATCCACCATATACAAATATAACAGTTTCAGAGATGGCTAGTAAATACACCATTAATACAGTATGCTCTTCCAAATGGAATTGAGAGATCAAAGTTATGTTTCATTTGAATCAATATAAACAGTGCATAGCTTTATCCATTGTGCATTGACCAAATGATCATAGCAATTGATGTAACCATAGAAGGAGTCTTGTTTGTGTGGAGGCTTAAAAAAAAGAAGTTGGAGAATAAGAATCTATCTGCCAAGGGATAAGCAGTTTGAAAAACACTGAGACTAATGAGTGTTGTTTTCTGGTCACTGGTTTGGCATATGGTGTTGCAGAATGGGGATAATTGATCAAGGTTTTTCATGGAAAAAGTAAAATTTTATTTTTAAAAATTCATAAATTCCTTTTACAACCCAATATTCTTTCTTGGAATAATTTGCTCAGCTTCTCTAAGAAAATTTACCGAGCCTATTTTGGTTTCCAAGTTACCTTGGTAAGGAGAAGCCCTAGCTAGCTAGTACACTAAATCCTGAAACCTTCTCTCCTGGACCTAAATACCCAGTTTCCTGTGTGTTTTATTGGCATGTCTTAAAAATCCCTTTCTAATCAACTTACGGGCTGTAAAAGTTTGTTTCTAAGGTCATTTATTTGAACTTGGAATTGATTTGTTTTTGTTGCAACAATGTTATAAGTCAAGAGTCACAAATTTTAGTATGTACAGGAGAACAGGCAGGGCCAGGTGCCAGACAGCAGAGGGTGACAGGGACAGTGGTGAATAAGGGAGTACGGGTCTCCATGGAAAGCACCCCAACTCTCATTAACAACAACAACAACAGTGCTAGCCAAACACAATAAGCCTGCAGATCAGATTTCTTGACAACATGCCATCTTGATTATTAATGTCATGTGATTTGTAGAGTAGTCCCCAAAGACTTCCCACTCTTTAGCCACTGTAAAGGAAAACAGCCCTTCATCGCATCTTTAAAAAAAGGTTCTGGTCTTGCAAATCTGAGCTTCATACTGAAAATGAACTCAACAAAATATTGTTCCTTCAAAGTCTGTGTCTGAGCATCTCACCAGCCCCCTTCTCTTAGACACATTAGGTTAAGCACATCATACCTAGGCATCAATTTGGGGGGAAATTCACATCTTTACTAATGCTGATTCTTATAATTCATGAACGCAATATGTCTCTTCATTTATTTAGATCTTTAAATTCTTTTACCAGAATCTTGCTTATTTTAACATAGAAGTGTAGAATATGTTTTGCTGAATAAGAATGCTAAGAGCAAACATCCTTGCCTCCTAGTTCCTGATTTTATGGGAAAAGCATTCAGTCTTTCACTATTAAGTATAGTATTAGCAAAAGGGTGCTTAGAATGCACTTTATCAAGTTAAGTAAGTTCCTATCTATTTCTATTTTTTTTTTCAGAGAGATTTTGTCGTGAATGGATGTTGAATTTTGTCAAAAGCTTTTCCTGCATCAATTGATATGATCATATGATATTTGTCCTTTGATCTGTTAATATAGTAGATGACATTGAATTATTTCTAAGTTGAACCAATATTTAGCCTTGCATCCCGGGAATAAACCCCATTGGTCATGGTGCATAATTTTCTTCATATGTTGCTTAATTTTATTTGCTAATATTTTGTTAAAGATTTTTGCATCTATAGTCATGACAGATAGTGGTCTATAATTGTGTTTTTTGTTGTTGTTGTGTTGATATCAGGGTGATACTAGCTTCATTAAATAAATGGGGAAGTATATCAATTTCATCTACTTCTGGAGGAGTGTCTTAGCCCATTTAGGCTGTTATAACAAAAGTTGAGGCCCAGTGCATGGATTCGTGCACAGGTGGGGTCCCATGGCCTGGCCAGTGATCAGGGCTTATGGGGGAGTTGGGGAGGGGTCAGCCGGCCAGGGGGAGGGCCGATTGAGGGGGCTAGCAGCTACTGGAGGTTGGCCAGCACGGGAGGTTGCCCCCCCACCACGCCGTGACACACTCAACATACTAGGAATAGAGCAACAATGACCTCAATACAATTAGGACCATCTATATGAAAAGTCTACAGCTAAAACAATCCTCAATGGTGAAAAATAATTAAATATTTCCCTCTAAGGTAAGGAAGAAAATAAGGATGCTCACTCTCACTGCTTCTACTGAATAAAGTACTGAAAGTCCCAACCAGAGCAGTTGGGCAAGAAAGAGAAATAAAGGCATTCAAATGAGAAAGGAAGAAGTTAAATTATCTGTTTGTAGATGAGATGATTTTACATGTAGAAAACTCTAAAGATTACACACACATACACACACACATAGCCTATTAGAACTATATAAACATCTATAATAATAAAAGCATAATATGCTAATTAGACTGGAGAGCTGAACGACTTTCTGGACAAAGCTGCCATGGCAGGGGCTGAGGCAGAGGTGGTTAGGGGTAATCAGGCAGGCAGGCGACTGGTTAGGGGAGATCAGGCAGGCAGGCAGAATGGTTCGGGGTGATCCAGCAGGCAGATGAGCAGTTAGGAGTCAGCAGTCCTGGATTGAGAAAGGGATAGCCGACTGCTTACAGGATGGGGCCTAAACTGGCAGTCGGACATCTCCCAAGGGGTCACGGATTGTGAGAGGGTGCAGGCCGGGCTGAGGGACCCCTCCCTCCCGTGCACAAATTTCGTGCACCGAGCCCCGAGTAGCCAATAAAGTTGCAGGATAAAAAATCAACTTGTAAAAATCTATTGCATTTTTACCCAGTAACAATGAACAATCCAAAATAAAACTAAAGAAATTAAAAAGCTTACTTTGTTTATAATTACATAAAAAATAAAATACATAGGAATAAACTTAACCAAGGAGGCAAAGATGTCTACACTGAGAACTACAAAACATTGTTGAAAGAAATTAAAGAAGACACAGATAAATGGAAATATATTCTGTTTTCATGGTTTGGAAGACTTAATATTGTTAGAATGTTCATACTATCCAAAACAATCTACAGATTCAGTGCAACCCCTATAAAAGTCCCAAGGCATTTCTTTTTTAATATGGAACCACAAAGAATCCCAAATAGCCAAAACAACTTTGAGAAAAAAGAGCAAAGATGGATGCTTCACACTTCTGATTTTAAAACACATTACAAAGCGACAGTAATAAAAAAGCACAGTACTAGCGTAAAGAGAAACATACACAAATGGAACTATATTGAGAGCTCAAAATAGGTCCACAGTTATACTTAAATGTGACAAGTGTAATTTATGCAAGGGTGCCAAGAATACACAATGATCAATGGATATCCTCTTTAACAATGGTGCTGGCAATACTGAGTATCCACAAGCAAAATAACGAAATTAGGCTCGTTACCCCACAAACAAAAATCAACCCCAAAAGATTCAAAGACTTTTAACATAAGACCTGAATTTATAACCTCTTAGAAGAAGACATTGGGAAAAGTTTCATGACATTGATCTTAGCAATGATTTCTTGGATATGACATTAAAAGCAGAAGTAATCAAAGCCAAAATAAACAATCTTCCACTAAAAAAACCTGTCAAAATGAAAAAAAACATAAGCACAGAAAAGCAATCAGAGAATTGCAGCAGAGTGAAAGGCAATCTATGAAACTGGGAGAAAATATTTACAATATTTATATATCTGATAAGGGATTAATATCAAATTTGCAAACAGTAGCTCTGGCAAGTAAAACTCACCAAACAAACAAACCAATCAAAAAATGGTCAGTGGACTGAACAGACACCTCTCCCAATAGGTATATGAAAAGATGTTCAACCTTACTAGCAATTCGGGAAATGCAAAGCAAAACTACAATGACATACCACTTCACACTCATCAGAATGGCCATTATCAACAAGTAATAACAGGTGTTGGAGAGGTTGTGGAGAAAAGGGAACCCTCATTCACTGCTGGTGGGAATATAGTCTGGTACAGCCACTGTGGAAAACTGTCTGGTGATTCCTCAAAATATTAAAAATAGAGCTACCATATGACCCAGCAATCTCTCTCCTGGGTATGTGTCTGAAAAACTTGAAAACATGTATTCTCAAAGATAAATGCACCCTACGTTCAATGCAGCATTATTTACGGTGGCCAAGACATAGACACAACCAAGGTGCCCTGCGATAGAGGACTGGATAAAGAAGATGTGGTATATACAGACAATGGGATACTACTCAGCCCTAAGAAAAGATGAAATGCCGCCATTTGTGACAACAGGGATGGACCATGAGAACAGTATGCTAAGTGAAATAAGTTGGTCAGAAAAAGCTAAGAACCATGTGATTTCACTCAAATGTGGGATATAAAACTGAAACTCATGTACACAAACAGCACTGTGGTAGTTGCCAGAGGGAAAGGGGTGGGGAGAGGGAGGAGTGAAGGAGGCCTAATATATGGTGATGGAAGATGATTTAACTTTGGGTGGTGGGTACCAGTGCAATATACAGACCTTGTAACAGAAACTGACACCTGAAACCTATATGATCATATTAACCAATGTCACCCCAATAAATTTAATTTAAAAATAATAAAATTAAAATAAAATGTAAAAGGAACTCCTACAACTCCGTAGCAAAAATAAATAAATAAATAAACATCCTAATTTTAAAAAGGACAAAGTAATTAAGTAGATATTTCTCCAGTGAAGACATACAAATGGCCCAAAGGAAGTTTCTTAGTCTCTCTATGCCTCAGCTTTCTCATAGGTAAAATGAAAGGAATTGTCCATATTTTGTGGAAGACTTTGGAAAAATTTAATAAGATTAATCCATATGAATGTATTAGAGAAGTATATGGCCCACAATAAGCACTCAATAAATTATACTAATAGTTATACTTCCCAAAAGATACAGTATGATTAAATTGGTTTGCTTTGACTACTAGAGGACAGAGTGAATACTAAGCCAGCTTCAAGGCAGGCATTGTCTCTCATGTCAATTTATCAGGTATTTGAGGCTTCATATATTTCTGGCACTACAATGTATTCATCTCATAAAGATTTTTAAAAAGTTACCTCCCTTAAAATATATGCTAAGTATGTAGATATTCAATATGTCCATAAATGTGGCTCAAAATAATCCAATATTATTTATTAAATGTACTCCTTTCTTCCTATTTTCTTTTTCTTAGAGCGAACAATATATCTAGAATCTAAGTGTTGGCAGGAAGTATTATAAACTGGGTTTCTAGATAAACTGTACTAACCATTTAAATTTTATAAAAAAATTTCTGCATTTTACAAAAAAGAAAAAATTAAAAGTATATTTAGAACTAGCTCCATAGCCATTTGGAAGTAAGTGTGAAGGAACAAGAGCAGAGGTGGTTAGCGAATATCTTTTAATACATGATTGGACTCAGTATATTTTAACACGCTGTGGGTGTACCAGTTGAAAGACTAATTGTTAGCAAGGAAGAAGAAATGGAGGCAAGTTTAAAAACAAAATGCTAAGAATCACTGATTAGTTCTCTCTCTCTCTCTCTCTCTCTCTCTCTCTCTCTCAGAAAATGTGATTTAGGTATTTATATCTTGAAGAAGTTTTCAGAGAATGCACTCATTGAAGTTTTCAGTAGCTATTCTTTTACTTATATTTAGCACAAAAGCAGTCACTATTCTCAGCATAATTATTCTGTGCTGCTCTATATAATTTCAGTGCTCTTGGTCTGAACAGAGACAAACTAATTCTTTTGGCCCAGATATTCAGGAATCAACACTCAGCTGATGACATTTTCCCAAAGGCTGCACATACCTCAGCACCCATTGTTCACAATACAGACTCCAAGGGATTGAGGTAAAATCCAAGTTTTAGATTTAAAAAAAAAATCTCCAGTCCTCAGTTTGTGGGTAAAAAAAATGCAGTCACATTAACCTCTAGACATCGCAAGCTTATCTATAACCCAGAACCTCGATCACCCTCTGAAGTGTATTCTATTAGCTTCCTAGTGTTAGGGTAACAGTGTCATACACAGGGGTGCTTAGAAAATGTATTGTCTCATAATTCTGGAGGGAAGAACAAAATCAACAAGGCCATGCTTCTGAGGGCACTGGGGAAGGAATGTGGCACACTAATGGTGTCATTTTAATTTGGGGACTTTTGTCAAAATCCTATTTTCAAATAAGGTCACATTCTGAGGTACTGAGGAGTAAAACTTCAATATATCTTTTTTTGGGGGGAACACAACTCAACTCATAGCATATGCTTTCTTAGCATCAGTGGGGACTCCCAGGCTACATCTGATATGAATTACCCAGGGTTATTACCCACCTGCTATTCCGCTCCTATTCTGGGCCATAGAGTTCAACACACTGCTTAGTCAGCAGTTTTATTCAGACATTATTAGCTGAATGACTACTGTGTGAGGAATGCATTAGAAAGCAAAAAAGAAATGGTTGTTGCCAACAAGTAACCAAATAATAGTATAATTAAAAAGGGTGTTACCTGTTTTAAAGGCTATGGGCAGGGTGGAGGGGAAGAGAATAATAAAAGGGAAGGGAGACTCACCTATCTAGGATAGTCATGGGAAGCCACTCTGAAGAAGTTACCTTTTTACCTAGGACCTGAAGGATGAATAAAGGTCAGCAGAAGATTAAAAAACATAGTTTCTTATTTCAGCCAGAGGGAATCGTATGTGCAAAGGCCCGGAGGCAGGAAAAAGCTTGGCCTGTTTTAAGGTCTGAAAGACGAATAAGAAGTCTAGACTTTTCTATACCCATTTTATAGAGTGAGAGAGTAATATTCCCTAATCCACACAACAAACAAAGGCAGAATTGGCTTTGGACCTACTTTTGCCTTGCCACGGTGTCTTCCTCCACGGCGCTGATTAACTACTAGCTCCTTATGTTCGCATCTGCCTTCCTCCCTTTCCTGCTCCTACTTATGTTCAGATGCTGGTCACCTTGCTGTGGGATTCCTGCAGCAGCCTTGCCATCTCCAGTTCTATCCTCCTGAAATGTATTCTTCATCCTCCAGTTAGAGAGGACAGATAACTGAGTCAGTGCTCCGTTTAATATCCTCTGCTGAATCCACACTTCTTTCAACAGCATGACTGCAGGAAGGCCCCTTACGGTGCTCTATAAGGATTGCGGTGCTTGGTCTCTGCTCCCAATTCAGGCCAACTGTCTGCAACCCTTGCGTCAACCTTGAGCATCACAGGCACCACGTTTCATGGTCCTTTCCTTTATTATGTTGTTTCCCACCTCTAATCTATGCTCATGTTGTTGCCTTGGTTTCAGTACATTTTTGGTGAAGTCATACATTCTTTACCATCTAGCTAATGGGCTTCCTCCTCCTCAATGCTTCTCTGAGAACTTCTTGACTAGGCTACCTGACCCTCCCTGACACTCCCACGTGCAAATCCCTACCATTGACCTTAGCACATCCCTCTATAGTTGTGTTTGTTAGTGGGTTGCCCCACTGAGAACAACTTCAGGGCGAAGACTATTCTTTCTTCTTCTTTGTACACATCCAGTAGTTTCTGCAACATATGGGATGCTTGACAGTCTTCTGCTGAGAATACGGATGAATGAGATGCCCGAGATATAGTTAAGAAATAAACTTCACGAGTTTGAAGCTATCCTACACATTTTAACGAGTCCAGCATCCATATTTCTCTAACTCACGCCTTTCCACCTTCCTCAAAAACTTCTTTCTATACCAATAACTTCTGCCACTCACCAAACTGATTTACCACACCAGCTGGGAAGACACATTTCCCTTTACTCTTCTTGGTGAAGCCCTGTACCAGTTCCCAGTAAGAGGCACTGGGGTTAATAAGAGACTCATTCTTTAGTCAGAAGAGTTCATGCTTAATTACTTAATAAAGATCACAGAGAACGTTTCAGAGAGTGAGCACAGTCATGACAAGTAACCCTTCCATTTTATAAGATCCAAAAAGATGCCCACGCTAGGTGATTCCAGGTAAACATTCAGCACTGTTAACATAAGGTCCTAGTTACTAGAACAGAGAAGCCAAGGGAGCCCTTCCCCTTAGGAAGCGGTTCTCAACCGGTGGGTCGCGACCCCTTTGAGGGTCGAACGACCCTTTCACAGGGGTCGCCTAAATAATACTGCATATCAGATATTTACTTTACGATTCATAACAGCAGCAAAATTACAGTTATGAAGTAGCAACGAAAATAATTTTATGGTTGGGGGTCACCACAACATGAGGAACTGTATTAAAGGGTCGCGGCATTAGGAAGGTTGAGAACCACTGCCTTATAGAGTGAATCCTGGACAAAGTTTCTTCCTCTACACATCCTGTATGTGTCATAGGCTCTTCTGAGGGAGACCCTTGCTTAACCAGCTGGACAAGGCTGACCGACCACTAGAAGTATTTACTCTTGTGATAGTGAAGTACACTGGGGCATCGGCAACCAAGTCATTCAGGAAGCAGGCAAGGCTTAAGGTTTCTACAAGTTCTTATTAGTCAACTGTGCTGTATCCAACCCATGGCTATACCTGCAAAAAACTAGTGAGATTTGTAAAGAAGTAAATTACCATTTTAAAGATTAAAATAGCAAAATTAATAATGATAAGAAGGAATATTTTGAAATAATTTCCCTGCATTTATAGCATGGCCAGTGAAGAGTACTGTCAAATCAACCAGGTGACTTCCGTTCTTGGCTCTGCCACTCGATGGCTAGGGAACCATGGGGATTTAATTTGATTTCTATGAGTCTTAGTTCCCTCTGTGGTGCCACCCTTCTGCTTCTCACAGTATACTTGCCATACAGACCTCCTTTCAGGGACTTAAACCCACATGCTCTTTCCCACCTTGTGGTCTTTGCATGTGCTGTTCCTTCTACCAGAAACATTCTTCTGTAGCTAGTCACATGGCTGACCACTTCTCAGATGTCAGGTCTTCCCTCCTCAATTTATAGTAGCATATTTATTTTGCTGATTGGCTCCTTTACACTTTATTTTCCCCACTACCCATTTAGGGTCCAGGAAGGCAGGGACTTTATATTGTTCACCATCACATAACTGCTGCCTTGCATAATACCGGCACACATGGGCGTTTAATGAGGACTTGCTGAGAATAACTTACTTCCTCTACGTGCTTTGAGAGTAAAATGAATGAGATATATATAAAGGATCTAACTCAGTTCTTGACCCATGTAGGCATCAATAAATGTTGATACCTTCCTTTACTCTCCCTAAGTGAAGCACTCATAAAATTAAAACCTAGGTGACATTGAACGTATAGGAATAAAATGTAAACATAGTAGCCAAAAGATTGTCATTGATCTTTAAGCTTTCTGAAAGAATAGGAATAATATTTGTACATATATAATGATAACTCAAAAGATTACAACATTCAAAGTTGGTATTATCACCTTTTCCCATCTGCCCTTTTATTTATTTTTAAACAGATTGGTAATAGAAAGCTAGAAATACAAGATACATTGTGCTAAGAAATATTAACCATGCTCTTTGACAAGAAGAAATATTAACCATGCTATTTGACAGGCTATGAATTGGAGCCAGACTTCTGAATCTCAGGCCTGAGCAAATTATTGTTTATTACAATGAAAATATACAATTCACTTTGCAAAGATTGAGCTATTTTTCATCGGGGCTAAAACATACAAATTCCACCTCCCTTGCCTCCTTTCATGAAACTTGCTACAAAAGATTCTCCTTTGCTCTAATTCTCTACCAACAAAATTTCTGTCTTTAGAGAAGTCCTGATTAAAAAAATCAAATGAGACACAAACCTACTGTAAGCTCTGTCAGGTAGAAGAATTGCAGGGTGAGCTACTTAATAGTATTTGCTTCCTTGGTCACTTTACTCAAATAAAGAGAAGGCATTCAATCTTAAGAACAAAGAAATTAGTGAAAATAAACTATATTATTTGTTAATCATGTACTCTTGATATCATTAGATAAATAAATATGCAACATAGAATCAGAGTCTCTCTCTTTCTTTTACCAGATTCAAATACATTTTAATGTTGTTGTTTTTAAATTAAATTTATTGGGCTCAGCTAGTGTGGCTCAGTGGTTGAGTATCAACCTATGAACCAGGAGATCATGGTTCAATTCCAGGTCAGGACACATGCCCTGGTTGGGGGCTGATCCCCAGTGGGGGACATGCAGGAGACAGCTGATCAATGATTCTCTCTCATCATTGATGTTTCTAGCTCTCACTCTCTCTCCTTCTCTGAAATCAATAAAAATATATTTTAAAAAATTTATTGGGTTGACATTGGTTAATATGATCATATAGTTCTTTTGCAAAAGAAAAAGGACTGAAGGGATTATTGTACAATTCCTCAGTTTACAATTGAGGAAACTGAGGCCTCAAGAAATTAGGAGAATTTCTAGGTAGAAGTGAGCAATACTCAACGTCCAAGTCACCAACTCCACTGGCCTTTTATTTCCATGATTTCTTTTCTTCCCTTTGGCCTAGTTTTCCATTAGAATAACTGTTCCCAATCTTCTTGCCATTCAGCTTTTGATCTGGGACCATATTCTTTACCAGATGGCCCAGAGATTAGAGACTAAAATAAACTGAAACCATTCTTGAAAAATGTGTATTGTTTATTTCCATTATTACTAATAATATGTGCGTGTTTTGTTTCCTCACTCACATGCTGTGGAAATAGTCACTCCAAAATAAATTCTCAATCAACACTATTCTCCTCTCAGTGTCCAGGAATAAGCAGTCTTTAGGCACAGCGAGAGAGTCTTCTCATCCCCCTCTACAGATTTCTTTTTTTGAAAGGCATAAAAGTTAGAAAAGAATGAGGTGGTGAGGCCTGGGGCTGCCGACTGAACACCCTGCACCAGTGCTGTGTTTTCTACCATACAGACAGAGATTCTTCCACACAGTCAAGAAGTGTAGACTAAGCCACAAAGAACTCTAGGGTGAGAGGGCATATAACTGTGACAGAGTGACTAACCCTAGTTGGCAGGTCCTCTGTGGGATACCCTGTTCTTTCCACTTATTTAGACAACAGAAGAGGGAGCAGCAGTAACATGCCATCCAAGGACATTATGCCCTGTGAGATAGTGAGAAATTTTGCAGCTTGTTTTCCAGAATTAGGAAACCAATGTGCCCTCAAATTGTGACAGTAATCTATATGAAAGGGCTTCAGTTAATCAGTTTATAGATATGTATTTAGGGCTTACAATGTGGCGGGCCCTATGCCAGAGGCCAAAAATATCTGGGTTCATACAGGACAACTAGCTTTTCATCTCCATGTGGAAGCTGCACGTGGTGCTTTGCATGGGTAATGGGCCTTAGAGCCCTTCTCATTAGAAATAAGTTCCGTCCTTACATCAATAACTACCTCTTGATTATCTACTCTGTCCAGGAAACCATGTTAGTCTTCATATGGGATATAAATACAAAGAGCCCATAGCCTCAAACAATATTGGCTATGAGTTGGGAGCCAAGATATACAGAAAAAAAAAAAAAGGTAATAATGAAAATAAGTGGTGGTTCTGAGGTTCTGGAATGTTTTTTATCTTGATCTAGATTGGGTTACATGGGTGTATACATATGTAAAAATTCATCAAGCTACATACTTACTAGTAAGATTTGTGGACTTTCTAAAGATTTAAAAATAATTCAAGGCATTTTATGTTTTATGTATATATTCATCAAATTCAAAAAACTGACATGAACCTTTATATAAAGATATACACAATCACCAAATTACAAAATAAATATAGGGGGAACAGGAGGAGAGAAAAATAAAAAATAAAAATAAGAAGCCAGAGTTAATGTTATTACCCCCAAAATACATGCCATTAAGTCTGACTTGTCGCTTGTGGTGGGCTGCAATTCTGGCTCTGAGCCTATGAAAAGAGGGAGGCATGACTCACAATTACCACAAGATGAAAACAAAACAGCAACTCAAGAGAAGCCCAGCTATTCTTGGTTTTGAGGGCTGAGAAACATTTTTCCCATGGGTCAGTGTGGAAAGGACGCTGTGAAATGTAGGAAACCATGTCCCCGACAACATACATGCAGTAAATTCGATAGTGCTTTTGGTTGGGTGGTTTCTTATAAAAATGTTTTATGTGGGCCAATGGTATAATGACAGAGCGCAGTTCAGAGAAAAGCAATTACACATGGGCCAGAATGATATATATCAGGCTAGGAAGTGTCATACAAGTCGAATAGATATTCTTATAGATTCAAATCAGGGGAGCAGTGTTGTGGTCTGGAGAGATTCAGAAAGGCTCCATCAAGAAGGGGATGTTCAGTTGGGTCTTGAATAAAGATTAGAAGACATCAATTCAGTTGACAGGAATGACGTCATTCCTAGTAGTAAGGGAATAATGCAAACCAAGGGTGAAGGAAGCATGTGACAGGAAAATTTAAGAAAACAAGTGGGCTAGGCTGGTTTATGATGAAAGAATGGACAAGAAGACTGAAAAGGTAAGTTGCAGCCAGAGTTTGGGGACATCAGAAACCAGGCTGGGAGGTTAATTAATTATTGTATAGACAAAGGGCGCAATGCTAAAATATTTCAGGTTTATGGAAAGAGGAATGTTATGATAAAAGCTGTTAGTTAGGAAGATTTATCTGCCGATCTTTAGCCGGATACATCAGAAAAGCAAGAAGGAAATTAAGTTAGAAGGTTCTTCCTCAAGGCTGCTAGACAATGCCTCTCTGATGAGACACAGACATCTCCTCATTCTACCTGTACATAAGGCTAAAGAACTGGCTGACAGTAACTTTTCCCAAGACAACAATGAAGCCACACCCATAACTACAAGTTAGTCCCCTCTCCTGGGCCATGGTTTAAACTTAGGCTGTGGCTTGAAACAACAACAAAAAGCAGCTAAGGAAACCAGAGAAGAAGTTTTGGATCTTTCTCAAAGCAACATGGAAAAGAAGGCAGAGATGGAAAACAAAATATTTTGGAAGGGAGTGGAAAAGATGATCCACTCATGGTGCTTAATGCATACGAGGAAGGAATGTTTATGCTGAAAACAAGAGAGCTGGGCTGCCTCCCTGGCCTCCCCAGTAGAAAACAAAAGACACAATGAAGACCTGAAAAAAGAGGACATCTTCCTCACAGGGCTCAGGCTTTTCCCCAGGGACACACTCAGGGGCTCCAACTGTCTTTTCTTCAAAGAGAGAGAGCCTGTCTCCTGCTGTTTCTGGACCCAATGCTGCTTGCTGTCTGCAGTTCGGAGACACATACCGCTCCAGTGCGGCTCTGTCATTCCTCTGCTGTGTTTGCAAAGCTGGCGGCCTCGCCGAGCATACTCACTGTTCTCTACCTCCCACAAAACCCCCAGATTCCTTTTCAAAATGCTTCTGTGTCTCTGTGTGTAGCTGACCCACCAGGCCAATGATCAGGAGGCTCCCACTCAGCATGTGAGGGAAGATTAAACAAATGCAACGGCATAAGAACCTTGCTTCTGCTTTGAGTTGGTTGAAATAATAATGTGTATACTGCTGTTGTTTAAGAAAGAGAGAGAGAGAGAGAGAGAGAGAGAGAGAGAGAGAGAGAGAGATGGAGAGAGAGAGATCAACAGGCTCCACCTACTGGCGTAGGAAGCTTCTGTAAAGCTGAGACCCATCCTCTCAAACTAAAGCTTAAACCCACTCCCAAGGTCTCTCATTGACAATGCCATGCCAGAATGTCCATGAGCACGGCTGGGCTTCTCTAGTTGTCCATCTATTAAAACTGTGTGTGTGTGTCCAACACTTCTGGGACCATGGAAAGAGCACTTGACTGAGAACCAAAATGCCTAAATTCTAGTTCCAACTCTACCACTCACTATTCCAGTGACAATGAGCAAACAGTTTTCTTTGACGTCCCAATTTTTTCAGCTGTAACATGGAATCACGGTCCTTTTCCTCTCCATCTTACAGGTGGTGCGGAGAGTCTAATGGACATGGTTGTGGACATGTAGGCCTTTGTAACCATAAAACTGTACACGCAATCTGAAGAGGTCTTAGCCTAGTGGAGTTTTGCTGGGAAGAGGTTTCAGAAAAATCTTTCGTTGGGGGGAAACTTTCATGTTAGGGTAATTTCTATGGATCTTGAGTCTTTGTTAGACTGTAGCCTCAGTGTGACATTGCTCCCAGCTCATCCTCTGACCAGTGTGCTACTCACTCTGCCTCTGCAGGTGTGGGAGCTGGTGGATGAAGGAGCTGGGAACTTTGCTGAGAAAGCCTTCTCTAGGTCAGTCATCCCTCGGAACTTTGCATGCTGTGTGAGGTAAGTGATGGAAGGGAACCCTTTCTCCTACATTGATATCTTGGCTGTTTTCCATCCTACCAGCCACATAGGAAAGAGGACTGGAACGAAGCCTGGAGATTACATAGGCAACCATCACATTTAAAGATGAGCGATGGGCGACTCTGAGTCTGAGGGACTCGCTCAAAGTTACACAGCCAGCCAGCTGGGCTAACACAGTTCTCAAGTTCATAGATGGCCAGGTCTAAACTTAGCTGAACTAATGACACACAGGATAGCTTTGAGATGGTTATTCACCTTCCCATGACTTTGTTTACTCATTTAAAAATAGAAATGAAAATGATCCTGCCTTGAAGGGCTCTAGGGCAGTGCTGGCAAGAAGAGAACGTGCTTTGCCAATTGCATCTCTTTTAAATGCTTTTAATTATTATCCATTAATTAAAATGAAAAAGCCTGAATTAAAGCCAAAGTTGTGGGATAGTTTAACATGAATAAAATTAGCTTATTTATTTGTATTATATATGTAATATATATGTACTATAATAATACAACATAAAATATATTACATATATTATATATTTACTAGAGGCCCGGTGCACAAAAATTTGTGCACTCGGGGGGAAGAGGGTCCCTCAGCCTGGCCTGTGCTCTCTCGCAGTCTGGGACCCCTCAGCAGATGACCACCTGCTGGCTCAGGCCCACTCCCCATGGGATTGGGCCTAAGATGGCAATCAGACATCCCTCTGGCAGCCTGGCAGCCCTCGGGGGATGTCCACTTGCCAGCGGGGAGCAGGCCTAAACTGCAGTTGGACATCCTTAGCGCTGCTGAAGAGGCAGAAGAGGCACCACCACCACCACTGTACTGGCAGCCATCAGCCTGGCTTGTGGCTGAGCAGAGCTCCTCCCATGTGAGAGCGCCCTGACCACCAGAGGGCAGCTTCTGCATTGAGCATCTGCCCCCTGGTGGTCAGTGTGTGTCATAGTGATCAGTCATTCCCAGTCCTTCTGTTGTTAGGGTTCAGTTTGCATATTACCCGTTTACTATATAGGATAGAAGTCTGGTGCTTGGGTGGGGGCTGGCTGGTTTGCCCTGAAGAGTGTCCTGGATCAGGGTGGGGGTCCCGCTTGGGTACCTGGCCAGCCTGGATGAGGGGATGATGGCTATTTGCAGCTGGTCATACCCCCTTCAGGGTGGGGGTCCCCACTGGGGTGCCTGGCCAGCCTGGATGATGGGCTGATGGCTGTTTGCAGCTGGTCACACCCCCTTCAGGGTGGGGGTCCCCACTGCGGTGCCTGGCCAGCCTGGATGATGGGCTGATGGCTGTTTGCAGCTGGTCACACCCCCTTCAGGGTGGGGGTCCCCACTGGGGTGCCTGGCCAGCCAGGATGACAGGCTGATGGCTGTTTGCAGCTGGCCACACCCCCTTCAGGGTGGGGGTCCCCACTGGGGTGCCTGGCCAGTCTGGGTGAGGGGCTGAGGGCCATTTTCAGGCTGGCGGGTGACTGAAGCTCCCAGCCTCTTTTTTTCTTCTTTTTTTTTCTTCTGGGATTTATTTACCTTCTATGGCTGTCACTGGAGTTGAGAGCCAGCTCCAGCTCTAAGGTCATGGCTGGCTGAAAGCAGGTATCTGGGTTTGTTTAGATTGTATAATTGAAACTCTGTTACCATCACTGGCACTCTAAGCTCTGAGCCCGCTGCCAGCTGAAAGCAGGTTTCTGGAGTTTGTTTAGCTTCTATAATTGCAACATTGTTGCATCCGGAGCTCAGAGCTGGGCTGCGGCAGGCAGGGAACCTTGGCTTCCTCCATCACTGGAGCAAGCAAGCCTCATGTTCGCTTCAGCTGCGTGGCTGCCGGCCACCATCTTGGTTGGCAGTTAATTTGCATATCTCGCTGATTAGCCAATGGGAAGGGTAGCAAAGTTACGGTTAATTACCATGTTTCTCTATTACTAGATAGGATAACAAAATATAATAATATAGTTATATATGTTAATTTCTCAATAATATGATTATATGATAAGAAAATATAATCAACAGGTAATTTATACATACATATATACATACATATTATAAGTTTGAGATATCTACAATATGCCAAAAACACTGAAGACTATTATTAATATTTTGTTAACAATTCAAAACATGATGAGAGTAAATTACTGAATTTTTAAAATTAATAAATTGTATTTTTTAACACACCTGTAGGTTCAGAGCAACTTGATGAGGAAGTACAGAGTTCCTATATAGCCACTCCCCACCCCCCAAACTCCTCGGTAGGAAGTCCTGCACTATAGTCATACACTGGTTATAATCAATGAACCTATGTTGACACATCATTACTACCCACAGTCACACTGCAGTTCACTTTTGGTGCTGTACATACAGTCTATGAATGTGGACAAACTGACATGTATCGACCATTGCAGTATCATACAGAATAGTTGTTTCATTGCCCTACAAATCCTCTGGGCTCCACTTATTTAGCCCTCACCGCTCTCCCCCCTCCCTTCCCCCCCCCCCCCGCCCCAACTCTTGGCTTACACTGATCTTTGTGCTGTCTCTGGTTTTGCCTTTTCTGGAATGTCATACAGTTGGAAGCATACCGTATGCCTCCTTCTGAGACTAGCTTTTGAAACTTAGTAATATGCATCTACTTCTCCTCCATTTCTGTTTAAGGCTTGATAGCTCATTTCTTTTAGTGCTAAACAGTATTCCACCGTCTGAATGTACCAGAGCTTATTTTTTCACTAACATACTGAAGGACATCTTAGTTACTTCCAGGTTTAAGGAATTGTGAATAAAGCTGCTATAAACATTATGTGCAGGTTTTCTGTGGACAAAAGTTTTCAGTTCACTTGGGTAAATACCCAGGAGTATGACTGCTGGATCATGTAGTAAATATATGTTTAGTTTTGTAAGAAACTGCCAATCTCTCTTTCTACGTGACTGCACCATTTTGCATTTTCATCAGCAATAAGTGAACATTCCTGTTACTCCACATTCTCATCGGCATTTGTTGTTGTTAGTGGAAATGGAATTTAACTATCAGATAGGTGTGTGGTGGTATCTTGTTTTTAGTTTGAGATTCTCTATGACATGTAATGTTGAGCATTTTTCCACATGCTACTTGCCACCTGCCTATCTTCTTTGTTACAGAGATGTCTGTTCAGGTCTTTTTCCATTTTTAAGACTTTATTTTTTAGAGCATTTTTAAGGCCACAGCAAAATTAAGAGAAAGTTACAGAGATCTCCCTAAGACTCCTGCCTACAACGCATGCACCCATAGGCATAGCTTCTCCCACTATGAACATCCTCTACCAGTGCTACATATGTTAAAAGTGGCGAGTTTACAATGATACATCATAATCACCCAAAGTCCAGAGTCCATTATGGTTCACTCTTTGTGTTGTACATGCTAGGGATTTGGACAAATGTACAACGATATGTATCTATCATTATGGTAGCATACAGAGTTTTTTTCACTGCGTTAACAATCCTCTGTGTTCCACCTATTCATCTGACCCACCCTCTCCCCAAACTCTGACAACCACTAATCTTTGTGCTATTCCTATAGTTTGACCTTTTTCCAGAATGTCATATAGCTGAAGTCTTTTGCTCAGTTTTTTAAAAAAAGTAGTTCAGTTTCCTATTGTTGAATTTTAAGAGTTCTTTGTATATTTTGGATAACAATCCTTTATCAGATGTGTCTTTTGTAAATATTTTCTCTCTGTGTGGCTTGTCTTCTCGTTATCTTGATATGGTCTTTCAAAGAGCAGATTTTATTTTAATTAAGTTCATTTTATCAATTATTTCTGTTACAGATTGTGCCTTTCTTGCTATATTTAAAAAGTCATTGCCATACTCAAAGTTATCTAGTTGTTTTTTTTTTCTCCTATTTATTTTCTAGTTTTATAGTTCTGCATTTTACATTTAGGTCTATTATTCATTTTGAGTTCATTTTTCTTAAAAAAAAAACGGCATTAATTCTATGTCTATATTCATTATTTTGTAGGTCCAATTGTTTCAGTACCAGCTGTCAACTATATTCATGTAAGTTGATTTCTGAGCTATTTTGTTCTATTGACTGTTCTTTCGCCAATACCACACTGTCTTGATTACTGTAGGTCAGTCAATGATGGACCATATTCACAACAGTGGTACACCATATAGCCTTGGTGTATAGTAGGCTATACCATGTGGATTTGTATAAGTAGATTCTATGATGTTCACACACCAACACAATTGCCTAATGACACATTTCTCAGAATATATCCCCATCATTCAGCGGCACATGACTATTATCTTGAAGTCAGGCATAGTCAATCCTTGCTTTTTTTCTCCTTTATTAATGAGTTGGCTATTTTGGGTCTTTTATCTTTCCATATGAACTTTAGAGTAAGTTTGTTAATATCCATAACATAACTTGCTGGGATTTTGAGATTGCATTAAATACGGATCAAGTTGGAGATAACTAAAAACTTGACAATATTGAGTGTTCTCTTATTTATTTATATTTTATTTATTTCCTTTGAAATATATCTTATGCAAGTGACTGTTGCCAATAAAATCAGTATTTAATTAGTTCTTCTGGAATGGAGGAATTTTAAAAAAGAAGGAAGTTACTCCATAGATTTCAAACCCCAGTGCTTCTGCTCAACAGAATTAAGGACCAAAAAAGCTAAGGATTACAGCGTATAGAGTTAGATAGTAACAGAACTGGGACAAGAATAAAGTCTCTTGACCTTAAACTGAAGACTCCATTTTACCCAGTGTCTTTTTTCATCCAGGTAATGTGACTTTATCCATATATATACAGATCCTTGTACACCCAACTTGTATGCACAAGCACACGTAAATAGCACCATTTTTTCCCTCACAGTCATGTTACTCTGATGTGATCTCTTCCCAAATATTTTTCAAACTTTTGCGAGTAAGTCAGAGAGAATAAACCAGGCTTTAGTGCATTCATTTGCCCATGTATCGAGTACCCAGGCTCCAACATCTGCCATCCAGGGCATTGCTTAAATAGATGTCGTATTGAGATCTGGTATCCTGGGAGCAGCTGATACAATTTTCCTCAGTCACAGGGATGAAGCCTGGATAACATTTCTGGCTCCGAGAAATCCCCAAGTCACAAAGAAATGATTCCAGTGACCTGGCGGCTTTGCACTCCCAATACAACATGTTCTTGAGCAGCTTCCCAAGAGAGAAAATAACGTGAGAGTGTTGAAGAGTGCCAAAAGCTTCCCTCTAATCATCCTGTGTGGATTCCGCTGGCATTCCAAGTTCATCCCAGACAGTTCCAAGAAAACGTGGGGGAATCGGTGAGTTTTTCTAAACATTTTTTTCTGCTTGAGTATATTAACGATAAGCAGCTTCACGTAATAACATTGTTCTTTGGACATGAACACAAACCTATCAACTGTCATTTCTGTCACAAAACAACTGTACAGCTCAAAGAAGTCCTCTCTGATGAATTTCCAATAGGGTATTTTCTTTTTTTTCTTTTAAGTAGGGAAGTCAGAAGACTGGCATATTTGGGAACTGTTACTTTAAAACCTTTTGTTCTGCTTAATTCATGTCTCAAAGCAGAAGTGAGTAGCTGTTCTTTGGGGAAGAAAGATCATTCCTGATTAGTAGTTTGTCTGTAATATGACCAGCTGCAAAACAGTTTGAAATAAAGAGGTCTCCAACAGTTAAAGGTTATAGGGCTGGTTGTGTTCTAGCTATTGGTGGGGTCCTTAGCCACCAAGACTGGGCTAGTTGCTTAACCAGTAGCCTTAGCTGAGTTGAAAACACCCTAAACTTGCAATGAAAATGGTGCTGGGCTGAAGCCAGTTTGTAGCATCTTGCAAGAGCCAATTGTTAAATTTTGTGAACGAGTGGATGTTACTTATGTAGCTTCAAATTCACCATGGTGGGAGTATTTACACCATGGAAATTGGCATATGCTACAAATCAGAGCTTTTGCTTCCCAGAGGGCTGATTGTTAAACCTTTATCTCCATGTTACTAACTTCAATTCCTACCTCTGCCACCTACAGTATACAAATTTGAAGAGTCAACAATCCTCTGAGCCTTGTTTTTCTGATATGTAAATTAGGAGTGGTAATACACATTGTAAGGGTTAAATCAGGCATTGTACCTAACCAGGTTTAGTGCTTATCAGCTGTATTATACATTAATTAAGTATCCTTCTCTCTACTCTGCTAAAGAAGAAATCAATGTTCAGAGAGCCTAAGTTATGAGCTCAAGGTGGAACTGAGATCCAAACTTGGGTCGGCTGAGTTATGAATATTAATTTGATCTTAACTTTTAAGCATTGTAATAATATTATGAAGTTCTATCATGAAATGTATTTTATAAATGAGAAAAGTGGGGAGTAGAGAAATTTAGTGATTTGACAACTGATATGTAGCCAAGTTGGGCTCACATTCATGCTCTTTCTGATTACCACCATACTTTCTATTTTATTTACCACTTTAGCTGGGATCAGTGAACAATTTAATGAGCACAAAAGTGGCCTTGCTATAGGATGGACTTCCCAACAGAGAGGGATTAGGGTGGGGACCAGGAGATAGAAAAAGAACATCAGGGAGAGGAAGACACTAAAGGCAGCTAAGTTCTGTCCCAATATTTGCTGAGGGATGAAGACCACAGAGAAGCACTTGTCATTTTCTGTACAAATCCACAGCCATTTGAGGCCCAAAGAGAGATGAGAACATCTGGATGACAGATGTTCCTTGTAGGACCTTCAATAGGGGAGAATCACCTACAACGATAGATAAGAGTGCAGATTGGCTTTGAGTGTGCATTGGTATAATCCATATGTTTTATAGGGCTTTTGAAAAGTATAATTTTTGTGCAGTTTCTTCGGAAAGCATTATAGCATTAACTGAAAACTTACAAGCTACCCTAAATCATTTGAGGGATAAGATGGAAAATATAAAGGAGAAGAGATAAAGAGTCAGTGTAAAATATGGTAAAAATACAATATTTGCACTACCTGTGAAATGATAAAGTATTCTTTGAAAGTGGTCTTAAATTAGTTCTAAATACCTATTGTAAACTCTGGAGCAACAATTTAAAAATGATTTTAAAAAAAAAAAAGTATAAGTGGCCCTAGCTGGTTTGGCTCATTGGATAGAGTGTCGGCCTACAGACTGATAGGTCCCAGGTTTGATTCCGGTCAAGGGCACGTGCCCAGGTTGTGGGCTTGATCCTCAGTGGGGGACGTGCAAGAAGCAGCCAATCCATGATTTTCTCATCATGGATGTTTCTATCTCTCTCTCCCTCTTCCTTCCCCTCGGAAATCAATAAAAAAATAAAATAAAATAAATAAAAGAAGTATAAGTGATATGCAAAGAAAGAGAAAATGAAATCACATAAAATGCTCAGTGAAAACCACAAAGAGCAGAGAAAATATACATGAAAAATAGGAATAAAAACAAGGGCAAAAATAGAAAACAGTAATAAAATAGTAGATGTTAATAATATACCAATAATTACTTTAAACATCAATGTCTAAACACATCACCTAGAAGGCAAAGATTGTCAGAGTAGATTAAAAAAACAATGACAACTATATGTTGCCTACAACCCACTTTAAGTATAATGACACCTATAGATTAACATGAAGGGATGAGAGACATATACCATACTAACACTAATCAAAAGAAAGTAGTAGTCACTATATTAATTTCAGATAAAGGAAGTTGTCAGAGATAAAGAGAGACATTACATAATGATAAAGGGTCAATACTCCAAGAAGATGTAACAACCCTTAATGCTTATGTACCTAACCAAAGAATGTCAAAATAAATGAGGTAAAAACTGGTAGAAAACCAAGGACAAATAGATAAATCCACTATTACGGTTAGAAGCTTTAACTTGCCTCTATCAGAAACTGACAGATCCAGCAGGCAGAATGTCAGTAAGGATGGAGTTGAACTCAACCGGACCATTAGTTAAGTAGAGATAATGAACATCTGTAGACTGCTTCATCCAAAAACAGCAGATTACATGTTCTTTTCAAGTTCCATGAAATATTCAAGATAGACCACATTCTGGGCCATAAAACACAATGTCTGCTTCACACAACCATGGGATTAAATTAGAAATAAATAATAGAAAGATAGCTGGAAAATACCAAAATACTTGGAGGTTAAACAACACACTTCTAAATACCATATGGTTCAAAGAAGCAATCTCAAGAGAAATTTAATTTTATTTTGAACCAAATAAAAATGAAAACACATTAAAATTATGGATATACAAAAGTAATTCTTAAAGGGAAATTTATAGCATTTAATGCATATATTAGAAAAGAAGAAAGTTTTAAAGTCTATAACCTAAGTCTTAACTTCAAGAAACTAGAAAAAGAAGACAAATTAAATCCAAAGTAAGCAGAAGAAAATTAATAAAAAACTAGAGTACAAGTTAATGAAATTGAAAACAGAAAATCAGTAGAGAAAATCAAGAAAAGCAAAAGCTGGTTCTTTGAAAAGATCAATAAAATTGATAAGACGTAAGTCAGAGTGATTAAGAAAAAGAAATGAAGAGACACACAAATTGCTAGTACTAGAAATGAAAGAGGGAACAGTACTACAGATTCCATGGAAATAAAAGATAAAGGAATACTGAGAACAAATCTATGTCCACAAATTTGATAGTTTAGGTGCTATGGACCAATTCCTTGAAAGACACAATCTACCAAAATTCATGCAAGAAGATATCAACTTTATGGATAGGATTATATCAAGTAAAGAAGTGGAATCAATAATTAATAATACCCCCAAGCAAATACTTCATGTCCAGAAGGTTTCACTGGTGAATTCTACCAGATATTTAAGGAATACATTATACCAATTTTCTACAATCTCTTCCAGAAGATAGAAGCAGAGGGAATACTATCTGACTCATTGTTTGAGGTCAGCATTACTCTGTTACCAAAACCAGACAAACACATTAAAAGAAAACTATGAACCAAGATCTCTCATGAAATCAGATACAAATCTTTGACAAGATATTGGCAAAGATATTCAAATCCAAAGTATATGTTCATCACAAACTAGTGGGATTTACTCCAGGTATGCAAGGTGGTGTTATATTAAAGGATAAATTAAAATAATCCATTTCATCAGTAGGCTCAAAACCACATGATCATATCTATAGATTCAGAAAAGTTATTTGACAAAAATTCAACACACATTCATAATAAAATCTCACAGAAAACCAGTACTAAATGGGAACTTCATCAACTTGAAAACCTATAGCTAACATACTCAGTGGTGAGAAACTAAAAGTTTTCCCACTGCTTTTGACCATTGTACTAAAGTCCTGGACAAAAGAAAAGATACAGAGAATTATAAGGAAGAAATAAAACTGTCTTTGTTTGTAAACGACACTATCATTTAGGTAGAAAATCTGAAAAAACTGACAGAAAAAAATCTTCCTGGAATTAATAAGCAATTATAGCAAGATTGCAGAAAAAAACTTATTCACTTTCCTATATACCAGCAATGAACAAGTAGAATTTGAAATTCAAAACATGTTACCATTTACATTAGTACTCAAAAAAAAGAAATTGTTATAAATATAGCAAAATCTGTAGATATCCTAAATGAGGAAAATAACAAAACTCTGGTGAACAAAGTCAAGTGAGAATTGAATATGTGGAGAGATATTGTGTGTTCATAGATTTTTGAAGACATCTTTATTAATTTAGGGTTTGAGAAAAACCCCTATGATTTTTTTTTTCCTTTGACCAAGGCTGTATCCACATACATCTGGATAGTGAAAAAATACACCAATCACCCAGATGGTTCTAAGTGTTTGATATCTACCATCATACAAGCCAAACACCTGGATGACTGCATTCATTTACACTCTTTAACCAGATGTTTTGAAATCATGGAGGTAGGGCTTAGAGTAAAAGTATATGTTTTCAATTCACAAGGCAGAAGAAGGTGCAGTAAAAGGTAGAAAAAAAGGATGAGCAATTTTTGAGTGCCTCCTTGTCAGACACTTTCCCTCATATTTTGCTATATTTAATATTCATGAGAACACTATGAGGCATTATTGCCAACTTACAGATAAGGAAACTGAAGCTCAGGAACTTAAAATTATGTACCCAGATATGAAGTAGTAAACCTGGGAACTAATTCCTTTAATATGGGGAGAACTATTAGAAATTAATATATTAATTTATAGGGAATAAAATCAAGATCTGAGAAAGATGGAGTTGCTGCATAAATAATACCAGCTTACATGTATATGTGGAAAGAGACATACCCATTGCTACTATTGTCCATCTTATGGACTTTGTAATCCCAGCTTGCAATCGGTGTCCATGGAAGGAGTAAGAAAAGCCATCCCAAGAGAACTGGCCCAGGTTGTGTAGATCTCTTGGTTGTGCCATGCTTTTTGTGGGCTCTGACCAGACTGTAAGATTGAACACAGTTGCCTCATTAATCCTATTACCACACTGGAGTTAGGCATTTTGGAAGATTTTTGTAGACACAATGTAGTTCATTATACAAATATATGCAAAATAGCATGTAAGTATAGGAGGAATGTTTTTCTAGGGTGAAGATTCTGAAGATTGGATTTTATAACTCCCTATAAATAACCTGGGGGGTAAACTTGCCTCTGTACACAGTACGAGCAAGTTGGCCCATCACAGGGTTCTCAACAATGGCTTGATCTTTGGGGAAACAATGAATCAGACTCTTTCCCCATTAAATGCCAAAGAACATAAATTCCTGAGCCCACATGGAAATAAAACCAATGCAAAGAAGAATCTTCTCTTCTGTAAGGTAGAATTGATGACTCACAGCCAATAATCTGATCAGACACTGCAAAGAACAGTGTCTGATCAGAAAGACACCACAAAGAGCAGAGCTTATTAACCTTTCAGAGGATTATTGAAGGCAAAGACAGTAAGCACAGGCAGGGAGCATAATCCTTGTGAGGTTACTCTACTTGGCTCTCCCACTGAAGAAAAAATACTTTCTTGGGTCTTAAAGATAACCATGAAAATCCATCAAGGCAGATCTTGTCACAAGTTTACAATACCCCAGTTGCTGGCCTGCAGGTTAGAATACTGGGAAGAACATTCATTTTCTAAGTAAATATAACGATGAGAATTTACAGGGTAAGGAAATGGGGGTAAAGGAGGGCAGATGAGTGTATAAATGTTAGTTCCAGGATATGAGTGAATGGATTGGAGATAATGCACCCTTTGGAAATAGCAAATGTTGTTGAAAGTTTTCAGAGAAGGAAATAAATCAAAAAAGAATTTGGAATGTTTTTTATGGCTAAAATAGAAGAAAATTAAACATCTTCAATAAGATTCTGGAGAGAAATTTTGTGTAACTATATTATTTAAATGTTAGGGGAAAATGATCACATCATACAAAATTCAACAGGAAATAATTTCTTTGGAAAACAACACATACATATCTACAAATATGTAGGAGATAATAAAAGACCATGGAGACAAATGATGTGTTTATACAATGAGACCCATCCTGACCTACCCCCACCCAGAGGCAGATGCTGAAAATGCTCAATGCTTAAACTCAGCCCTGCCCTGAGCCAATTTAATCCAAATCTGAGCATTATTTTAGAAGTCTCATCCTCTCTAATTGGTGGAGTCTGGAAATTTTCTTGCTGACCTAATACGGGTATCTGATATGCTTGTCTGGGGTTGTCCAAAGCTAATAAAAAAATGGCTAAAATGTACTGAGCATTCTGCTTGTGCCAGTTATCCTTCTGAATACTTTATGTACAATATTTTATTTAAATCTCAAGCAACCCTCTAAGATAGTATTACTAACTCTCTTATGGATGAGTAGGGAAGGTTGCAAGAGGTAAGTAAATTGCTCTAAGACACTCAGCTAGTAAGCAACAGAGAGGAAACAAAAGCTCATGCTGTTGCCCAGTGGCGTGGTTCAGTGGTTGAGTGTCAACCTAAGAACCAGGAGGTCACAGTTCGATTCCCAGACAGGGCACATGCCCAGATTGTGGGCTCAATCCGCACTGTGGCGCTTGCAAGAAGCAGCTGATCAATGATTCTCTCTCATTATGGATATTTCTATTTCTCTCTCTCCTTCAACCTTTCTCTCTGAGAAAAAAAATATATATATTTTTTAAAAAGCTCATGCTGTCACCACTACATAGGATGGCCATTCAGTCCCACATGCCATCCGCTCAACAGACACTCACATTTTCTCACTTATAAACTCTATTAATTTCCCCAAAGGGTTTGAAACTCAACCTTGACCTGGGTCCTCTCCCAACAGAGTCTGTACATTTGTCACTGTCTCTACTCAGAATGGAGGGGTTATAAATATCAGCCCAAACCATGCATATGTCATCTACCTGAACTGCTCCAGCCTCCAGATTGTTGCCTGGAGATGCAGAGCCAAGAGGATCATGCCAGAGTACCCCATAACCCTTGGCACTGTAATTTAGAGGTAATTCTTAATTGCACCAAGTCCAACCATATAAGGGTATTTCTTCTTCCTCCTATAAGTCCTACCACTGCTTGATAATTAATTCACCATTCCCCAGTGAACACAATTTATGGCCAAGTAGGTCTCAGGCTGAGAACACAGAGTTTCTGTCATGTATAAGCCCACTATTAATTTGACAGCTAAAATAGCAAAGTGCTTATTTAATTCCTCAATCCAGGATACAACACATGCACAACAGCTTACAAAAACACTTAGCCATTAGGGTGGCCTTGTTTCTCTCTAGATCAAGACTCTTAAGCCCCACATTTTTCTCTATGTGAAGTCTCCAGGTTTCAGAGAGAAATCAGTAGAAGAAAGAAAATGATACTTTAAAAATTTGCAACACAGATACAAAAGTAAAGAAGCCTCCTCATGCAACTACCTAGTCACTTACCACCCTACGCTTTGCCCTAAGGTAACCACTCCCTGTGACTTCTTAAGCAGAGATGTGTTTTGCCTGTCCTAGAGCTTTACATAGAAAGGATCATGTAGTATGTATTATTTGGGAGTAACTTTTTTTTCAACTCAATGTTATGTTTCTCAGAGTCATCCATGTTGTTATAGAGTAACCTATCTAATAAAGAGGGAATATGAGCAGGCAGGCCCTGCAGAGAGCAGAGAACCATGGGGAGCGGGCCTAAGCTGTCAGTAGGACATCCCTGGATTGGGATTGGAGAGGGTGCAGGTTGGGCTGAGGGAACTCCCCGCTCCCCTGCATGAATTTTATGCACCAGGCCTCTAGTTATAATTATATTTATAATTTTCAATATAATGCCCATATAAATATATGATTTATGCATTCTATGAATGTTTGTGTGATTTTTCAGTATTATGAGTGAACTCATTGCCCAATTAATGTACATGACTTTTTAAATTATTTATTTACTAATTTTAAATTACAGTTGGCATACACCATTATATTAGTTGCAGGTATACAACACAGTGACTTGACATTTATACACCTTATGAAGTTACCACCATGATAAGTTTAATAAAACCATCTGTCACAGTATTGTTATCATGATAGTATTGGCAGTACTTCCTATGCTGTGCTTTACATTTCATGTTCTAAATTACAGCTGAAAGTTTGTACTTAGTCCCTTTCACTATTTCACCCATCCCTTCTGTCAACCATCAGTTTATCCTCTGTCTTTATGAGTCTGATTCTGTTTTCTTTTATTTATTTATTTATTTATTTATTTATTTATTTATTTATTTTCTTTTTTAGATTCCACATGAGCGTAATCACATGGTATTTGTCCTTCTCTATTTGGCTTATTTCACTAAGCGTAATATTCTCTAGATCCATGCATGTCACAAATGACAAGATTTCATTCTTTTTTTTATGCCAGAGTAATATTCCATTGCCTGTATACCACAATTTCTTTAGCTATTCCTTTATTGTTGGAGACCTGGGTTGCTTTGATATCTTGGCTATTACAAATATAAGCATACCTTATTTGATTGTGCCTCACTTTATTGCATTTCATAGATATTACATTTAAAAAAATAAAGGTTTGTGGAATTTCTATGTCAAGAAAGTATAAGTCATTTTTTAAAGAAATAAAATGAGGAATCATCAGATTTGTATGGAACCACAAAAGACCCAGAATAGCCAAAGCAATCCTGAAAAAAAAAAAAAAGAACTACCTGACTTCAAAATATACTACAGAGCTACGATAATAAAAACAGCATGGTACTGGCAGAGAAACAGATACACAGATCAATGGAACAGAATAGAGAGTCCAGCTATAAAACCACACATATATGGACAGATAATTTTCGACAAAGGAGCCAGAAATGCACATTGGAGTAAAGATACTCTTTTCAATAAATGGTGCTGGGAAAACTGAAAAGCCACATGCAAATGAATGAAACTGGATTGCAGTTTGTCCCCATGTACAAAAATTAATTCAAAAAGGATCAAAGACTTAGACATAAGACCCGAAATTTTAAGTCACATAGAAAAAAATATATAGGTACCAAACTTATGGACCAGGGTGGTATAGAACATTTTATGGATTTGATCCCAAAGGCAAGGGAGGTAAAGGCAAAAGCAAGTGAATGGGACTATATCAAACTGAAGAGCTTCTGCACAGCAAAAGAAATGGACAACAAAACAAACAGGCAGCCAACTAGATGGGAGATGATATTTGCAAACAGTAGCTCCGACAGAGGTTTAATTTCCAAAATATATAAAGAACTCATAAAACTCAACACCAAACAAATGAACAATCCAATCAAAAAGTGGGCAGAGGACCTGAAAATACACCTTTCCCAAGAAGACAAACAGCCAGTAGATATATGAAAAGATATTCAACCTCACTGGCAATCAGGGAAATGCAAATTAAAACTACAATGACATACTATCTTATATCAGTTAGGGTGGCCTTTATCAACAAGACATGCAACAACAAGTGTTAGAGAGGTTGTGGAAAAAAGGGAACCCTCATTCACTGCTGGTGGGAATGTAGACTGGTACAACCACTATGGAAAGCAGTCTGGTGGCTTCTCAAAAAATTAAAAATAGAGCTATCATATGACCCAACAATCCCACACCTGGGTAAAAACCCGAAAAACTCGAAATCATTTATACACAAAGATATATGCACCCCTATGTTCACTGCAGCATTATTCATGGTGGCCAAGAGTTGGAAATAGCCAAAGTGCCCTATGATAGAGGACTGGATAAAGATGTGGTACATATACTAGTACCCAATGAAATACTACACAGACATAAGAAAGGATGATATAGTGCCATTTACAACAACATCGATGGGCCTTGAGAACTCAATGTGAAGTGAAGTAAGTCAAACAGAGAAAGCTAAGAACTATATGATTTAACTCATATGTGGAATATAAACCTGAAACTTATGTACACAAACAGAATGTGGTGTTTGCCAGAGGGAGGGGGTGGGGGAAGAAAGGGGTCCTAATATGAGGTGACAGAGGAAGATTTGACTTTGGGTGGTGGGCATATGGTCCTATATACAGATTTTGTAAATTAGTAATCCACACATGAAACCTATATGTTCATGTAGACTAATGTCACCCCAGTAAAATTTAAAATAATAAAAAAAGAATAAAACTGACCAATTTATCATGTTAAAGAGGAAAAACTTATTACCAACATCTCTGATATTTAAGTAGTTTTTTAAAATTGGTTTTTGTTTTCAAAATCGTATCCATTGGTTCCTGCCCTTTCCTAATGGCTTAACTGACCTGTGAAATTGATTTTATATTTTTTAAAAATTAAAGCTACTGCATTAATTGCAAAAAAAAAGAAGAAGAAGAAAGTATATCGGAGCCATTTTTTCAACAGGCTAAGATGATGGCTAACATTTTTAGCAACAAAGTATTTTAAATTAGTATATGTACATTTTCTTTTTTGACATAATGCTATAGCCCACTTCATAGACTACACTATGGTGTAAACATGACTTTTATATGCACTGAAAACACAAAACATTCATGTGACTCACTTTATTGCAATTTTCTCTTTTGTGGTGGTCTGACACTAAGCCCACAGTATCTCTGAGGTATGACTATAATGCAGTAATTAACATGGAGTGCATATCTAGGGGTAGGCAAAAGTAGGTCCATGGTTATGCATATATGTATATAAATTCTTCGGTTAATCTCTCCCCACCCACCCACCAACCCCTGCCTTCCATCTGAGATTCATCAGACTATTCCATGTTTCTCTGTCTCTGGATCTATTTTATTAATCAGTTTACTTGGTTCATTCGATTCCACATATGAGTGAGATCATGTGATACTTGTCTTTCTCTGACTGGCTTATTTCATTTAGCATGACACTCTGTATGTCCCTCCATGCTGTCTCAAAGGGTAAGAGGCCCTTCCTTTTCATTGTTGCATAGTATTCCATGGTGTAGATGTACCACAACTTTTTTATCCACTTTTCTACTGATGAGCACTTGGGCTGTTTCCAGATCTTAACTATTGTAAATTGTGCTGCTATTAACATAGGGGTGCATATGTTCTTTTTTATTGGTGTTTTTGGTTTCTTAGGCTATATTCCTAGAAATGGAATAAATCCCCAGAATAAATCTCACTTGATCCTGGTGAATGATCCTTTTAATGTATTATTGAATTTGGTTTGATAATATTTTGTTGAGGATTTTTGCATGTGTATTCATCAGGGTTATTGACTTGTAATACTCTTTTTTTGTAATGTCTTTGTTTGGTTTGGATACCTGGTCAATGATCCAGGGAATACTAATTTTAAAACAAAATATTTACTTGAGAATTATTTAACCTTTATAATAAATAATTTTAAAATTTAAAGAGTTTCCATTAGTACTTTTAGCCAGGGCTGTATGGGACCAGTGGCTGAGGAACAACAGAAGAAAGACTTTTTGACCCTGTGTTCTTTTCCCACTGTGAGGGTTGACTCTCTGCCCAAAACATTGGATCCTTTTCTACCATATTCCCACTCCACATTTTCATTTGGATGGAAAGAAATAACACGAAAGTAGAGCTTCACTTCTAACAGAAGTTTTGTTGTTGTCTTCTTTAATTACTGTCTTCTAATATGTAATGATAATTGCCTCAAGTTTTTTTCCATAGAAAAATACATTGGTAAGCTGTACAAAGGAAAATAGTTACTAGATTTTTCCTATTTAGATAAGTTGATAGCACAAAGGGATCAAGTCAACCACAGAAGTCTTTAAAAAATTGGTTTAGCTTATGATTTATTTGATAAGATCAGAATGCCTGATGCTTTAAGATTCTCAGCCAGTATGGGCTTTCCACATTTTTCTCTCCCCATTCCCATAGCTTATCAATCATGTAACTATTCTCCTATGAGACCAATTTCTTGGAATCCCTCTCAAGACAGCTCTTTAGGTAGCTCCTAATAATTAGTCAAATTAGGTAAATGAAACGAAAACTCTGCCATTCTTAATCCAGAAACTCTAAAAGCCAAGCGATAAAATAGTCCTGGCACCCAAAATGACTCAGCTTACTAGTAGATATAAAGTGACTCAGGTTAGATATAAGTTAACATGTACATTCTCTTCAATTTATGTTTTTAGATCTACTAGAGAATAGAAAATAACAGAAAGCTGATAAAAGTGTGGAGCTATAGAAAACAAGGGAGATATAGGTAGAGAGAAAGTAGCAGCAGCTGGGGACATGTTAGTGATCAAAGTAAATAGCTATGGTGTGTTAAGGAGCTTATTAACATCTGCATTCCAGGCAGCAGCTGAGTATACATTGGAGATAAGATTAGATACCTTGGAAATGACCTACAATAATCCTAGATAAAAGAATTAAAGCCAGTATTTAGAAAACTAGAATTAAAACAAATTGATTTAGTGGATTGTACTTAGAGATTAATTTTTTTCTTCCTTTAAGAACTTATTAAATTATGGCATTTCAAAATTATAAGTGGAAAGTATCTAATTGGGTCTAATTTTTTAATTAAAAATCATGTTCTCAAGAAACAAGGTATGCAGACCAGTTCAATGAATTTAGGTAACAGAATAGAGCATTAGAGAAGAAATTTTGTAGAAGAATTATCTTAAAAAAATAGCATTCAAGATCATTTACATACATCTTTTATCTCAAGGAGTTATAGGGTAGCTCTCCACTTCTTCGGTGTGGGCTGTGCTTAGTGGCTTTCTTCCAAAGGGGACAATATAAGAAACAGAGTGGGGAGGGGAATATCTTTAGAGTGGAGAAACCTGAGAAACCCAACCTCCGTCAGGTGATGAAGGTCAACATCAATAGTGATCAGTCATATTGACAGTATATAATTTTTTAAAAATATATTTTATTGATTTTTTTACAGAGAGGAAGGGAGAGGGATAGAGAGTTAGAAACATCGATGAGAGAGAAACATTGATCAGCTGACTCCTGCATACCCCCTACTGGGGATGTGCCCGCAACCAAGGTACATGCCCTTGACCAGAATCGAACCTAAGACTCTTCAGTCCACAGGCCGACGCTCTATCCACTGAGCCAAACTGGTTAGGGCGACAGTATACAATTTTGACAGGATGAGATGAGAATAGCATGTTAGCAATTTACCTCAGTGGTCTTCCTCTCCAACACCCACGACCCAATTCTAATCACAAGAAAAATGTCAGACACATCCCAGTTGGGGGGGTGGGGAGCGTCATTCTACAAAATACCGGACCAGAAGTCTGTAAAACTGTCAACTCAAGACCAGGAAATCTGAATAAAGACTTTACTTAGAAATAATGTATCGATATTGGCTCATTATTTAAAAAACGTACCATACTACTGTGAGATGTTAATAATATGTGAAACTGGGTACAGTGCATATGGGAACTTTCTTTACAATGTTTATGTAAACTAAAACTATTTTAAAATGAGTGTTTATTTGTAAAATAATTAAATAGTAGGCCCCCTTTTTGGTGCCATAACTCACAGCTGTATACGGGGACTGTAGGTATGAATCCCTGCCATAACAGAATCTGTTGGGTCTTTTTCTCTGGAAATCTTTAAAGATAAGTTGAGCCATCTTTTCTCTTGGATTGTTTAGGTCTACTGCTCCTTCCTGTAAGACAGGTAGATTGGAATCAATAAGATCTGTTTCCCTCTGGCTCAATTGTTTTACAATTCTCTAGTTTATTTAATAACATTGGATATCAGTTACCTCTGGGTAAATTTAATTTCTACTCTCCTTAACATTCTCACAAAGGCCTAATTTCTTTCAGACTTGGGTTGAATCCTATGATTGCATGATAGTTGTATAAAAAAAGCATCATGTCCATTTAGGTACAGCAAATGCTTTACTTTCTCCAGGAATACACGGGAGACAGGCTCATTTAGCATAGTTTCTTCCCAAATAATTTTTATAATGGCTGCTTCTTATCACTTAGTTATCTTCAAGGTCCTAGCAAATTAGTACTAAGATTTATACAAAGTTCTTGTGACTCTTCAATAAAATCTGCAGACATACCAATATGATGGAAGAATCCTAAAAGTTATATAAATATAATCCACCCCCCCCCCCAATTATATGAGGCCTGGCACTTATCTGCACTTAGCTCTCGTGTAACACTCTTCTATTTAAGTCTCTAAACAATATTAGAAAAATGGTAGGGAAATAACATATCTCTTTTGAAGCCATAAATGAAAGACTAAAACTAGGTTATTAAAACATCAAGATAGACTTTGGACTTCTTTTTTTTTTTTTTTTTAATATCTGAGCCTGAATACATGTTCTTCTTCACTATATCCCTCTCCACTTATTTCTCCCCACACTACTCATCAATCAAAAATTATGTATGTGTGTGTATATTTTTTTAAACGAAATCACCACTGGCTGCCCCTTCCATGCTTCATTCAAGCTAAAGCCGCCACAGTACTTTAAGGCAAGCTGCTCCCGGGAAGGTCCTGTTTCAGAGCTTCGTTATACTAAGTGAAGAACAGGCCTTGAATGCTTAATCAACTTCAAATAATAAGATCAGTAAACTCTGCAGCGAGAGCGAGTAGATGAACCATGTAAAGATTTGGCTGAATGAGGGAGACTGGAGGTCCCCCCAGTCCCCATATTTCTTCCTGACCATTGTTGTTAAGTTTCCTTTCTGAGTGGACTGGCCAGGCTATGTTGCAAGACTGTAAATGAATCCTTTCCTTGCCCTTGAACTTGTTAAGCTCTCCAGTTTCTACTACTTTGTCTGGCAGGCGGCTCCACATCCTAATGACTTTCTGCAAGAAACAGAACCTCCTGATATCGAACATGCTGCCCTGTCATCTTCTATTAGACAGGCTTCCTTCTGAAGCTAATGACGGGAGGCTCCTCTTGCTATTTCTCTTCTGACAAAGTTTTCAACCAACAACAAGTGAGAAGGGAGAGAAAAGGGAGAAGGGAAAGAGGAAAGGGAGGGGACGAGAGAGAGGAAGAGAGAGAGAGGGGAGATGCTATAAATATGGGCCAGTACCTAATTATAATTCAGGACACCCGCAATTTAATAAAAACAACTCCTCCAGAATGGAGCCATAAGGAAAGAGTTTCCACAATCTGTTCATCCGCATAATTAGTGATTGAGGACCTGGGAACAGTTGGAACCTTGCTGGGGAAGGCCCGGGTCACATTATTGATAACATAAATAACAAAGATACAGATTTCCCCGAACTACAAACATCAGAATGTAACTAACAACAACCTAATAGGAGCACAGAAAACAAACAGAAAGCAGATAAGCTCTGGAGCCGGGCAGGCAGAAGCCCGGAGTCAAGCACATCATTCATCAATCTACACACCCTCCGGATTCTTAGAGGCCCCGGAAAACAAGAAGACGGGAAGCCCTGATCGGTGGCACAGTCTGCGAGGATGTGTGGCTGCAGCTGTGAGTATGCACGTTCCATGAATCAGACATCCAGTCTTTACGCTGTTACACATGGAACGTCATTCATTTGGGGGGGGGGGGGATCTGCATTGCTAAACTTAGTTATTTCATGGCAGAAAAGACCTGGCAAGTGAGCGCTGGAGACACAGTCTGCATTTCAGAACTCGGCTGAATTCTATATAAGAGACTGATAAGTAAAGGTAATACCTTTAAAAATGAGCTCATTGCACATGTATCTTACAAAGCAAGGTGCGTTCTTATTGCTAATCTTAGAAGGGCTGGAAGAACCGTATCTGTCTTTTCACCCTTCGCATATCCAACTTCTGAGAAGAGGGTATAATGAGAAGACCTTCTTGTCAAGCAAACTAGAGACAAGTAAAGCAAGAATGAGAGGAAGTTAGGGAACCAGTTAAAACTTTACTACCCAACTACTGCCATTGATTTGCAAGTTTAGAACATGAACTTTTATGCCGATGGAGATATAATCTCTAAATAATTATTTTCAAACTTAAGTATCGGCTACACAGAGGTTGTAGATACATAGACTGTGCCAGAGCTGAGTTCCATGTAAACCAGACTAAGGTGTGTGCACCCAGAAACCAGCAGCCCTGGCCAATGGGAAGCTTTTGTGTCTTCAGACAGTGTGAGACTTTCTTTACTGGGTGAACAAAGAACTGCATTTGAGGCCAAGCAGTGCAGGTGACAGCATAGCGGACCAGGAAGGAATTTTCATGGCACATACCTCCGTCATGCACGACTGTCTCTAGGTAAATATGTGAATAGTTTCAACTTCTAACAATAGGAAGGAAAACAGTGATACTTTTTAAAAATATATGTGGCTTTGTGCTTTAAGGCTTTAAAAACCACACACATACCTGCGGTTTTGAAATATCCCTGAGACATCAGAGGGGGCAACCCTGTCTGCGGGTGAATGAGATGAAAAGAAAGCCTGTTCTTTTAATAAGAAATTAGCTTGTTTGTGTAAAGTTCTAATAATTGTACACGTGATCAGAGGTTCGAAGGCCTCTAAAGCCTACACCTATTGGAATGCAATAGGGGAACTCGAACTTTTTAAATTAAGTATCACAGCATTAGCACACTATGTATTATGAAATACACAGATTTCATTAGTTTGTACAGCAAATATTTATTGAGTTCCTCCTATGTACTAAGCCCTGAAGTTATCAGTAAATGAGGCAGACAAAAATTTCCCTGCTCTCATCAAACTCAAGTCCCCAGTAAGTGCACAGATAGTTGACCCCTAGATCCTGCATTCCTGCATTGGAGAAAGTTCCTGCATTGGAGAAACTTCTTGTATCTCCAATACAACTCCCAGGGTTTAAAAAACCATGCATTTCAATGCCACCTGGCTCAGCACAATTGGCAGAAACCACCAAATGAATTCTTGTAGGTGGTGAGAAGTGAAATGTAGGAAGCCTCAAAGGAGCAGGCCATCAACAGGTGGGCCTTTGTATAACCACAGAGAGTGAGATAAGGTTAAGTGTCCTGGATACCCACAAATTATACCTGTGACAGAAGAATTGGAATCTAATGGGCTCAGGTCAATATATCTTAGAAAACTCTGAATTGTGTTTGCATTATTTTATTGGGTCATAGAAGATGACTTTAGGGTAGTGGTTTTCAGACTTTTGGAATTTGTAGATAGATCAAATTAAAATACAACAACAAGAAAGAAAGGAGACTGCCATGGAGTGACAACTTATAATTTCCAAGAAGATAAAAATATCAGAATAAATTAGAATCATTTCTAAGAAAGTACAGCTGGCTTTTGTACCAACACACATTAACTCAGCGGTTCTCAACCTGTGGGTCGCGACCCCTTTGGGGGTCGAACGACCCTTTCACAGGGGTCGCCTAAGACCATCGGAAAACACATATATAATTACATATTGTTTTTGTGATTAATCACTATGCTTTAATTATGTTCAATTTGTAACAATGAAATTGGGGGTTAGCACAACATGAGGAACTGTATTAAAGTAAAGGGTCGTGGCATTAGGAAGGTTGAGAACCACTGCATTAACTGCTGTATTGGGATAGATAGGCTGAATTATGCTGTGGTAACAAATACTCCCCCCTTCTCCCAATCTCAGCAGCTTAAAACAACATGCTAGATGCTTCTCATGGGTAAACAGCAGTGGCCACCCCCTAGACATCAAGACAGAGGAAGTAGCCATCTCAAATATGACTAACTGCTGTGTCAGAGGGAGAAGAGAGCTAGGCACACTCTTGAATCAGCCATTAATGCTGCAGATTATCATGCATCACCTTTTCTCATAATTCATCGGCCAGAACTCGTCGCATGACCCTATTCATTCACCAGGAAGTTAGGAAGTGCAAACTGATGGTGTGCCAGGTGAGATGGCAATATCTGAAAGCAGCACATATTTGACAGGCAATCCTGGCAAGTGCCATAGCTCCATATGCCATGGTTCTTGTATTCTCATTGCAGTACGGACTAGTGAAACCTTGGCCACATTCTTGCACAGATCTAATCAACACCTGAAAAAGAGAGGGGAAGAGGAGGAGGAGGAGGAGGAGGAGGAGGAGGAGGAGGAGGAGGAGGAGGAGGAGGAGGAGGAGGAAGGGGAGGAGGGGAGAAGGAGGGTGAGGAGGGGGTGAGGGGGAGGAAAAGAGGAGGAGGGGGAGGAGGGGAGGGGCAGAAGAGAGGAGGAGAAAGGGGGGAAGAGGAGTGGAGGGTATTGGAGGAGAGTGGAAGAAAGATAAGCATATACAAGCCAAATAGAATTCTCTCTGGAAACTGCTACTTTCTGGGGGTGGGTGTAAATTATCACTAGATACACAACAATAAAGAAGTAGCTACTGAGTGTAGCCCCTGTAACCAAAGGTGAACACCCCTGAGAGCCCAGATACCAGGAGCAACAGCAAAAAGGCGAAGCAGTGAAAATCAAAGCCTCTCTCAGTAGCTTGCTCTTGCTCTTGAACTGAAAGACAATTTGCTTTAGCTGTCAACAACATCATGCCTTATGCCGTATAACTCATTCTTAATCCACCCCTCAAGGATGATTATTTCAATGTTAGCTTTGCACCCGAACATCTGAACAGGTCTGAGTTGGCCCAGCAAAACTCAGCAACATCATATTGACCCTAAAGGTTGCATAAGAAATAAAAAGAAGCTTAGTTTCCTGTGCAGTGTGATCATTCGGTCACGGTTGTTTTGCTCTGTGTTGTTGCTTTTATCGTTGTTAATACATGTGGCAAAACCAACCCTCAAAATTAAGTTAAATCTCTGTGCTCAGCCATTCTATTGAGCTATGAGGCAGGGAAGTCTTATGCTGTTTTATGGAAATTCTGATTTTCAAAGTAATAAACAAATCTCAAAGGAACTATTGGACCCATGCCACACATTCTGTGTGGGCTCGAGAAACTGTATTTGATGATGGCAAATTTCCTTTTCAAAAACACCCTCAAACAAAGCTTAAGTTCCAAAAATGTTTTCTGGGCCAGACTTATAGTTAATTTTCCTTGGAGGGCCTAATGTAAGATGAAGAATAAATGGAACTAAGATAGACTTGGTACCCAAATGAGGGAATAAGGGAGTTCAAACAAATGTGGACTATGACTAGATTTACTAGTAAGCCGTTGAGTCCATAATTCAAATAATGTAAATGATATAAATATAAATAACAGCCAATTTAGTGGTGGGAAACGGCCAGTAGTGCCACATAATACAACATATATTAAGATTAATTTATTTTTTTAAATCATGATAAAAATGTCAGAATAACATAAAATGATATGTAAATATCTTTGTTTCCTCACTTACCTATCCCCATGAATCCTAAGTTCTTCCAAATATAAAGTTCATATTCTGTAATGTATCCTCCAGAAATACTGTAATGCCTTTATTCATGCATATATGTATGTATATTTTTCATGTACCCAGATGTGTCCTACTTTATATGGTCTTTGTCATTTTAATTATTCAGACAGTTATCTTAGCCTCATACAGACATACCCTGGGTGAATTTCTCTTTCCTGTTGTAACTTCAAAATATCAATCACTGTTCCCTTCGAATTCATTGAGAAACTGCTCATGTAGACGCCCAAGCATTTTATATAGTACTTTACTATGGGGGATAAAAAATACCCCAAACCCCCTTGCAATGAAATATTTCAGGATTATATATTAGCTATGCATGAATGGAGCTATCATCTATACCTGAAATAAATTACTAAATAAATGTTTTTTTAACAATAAACTTGACTTTGGATTGGCCCCAAGGTCTGTCAGATGTCCACCTCTTACGGAGCAGAAGCACACGTATGCTATTCCGAGCTGCCTTGGATGCCTGAAGATAAAACTGAATTGAAAGCTTGGAAGCCAGAAGAGGCCTCCTCATCCAATTTTCCTGAACTTTGATAAAATTGGGAAAAGCAATAATGTGAAAAGAGCAGCTGGGCCTCAGTCACTCCAGCAGACCCCACAGTCTCAGCATGACAACTGGTGCCTCCACCCAGGGGCACAGGGACATGATGGGGAGCTTAGTGAGTTTAACCCAGCTGATTACCAATAAATGCATTTATTGCCGAGGAAGATATGAGAATGCACACAGTCATAAAGGGATGATTACAATAAGAATGACTTAAAGAAATGAGAAATAGCGATTTATTGAGTACATTCTTGTCAGATACTGCTCAGCTCCTTGATTCAATTTCCCATGTAATAAATGTCCCTGGGAAGTACTCTTCCCTCCAAGATGACAGCTAGGTATATAGGTAGGTAGGTAGGTAGGTAGCAAGGTAGGTGAGTTGGTAGTTAGGTAGATAAATCACTATTGCACAGAAAAGAAGTCATTCATCCAACACACATAATCATCAAATCAAATATGTCTCTGATTACAAAGACAGTGCTTTTCCCACTGTACCATAAACCCTCTTCAAAAATTATCTATTCACTAAAATATGTTCCAGGTCCAGATGGTTTTACAGCTGAAATCTATCTAACTTTCAGTGAAGAGATCATCCTTATGTTATTCAAAAAATGTCTGACCATAGCAAAAGATGGAAAGCTTCCCAATTCAATTTACTAAGCTAGCATAACCTTACTTCCCAGACCTGATGAAGACAGAATAAAAAGAAAACTATAAAAAAATTCACTCATGAATATGAAAGCAAGACAGTAATTAAATTATATGTAAAAATCATCAAATTGAACCCAGGTGCATCCCATGACCAACCAGAGTATATTGCAGGAATGCAGGGATAGCTCAACACTAGAAAATATAGTCACATAACTCTTCAAATTGATAGGATAAATAAAAAAACATAATATAAATACATTATGAAACACCTCTTTAAAATAGATGTTATTTCTAGAAATAAAAACTTCAAGTTAAAAAAAGAGAATAGACTAGAAATGCAAAGACTATATATTTAACAATAATAGCAGATATCATATTAAAAAGAAAACCCATGGTCACAACTTAAGGTTGTTTCCAAGATAATAAAATAATAAAATAAGTTGTATCAACAATGAAAAGAAAAAGACAAAAGTCTTATATGCGTATGATATGATTGCATACCTGGTAACCAAAAGACTGAAAAAAGCTAATAACATTAAGAAGAGATTTGATCACGTGAATGGATACAAAATGAATAAATTGAAGGACATACTGTGTCTCAGTATCACAAAATATATTGCATAATAAAGTTATTTCCTTTGATGTTAATATACAAATTTAATAAATTCCAATCAAAAGTAAATTAGTATATTTTCTCAAAACTTGGCAAAACAATTTTAAGTTTCATTTTGGAAAATGAATGTATGATTTATTTTAAGAAAATTATAAAAAATAAGAATATGAGACTAGGAAATGTTTCTAGACCAGAAACTGAAACTCTGTCCCTGTTGCTTCCCTGGACCCACCCAATGTCAGGTGCACAGTGGACACTCGACAGTTATCACTCTAATATATAAATGAAGACAATGTGATCACAGGAACAAACTTTCGCCCCAGAAATAAGCAGGTAAATCAATGAGAGGGAAGAAAGAGTCCAGGAGCTAAGTGTGAATTGTATTACATGATAACATGGCTTTTCAATTTGGTGAGGGAAAATCTCAGTGTTTTATCGATGGCTTTAAGAATAGAGACTCTCCTTCTAGAAGAATAGAATTGAATCTCTACATCATCTATACACAAAAAATAAATGCCCTGTAAATTAAGGATTTTGAATTTAAATATAAACATTTTAGACATGCATTTACCAACAACTTTAGCTTTATTAGATATCCCTGACTCTCACCTGCCTGGACCGCCCAGTCTCTGACTTTCACAGGCCCAGAGGGACCTTCTAGTCCAGTTAGTGTTTAGCTCCATTCACATCTACCAGTATTCACAACCCAGCACCTGCTCTTTCTGGTATTATGTGACTATTCTCCAGATCCCCACTCCAATGGGATGGAATGTTCTTAGAAGGAATTTACTTTCCAGATTTGTCTTCATGGCTATATTATTTGTGTCCTAATTTGGTAAGTAGAATTTGAAATAATCAATGGAAACAAATCAGTGAGATTGTAATACTAAGCTTACATTTTTAACTGTTTTATGAACTCATATGTGCCAGGAAAATGATTATTAGAGGAGGCAAAGAAATTAATGTATGAGATACTGCAAACAATGTTTTTTGGTAAGCTTGAAAACAGGGAGTTAGTTGATTCATCATGAAGAAGGAAGGAAAAATAGGGGTAAGTAGAATTGTCACCCAATGCTGAAAACAAAAAAAAAATCAAAACATCAATGTCAAATATCCTTGTTGCCTCACAGAAATATTCTGGTGATTTTAGATACAACAACTGAGTACCATCCCCTCCTTCTTTATCTTCTCTGGGACTAGGACGTGTGAAACTGATATAGAGTCTGAAGGGCTAGTTTTCTGTGTTTTTGTATATATGTATATAAGTGTGTGTGTATGTGTGTGTGTGTGTGTGTGTGTGTGTGTGTGTGTTTAAATTCATTTATTCCTTCCTGGAACAAAGGAACTTACAAAGCTGTGAGAAATACCTTAATCATAAGCGGATGTTTACAACTCTCCACTCCCTGTCCCTACAATGAAATGGCTTACATGTTGAGAACCTCATGTAAACAGAATGAGGAAATTAGATATCAAAGTGACTTAATCAGACCACAGGCTAAGCTCACCTTTCCTGAGAGGTAACCTAATACGGTCGATCGAGTGTGGACAAGGATGTCCCTGCGTCCTGGGTTCACATACTTGCTTCACCGGAAGGGAACGCCTTCCTGCTCCCACCACATCCTTTCCCAACCGAATTTTTGAAGGGGGAAACAAGGACATTTTCAACAATTCCATCTCTAATAGATAAAAAATGCACATCCAATTTGCTATTAGATAAGGCTCATTCAAATTAAATGTCCAAGACATTTTAAAGCAACAGTTTCATCAAAAGACATGTATTCCAACAACAGCATATTGCTTTTATTCTACATAGGCTTTCTGCAAATTCAGACATTTGTTTTAGTGCGGGACAAGATTTTTGGCATCACTTTAGGAAAATGTTGGGTTCTTAGTTTGCATAACTGTTGCGCCCGTAATGAGCAGACACAAAGCTTTGGCTCATTCCGCTGCCCTCCTCTCATTCAGAGCACCCGTCTGCAGCCTCTGGGAGGCTCCGCAAGGCCCTGCCCACACCGAGAGCTGTGCTGCAAACTGAAAAAGAATCCATGGCAAAGCTGTCTGATTTCAGCACCCTGAGAATTGATGAGCGTTCAACATCATCATCATGAAAAAACAGATTCACCACTTCAGTTACTGTAGCTCTTCCCAGGTGAGGTTAGCATAGACATTCTGGTGAGCCACCCAGAGGTCAGCAGAAATGACTTCTACATGGGATATTAGTTTTCTTTTTAAAAATCAGCATCCTTGCCAAAAACCGGTTTGGCTCAGCGGATAGAGCGTCGGCTTGCGGACTGAAGGGTCCCAGGTTCGATTCTGGTCAAGGGCATGTACCTGGGTTGCGGGCACATCCCCAGTAGGAGATGTGCAGGAGGCAGCTGATCGATGTTTCTCTCTCATCGATGTTTCTAACTCTCTATCTCTCTCCCTTCCTCTCTGTAAAAAAATCAATAAAATATATTTTAAAAAAAATCAGTATCCTCACCCTAGCTAGTTTGGCTCCATGGATAGAGCATCAGCCCACGGACTGAAGGGTCCTAGGTTCGATTCTGGTTAACGGCACATGCCCAGGTTGTGGGCTTGATCCCCAGGAGGCATCCAATCAATGATTCCAGCATCCAGTTTATTCAGATACAGAAAAGAAATGGTGTTTTTTTAGATGAAACTGTCTATTTAGTGAAGCCCTGGTGCGAGAGGATGTCACTCAGCTTTTTATTTAGCAAAGGGTGAAATGGCTTTTTTTGTTGTTAGTAGTAAGAGAAAGGAAGAGTTACTGGGAACAGTTGTTTGTCACAGTCATTATTGCATCCTATCTAATAAAAGAGAAAAATGGTAATTGGCGTACGACGATACCCTTTTCATTGGCTAATCAGGGCTATATGCAAATTAACTGCCAACTATGATTGACAGTTAACTGCCAACTAAGATTGGCAGTTAACTGCCAACAAGATGGCGGTTAATTTGCATATGTAGGCACAATGCAGGGAGGCAAAAGGGAAAGCAGGAAGAAGCCCCCTGCCACTGACAGTGATCGGAAACCCAGGGGGGAGCTAAGAGCTGGGGGGCAGGGCAAAGGCGGCCAGGGCCGCCTTTGCCCTGCCCCCCAGTCACCATCGGAGAATCAAGCGCCTTTGCCGCCCTGGCCAGTGATAGCAGGAAGTAGGGGTGGAGCCAGCGATGGGAGCTGGACACGGTCAAAGCTGGCAGTCCCGGGAGCTAGGGGTCCCTTGCCTGGGCCTAAAGTGGAGCCCACGATCGCGGGGCCGCTGTAGCTGCGGGTCCCCGCTGCCCGGGCCAGACACCTAGGCCAGAGGCCTCAGGCCTGGTCAAGGGGCCGATCCGGTGATTGGTGATCGGAGGGTGATGAGGGTCAACTCCTCTGGCCGAGGCATCAGGCCTGGGTGGGGGGCGGAGCCGGGGATTGGGGGGATATGATGGTCCCCTTGCCCAGGACTGAAGCCTGGGTCAGAGGCGTCAGGCTTGGGCGGGGGGTGGAGCAAGCGATCAGAGGGAGATGGGGGGTCCCCTGCCCAGGCATGATTCCTGGGCCAGAGGCCTCAGGCCTGGGCGGGGGCCAGAGCCAGTGATCGGGGGGAGATGGGGGTCCCCTGTCCAAGCCTGACACCTCTGTCAGAGGCGTCAGGCCTGGGCAAGGGGCCGATCCTGCGATTGGAGGGTGATGGGGGTCAACGCCTGAGGGCTCCCAGTATGTGAGAGGGGGCAGGCTGGGCTGAGGGACACTCCCCCCCCACACACACCCAGTGCACGAATTTCGTGCACCGGGCCCCTAGTTCTATAATAATACCCAAGGAATAATAACAGCATTCCTAATAGCTTATCCTATAGAATAAAAGCCCAGCAACCATAGCAGCAGAACGACCAGAACAACTGCTTGACCAGTCACTATGAGGTGCACTGACAACCTCTTGGTCCCTCTCCCTGGCCATCAGGCTCCCATCGCCCGATGGTGAATGGGGAACCGGAGTGGGTGGCAGCGGGTAGAACAGCTGACCTTTTGGTTCTTCCCCCTGGCCGGCAGGCTTCCATGGCTTGATGGTGAATGGGAAACTGGGTTGGGTGGTGGCGGGGGGCGGGGCCGGCTGCCAGCAGCCAGGGAAGATAGCCCAGATCACAGACTAGGCCTAGGGACCATACCCGCGCACGAATTTTGTGCACTGGGCCTCTAGTCTATATATATGAAAAGCTAAGTGTCTATCTGACTGTCCGACCAGTAGCTATGATGCGCACTGACCACCAGGGGGCAGACGCTCAACACAGGAGCTGCCATGATGAGCACTGGCCACTTAAAAATAAATGGCACCCCGGACCTGGCGCCGACAAACCAACACTCGGCTTCCCCCAAGTGGGACACAGGCACCGCCACCACCCTGGAGCGACACCCCACCAGATGAGTAAATAGACCTTTAAATACAGTGTGGCAAGTCCTACAATAACAGGCTGAACAAGGTACTAAGGAACACCCAGAAGGACACCTAAACCAGGCTTGGGAGGGAAAGGGGCTTTTTCTTTCCTATTCATTCCTTAATGATGCAGTAAACGAAGAAGTCAACTCTTCTTGCAGATAACTTTTAAGCTACACCACAAGGATGAGTGAGAAGAAGCATTATATAGACTGAGATGGTTATAATAATCTGGCCACTCAATATATATATATATCTTTTTTTTAAAAGAATAGAGAAGCACACCAAATCAATATGATGAGTTAATAGCTGACTAGCTTTCTGAGTATTTACCATGGGCAAGGTATTATGTTAGACACTATATATGGAATATCTCATGCATTTTTTTCCAAACAAACCTATGAGGTAAGTTCTATTGTTCCTATTTATATACAAGGAAACCAAGACATATTTTATGACTTGCCCCACCAACATCACACAGCCAGTAGTGAGTGAATCTGAGAGTCAAACTGTGCTTGGATCCATTAAGCTGTGTTCAAACACTGCTTCCAAATAGCTATTTAGCCTGAGTAGGCTTTGCTTTTGGAGACTCCATCAAAAACTCTCATTCTATTCCATTTAATTTTCTTTAATTTTCCCTCATCGAATTCCAAAAGAATCAATGGCATCATTTTTAAAAGACAAGCTATGTAATATACACACAGAGACACACACAAATAAAATAAATAATTTTTTCATTATTGTCAAGGACAGAGCAGAAAATGCCCTCAAACCAGAGGTAGAAAGTGGGATTTCTGAAACTTATACCCAGGCTTCATCCATACCTGCCTTGCCCCCTTTCCCTCCGCCCCCCTTCCCCAGGCATGGAGAAGGGATGGAATGAGGGAGCAGCTTGGTGGAATACCTCCATATCCCATATACATGCTCATACGGTCCTCTCTCTGCAGCCCTTGCTACTCATTTTATGATAAAAACTTTATTTTTAGCCCTGGCCGGTTTGGCTCAATGGATAGAGTGTCATCCTATAGACTGAAAGGTCCCAGGTTCGAATCTGGTCAGGGGCACGAGCCCAGGTTGTGGGCTCTATCCACAGTGGGGTGTGTGCAGGAGGAAGCCAATCAATGGTTCTCTCTCATCATTGATGTTTCTATCTCTCTCTCCCTCTCCCTTCCTCTCTGAAATCAACAAAAATATATTTTTTAAAAAACTTTATTTTAATAGCAAATGTGATATAATCAGCCATAACATTCTTGACTCTAGAGTGGGAGAAACTGGGTATTACATTATTTTTCTGTCACTCATTGCATGTCCATGGTAATTGACAAAACCTCTCTGAACCTTGTTTCTCTTGTCCTCAAAGTGGGGCTGAAGGGCGTTAGACAAGAAGATCCTGGCACATAGCAAGTACTGGGTCAGATAAAAACTAGAATTCTCAGGCTTACAATTCTAAACCTTTAGTGAAAAGTAACAATCAAGGCATTTTTCAACTATACATTTTAAAAAGCTAATAACTTCATGCCTTCTTGTAGTATCCTTATTTATATTGGTTATTTTTTAATGGGAAAATTTAAGGTCTTTTCTTAGCTCATTCCTTGAATGGAATCAAAGTCCATGTCTATTCACAAAGGATTCTCAATGTGGGATGTTAATATCAGAATCTCGAATCAGACTCCTAGAATTTAGCACTCAATGAGTTAAGGGCACAGAAAAGTTAAAAAAAAAAACAACCCAGTCGTGTAAGGAAGGAACAGCTAGCTACTCCTTCCCATTTGCCTCATTCAGGGGATGAATCGCTCCTTCTCTTCCTCCTCATCCCCCACATCCTACACAGATTTCCTGAAAGACCTTCTGGTGAAGTTCTCGTCCCCTTGGCAAGGCAACGTGTCTGCTGAGCCAGTCAGCTGTCTCATTGAGATTCACTGCCAGGTGGACAGCTTTGATGGCAAGGAGGTGGCGTTCCGCCCAGTTAAGCAGCTTTCAAGCCTCAAGCCATAAAGATGAGCTCCTGGCCCTCCTTCCTCCGGGAGGAGGCTGCAGACATATTGCCTGCCCTGGGAAGCGGGGCTCTCCTGTGGTGCAAACTATTGAGCTGTGCAGAGCACCTTACTTACTGCTCGCTGCTCGGAGCGCTCGGGACACGGGCTCTGCCCAGCATCTGTGTCAGCTCTTCTCTGTGCAAGGGGTTGCTCGGGTAATTAGCCTAAGTTTGAAACAAGCAGGAAGTAAGTTGGAGAGGGGGCACGTGGTTTTCTGAGTCCGGGCTGATCTTTCTATTCACCAGAAATAAAAAGTCCTGGACTATAAGAAATGTAGGCAATAAGAGACCCCGTCTTTCTAAATGAAGCTTCCTCTGCTCAAGAGATCTGGACTAATTTTTAAGCTGAAGAAACCACACAGCTGTTACCCAAGAGTCGGGATTCTGTGCTTTTTGGCCTATTTTATAGAGGTGAACACGGAGATCAATAGATGGTCCAAGACTAAAACAAAACAAACAAACAAACAAACAACAGGACATTTAAAACTGAAACTGAATCTTCTAAGTGTTTTTATTATTATCTTATACGTAATGTATAGTCATTAAAAATACAGATAAGAGCCCTTGTATTTTTACATGTGAGGACTTGTTTGCTGCGGGCTCGGCTGCCTTCTTGCCATCTAACTGTCATTCTGAAGGAGAGGAGGGGCCGCCTCTCACCTTCTGTCAGTGAGGGCCTCCAGGTCTGGCTGTGCTTATGCAGGACTTTGGTGAGTGGAGGGGACCAATCTGTGGCATCTGCAGGGAAAATCTGAAAGGCACAGATGAGCCACCCAGCTGTTCCGTTAGCGAAGCAAAAAGAGTTGTTGCCACGCTGGGGTGGGCTGCAGGGCCAGAGCGTGTCAAACTGAAATATGCACGAGCATTTACTGTGGGACACTCCGGGGATTAAGCCAAACTGGAAACATTTGCAATCCTGCCCAAGAGGACAACCTGGGAAAGGCATGGGACCCCGAGAGAGACTGTTTCTGCAGAGGACCAAGGGCAAAGCCAGGTAAAGCAGCTGGAGGAGGATGGGCTGGCCACACCATAGGGGTACAGTCCAATGAGGGCTCTGGAAAGAAACAAAACACACAAGTGCCCAACGATGAATGAGTCCACCTCTCCCAGACGTGGGGAGGCCATCTTACAGAAGCACCAGTCGAGTAAGAATGTTTCTGTCCCTCTTTTCCAGCCCGTCTGTCCTCTGTACCTTTTTCGCTCCCCTCGGGGTCAGCGAGATAGAGCAGAAAGGGTAGAAGTCAAAAGTGAGGGAAGAGGAAAGAAAGGCTACACACCTGCCCATGTCGGTTGTAGGCAGCTCAGCTGTAGTTGCTTCTAGCTGTCAAGCTGAATGAGGGATGGAGAATTCTTAAGTTTGGAGTATTGATTAGCATAGTCGATGGGACCTTCTTGGTTTTGAGTAAACACTGTCTTGCAACCTAAAGTCACTGTAAGATTTTGTCCTAATCACGGCCCAAAATATCATGACACCCGAGGGGCAAGGGAAGAACGTGAATAAAAAGGACAGTTAGAAACACAAAAGGGAGTCATATAGTCTCTGTCACAAACTACTCAACTCTTGCAGCGGCAGCAAACAGCAGCTACTGACAAGAAGTGAATGCATGGGCGTGGCTGTGCTCCCACCCACCGGTATTTACATCGCAGGCAGCAGGCTAATTGGGTCCATGAGCTCCAGTTTGCCAACTCCTGTTATGCATCATCATTTTTAATGGCCATATTGGGTTCTGTTCTGCAGTTTTAACCAAATCTTGTTTAAGCATCCAACTGTAGTTGGACATTGAGGTTGTTTCTCAATTCTGCTATTAAAGACGATGCTTGGATGCACATCTTTGTACATAAACTTTATTCCCATCTTAATTACTTCTATCGTCTGTTCCTAACGTCCAATTCTGGTGTCGGTTTTCATTTTAAAGGCCTGTGAGCAGTACTGCCAAATTGCTCTCAAGAAAGGCTTGCCCAGTTTTCACACTCACCAGTGTGGTCTGAGAACACCTGTTTCCCTACCACAGAGATGGCATTTGGGCAACCTTTTGCACACTCATGCCATAAGTTTAAAAATGAGGACATGGCAGCGGGGATGTTATATGCCTAAAGTGGTTTCTGAGTGATCCTTGGTCCTTGGTCCAAAAGACAGTGAGGCCCACCTCTCCCTATTGCATGACGCTGCTGAAGACAGATTATTACTCACCGCTGAATTCTCTGGCTACTGTTTGGCCTCATCGCTCCCTGATTTTGTTTCCATGGGTTGCCACAGTTACAAGCAGAGTGAACCAGTGAACCAAACCGAGAGTGGGCACGCACGGTAAACGCTACCCCTACTCTAACCTTGTCGCACAGCGTGACCCTGGGCAAGGCCCTCGGCCTCAGCTGTGTAAAGGCTTCTCCGCAGAAAAAATGTGACAGTGCCCTCCAGGAAGGAAGCCGAGACGAAAAGATCACATTCCTCCCTGCAAATATCAGTGCTAGTGAGAGCGTTTCCTGAGCCATGGCTGGGAAGGAGGGCTCAAACATTGCCTTAGGGATCCATAGCTACTGCCCTATTTGGAAGCATCAATACAATGGAATCCATTATGTAGAGTCAACACAGTTTTGCAATCCGACCTTGAACTCAGCAAATCTGCCCACACCTTGCCAGCCAATATATACCATGGTCCATGGTTCTCACCCCCTTAGGAAAACACACACACACACACACACACACACACACACACACACACGGGGCAAATGGAGACGCTGCCACAGGCATTCACACTCTGTACACTGAACTATCCAAACCATCTTCCCTCATGCCCCTTGCTGCTTCCTGCTTTCTTTGTTCTCTAATGGTCATTGGCTCCTAGCCCAGCTTCTCAAGGGCCACTTTGGACCCTCTTGTTCTAATATCATGTCAACACAGCTTTACGGCTTAACTCCTCTTTCCTAAATTTGATAGTCTCATTCCTGTAACTGTTCAGGAACTCCAAGGGCACTGGGGTGAGGTCATCTTCACATCCCCACAAAGGTGCCGTCATTGTGTGCGTGCTCAGACAACCACCTCCAAACAGGAAACCGCATTCCGGGGCTACCACCTTGAAAACCTTTCTTAGAAATTCTTATAATGTCTGGAACAAATTCAAGCAGGTAAACTAATCTACAGCTGTCCCATAAAGTTATTTCTCTATTATCATAGGGTGTCTTCATAGCCACATCTCTAATTCACATCCAAATTCTTTCTGACGTGGGCTATTTCAATATCTTCTTAACTGAATAGATTTCACCCAACTTCTCCATGTCCCAACCATTCATATTTATATGAGTACATATACACATATATGTATATACTCACAGATATATATAAATTTATACATTTATATATTTGGTATAATACATTTATCTTCCTAAAACATGTGTTAGATATTATCTCATTCGCTTCCTCTAAAAAATCTCAGTGGCTCCCCAGCACATACACTGACAAAGCACATTCCATCTCCTGGAGCATAATGTTCAAAACCCTTCAAACATATAGCCCCCAAAATATGACCCCAACATGCGCGCGCACACACACACACACACACACACACACACACACAGCAAAAATATGAATTCAGAAATGGCCAATAAGCACATGAAAACTTATTCAGCATCATTAGTCCTCAGGAAAATGCAAATTAAAACCACAAGATACAACCACACAGCTAAGAGAATGGCTAAAATGAAAAAGGTTGACAATAATGTGACCTCAGGCTGCTGTTCTATCTGTCACCCAATACTTCATAAATTCTAAGCTCCAACCAAACCAGACGACCACTCGAACTTCTCTGAAAAGCCCTCCTCCTCCGGCTTCTCTACCTGGCTCCTGTCCACCTGAAATCCCCTGATGGTAAGTATAAGAGTCCTCACCACCCCAGTGGTGTCCCCATTCTAACCCCCAGAACCTGGGAATGCGTGACAGTACATGACAAAGGGGAACTGAGGTAGCAGATAGAGTTAAGGCTGCTCACCAGCTGACCTTAACACAAGGATCTTGTGCTAGATCACCCAGGCAGACTCAGTGTAACCACAGGGCCAGAGAGAGCAGGGGAGGAGGCCCGGGGATGCCACGTGGTGAGGACGCCATCCAATACTGCTGTGTTGACTGGAGGAGGAAGAAGTGCACAGGTGAAGCCAGGGGCAGCCTCTAGAAGCTGAAAAGGGCGAGGAAAGCGCTTCTCCCCCAGAGAGTCCAGGAAGAAATGCAGTCCTGCTGACACCTTGGTAGCCTGTGAGTCTCTGTGGAACTAATGACATTCATAACTGTTAGCAACTAGATTTCTGTGCCTTTAAGCTACTAAGTTTGTGGTCATTCATTACAGCAGCAGCAGAAAATGAATACAGCCCTCCTCATAAGTTGCTGCTAATAGATACACTTTGAAGGAAGGTTAATTCAACCAGAATCAACCCCTCCATTCTCTGGGCCTCCACGGTGATTATTTCTCTCTCGCTCATGGCACTTAATATATTTGCCATTAAGTCCTTTTCCCTCCCATTTAATCAATTACTTTATATTGTCCATTTTTACTAGATATATATTGTGTTAATCCTCACCCACGGATATTTTTTTCCATTGATTTTTAGAGAGAGTGGAAGGGAGGGGGAGAGACAGAGAAAAAGAAACAATTGGTTGGTTGCTTCCTACACACAGGATCGAGCCTGTAACTAAGGTACATGGCCTTGATCAGAATCAAACCCGGGACCCTTCAGTCTGCAGGCTGATGCTGTACTTACTAGACATATTGATGGTACTTGCTCTCCCATAATCCTTCTGTCAAACCATTCATGCTCTGCACCCTCTGACTACTTCCCTCACCAGCTAGAGGTGAGTGGTGAGGGGAGGACATCTCTCCCAAGGACAGCCAATCCATCAGCTGGGCTGGGGCTGGGGCTGGCCTGGTGGGAAAGGATGACTTGAATTAATGTGACAGTCAGCACCTATTGGAAAGGGTCATCAGAGCAGGCAGGTCGTGCAGAATTAGGGTTAGGACAGCCAGACTGCATAATGAGGCTGAGTTAAGGAGGGAACTGGCCATAGATGAAGTAGAAATGAAACAGGAATCATGAGATGGAGGAAGAGGAAAAAGGACAGATAGAAAAAATGTAAGTCTTCCCAGTTTCCCAGTTTCATGAGGAATAATGTTCTCGTTCTCGTTCTCTCTCTCTCTCTCTCTCTCTCTCTCTCTCTCTCTCTCTCTCTCTCTCTCTCTCTCTCCATGGTGATTATTTCACACTATGAAGCAGGTCAAATAGTTTCTGCCCTCTCTCAGCAGCCCCTCACATTCTGTCATAGGGGCCAAACATGGCCCCATCCAGCCCCAAGAATCCAAGATTCTTCCAACTCATTTTTTATGGCCTTGCGTTTTTCCAATTAATTTATAGCCCTTCTCCACACATCCACCAGTCTGTTTTTCTAAAATATAAATCAGAATATCACACTTTTCTGCCTAAAACCTTCCAGTGGCTGCCAACTGTCTTCTGTCCAGTCTCCTTGGCGGGCCCTAATGGGCCACATTGCTATCTGACCTTGACCTTGCCTGTCTACTTGTTTATGCTGCTCATTCTTCTCCTTCCATTCTCTACAGCCTTCACCCCCAAAACATACTGCTACCACATTCTAGATTTTAGCCAAGAATACTGAATCCAGGCTGTGTATCAAAATTGCCTATGGAGTATTTTTTTAGATATATAATGTTCAGGAGGGAAGACGTATATGGGAACTCTCTGTAATATCTGCTCAAATTTTTTGTAAAGTTAAAATTGTTCTGTAAAAATAAAGTGTAGGCCCTGGTTGGGTAGCTCTGCTGGTTAGGGAATGGTCCTGATATGCCAAGGTTGCAGGTTCCATCTCTGATCAGGGCACATACAAGAAGCAATGAATGCATACATAAATAGAACAACAAATCTCTGTCTCTCTCTCTAAAAAAAAATCAATAAATAAAAAAATTAAATAATAAAGTGTATTAAATGTAGCCAGCTAAGTCTGCTGCACATCCAGTGATCAGACCATTGCTTGGTCCATACTGACCACCGACCACTCCATGGCACAGAGCACGTCCACGTTTCCACCTTGTAGCTTGGATTATTTCTGGAGAGCAATTATTCAGTCCTCAAGGTCTAGTTCAGATGTACTCCATGGTGAAGCCTCCTCACTTTCCATATGGAACCGATCATTCTTTCACACGGTTCCCATATTTCTTTGGATATAACTTCACCACAATATTCATCCCAGAATCTGTTCCTTCTGCTAGAATATGTATATTCTAAGAGGCATTTGGGAGGTGATTAGGTCATAAGAGTGGAGTCCTCATGAATGGGAGTAGTGCTTTTATAAAAAATACCCCACAGAGCTCCCTCGGCCCTTCTACTGAAAACACAGCAAGAAGGCACTGGCCATGAACCAGGAAGGGGGCCTCCACTTGAACCTGACCATGGTGGCCACTTGATCTTGGACTTCCAGCCTCCAGAAGGTAAAAAATAAATGTATGTTGTTCATAAGCTGCCCAGTCTGGGGTATTGATTATGATGAAGATTAAATATGTAAAGCAGATTTTGTGCCTAGCACATTGAAAGTGCAGTGTAAGAGCTGTGTGCCTGTTTGTATTAGACAACCACACCTAATTAGAGCTGGTTTTAGCCATAACCAGGGAAGCCCAAATCATTCAGAAAGGTGTCTCAGAACCTTTACTCTCAGGAGTTCCTTAGGTTATAAAACTTGCATGAATAGCATATTACATGTATCGCATAATCTCTGACCATTGTTGACCATTTGTGTTTAATTAAAAAATTCACAGCACACATCATGTAACTTTCTGGTCTGTCTCCAGGTAGTCAACTTAGTAGGTGTTCTTTGGTCACAAAACATGTTTATATAATTGCTGTTATTTATGGTTCCTGTGCAGTTGGCATTGGAACCAGCCGGAGACTGGCCTTATCACAAAGGCAGCTGCATCCAACCGTCTCGAGAAGACTGGCCAGGCTGTTGCCACAGCCACCTTGAGAGGCTCCCGTGCTTCTGCTACTTGCCAAGGGTCACAGCAGAACTTTATCAGAAAACATGTATGTGTCACCTGAGTTCCTACCAAAGAGCAGGACCGAGGATCTACCACAAAGATGAGACAAAAGAAGCCCAGAGAGACCAGTCAGGAAGCATAGGACCCTCTTGTAAGTGCCAAATAGATGACTTAATTTGACACAGAGCAAGAACAGAAAGTTTCCAGACATCTCAGAAGGCCCATAAAGTACTAGGCAACAGATGTGTATTGAACACCTACACTGACCCCTGAGCTGGCTGCAAGCCCTGCACCCCCATCATAAACACCACTACCTACTCGTGCAATTTAATAGTGGGCATTTCAGTAGGCACCCCTAGTCAGATTTCCCAGAATATTTTGTTTGGTCTCTAGAGTATTTATTCAAAAAAAATATGGGGAGATGCCAAATGAAATCTATATTTCTGGCTTCTCGTAAAGTATCAGGAGATCTGGCCACCCTGGGCCTATCCTGTGGCATGGCAACAGTTGGCATCTGCTGGGTAGGTAGCAACTGCCCTTTACACAGGGCAGCAGTGTGCAAGTTCACTCTGGGCCCCTCCCCACCCCATCTTTATCCTGTATTTGAGGTTGCAACCTCTGAGAGTTCATGCAAAACCATTTATCTAACACCAAATACCCAAGGATTGCTTGATTTCTATCTGAGGTCTTAAGGAAGGAGTTTACAAGCATGTTAGGTTAAATAATGAATCAATACCTGATCAAAGAGGTTTAAATCTTAAACAATAGGAGTTTTATACACCTACTAGATAGATGATAGGTAGGTAGGTAGGGAGGGAGGTAGATAGATGACATAGATAGATAGAGAGACACACAGGGATGGATGGATGGATAGATGGATGGATGGATGGATAGATAGATAGATAGATAGATAGATAGATAGATAGATAGATACACAGATAGCTTTACTTTTGTCCTCCTTCCTTGAAGAGGAATACAGCTTGATATCTTGGAGAAAGAATATGCTGTGGGGTCAGCCAAAGTGGACTAAAGAGCTGGCACTTCCTCTCTTAGCAGCATAACTGGAGAGCCCTCTCTGAGTCTGTTTTCTCACTTATACAATGGAGATAGGAGATAATTTAATCGGCCTCCCAGGGACATTGCAAGGTTTAAATTAATACTTTTGTGCTTTGCTCATGCTGCTACTGCAGCCTGGGAATTTCTCAGCAGTCCACCCTTAGTTAAGCTGACAAACATCTCTGTGGAGCAAGACCCAGAGAAAAACATTTACTTGCCAAAGTTTTCCAACCCTCACTTCTCCTTGTCCATTACTACACTGTCCCAGGGGAAAAAAAAAGGAATGCTTACACTTCTGGTTACACACACACACACACACACACACACACACACACACACACACATATATATATACATACACACACACACATACACTGAGTGGCCAGATTATTATGGCCACCTGACATTTGTAGGCAAATTAGCTATAATTTCATGCTGAAGTTGCTAGAGGGCCAGACCGTTATAAACATGGGAATACCTTTGAATATATATATATATATATATATTATATTATATTATATATTATATATATTATATAATATATAACTATCCCATGTTCAAAGGCTGTTAAATCACGTTGTTTACCCATATCTTCAGGAAAAAAAAATTGCTTCTACTGTCGTGGTAAACAACCTGCTTCCCTATTTATAATGGTCTGGCACTCTAGCAACTTCAGCGCGAAATCATAGCTAATTTGCCTACAAACGTCATAATAATCTGGCCATTCAGTGTATATATCGGTAAGAGCATGTTTAGTGTATGTATTTTGGGTACATATACCTTTCACACCATAACAGGATGCATGCTTTGTGTTAACAGAATCAAGTATACTGCCTGTTCTATATGTGTTTAGATAACAGTGACCAGGTAATAGTAGAGAGATGTCCTTATTTTCTTTCTTATTGTTTAGCTCATACTCAATGTTAATAATGCTAATAAGTTGCATTAGCTCAATTGCCTTGAATAGATGCATACACACTCATACTTATTCAAGCAGTTAAAAAATTCAAAAGGAGCTTATGTAGAAGATATTTTCTACTCAACCAGTTTTATTAAGATAGAAAGCTAAAAAGTATGAAAACATTTATAAAGCTATATGTACCCCTATGTTCATTGCAGCATTATTTACAACTAGAGGGCTGGTGCATGAAATTCATGCATGGGTGGGGGGTCTCTTAGCCTGGCCTGCACCCTCTCTAATCCGGGACCCCTCGATGGATGGATCAGTCCTAAACTGGCAGTCAGACATACCCCTCACAATCCGGGACCACTGACTTCTAACTGCTCACCTGCCTGCCTGCCTGATGGCCCCTAACTGCCCTCCCCTGCTGGCCTGATCACCCCTAATCTCCTCTGCCTCAGCCCCTGCCACCATGGCTTTGTCTGGAAGGATGTCTGGAAGATGTTCAGTCTAATTAGCATATTACCCTTTTATTAGTATAGATAGCCAAGACATGGAAACAACCCAAACATCCACTAATAGATGATTGGATAAAGATTTGGAATATATATCTAATGGAATACTATTCACCCATAAATGAAGATGAAATATTGCTGTTTGTGACAACATGGATGGATCCTGAGAATATTATGCTAAGTGAAATAAGTCAGATGGAAAAGGACAAAAATGCTATGTTTTCATTCATGTGTGGAATACAAAACAAAAAAGTAACAAACAGACTGAACAAACTCACAGATACAGACTACAGAATGTGGTTACCAGAGGGGAAAGAAGGTGGGGACAGGACAAAGTGATTAAAGGGGGTCAAATATATGGTAATGGACAGAAAGTAGACTTCAGGTGGTGAGCACACAATAGACGATACAGGTACTACATTATAATCCAGTACACCTGAAAGTTATGTAATGTTATTAACCAATGTTATCCCAATAAATTTAATGAAAAGAAAAACGATGGGATGGTTCTAGCAATAAAAGCCATGGGTATGTGGACAGTTAGAGGAAAGCATCATAATTCTCTCTTTCTCGTAGAATTCACATGTAACTTACACACAAATTGTTTTCAGATTTTAGACTTTCATCAAAACCCAGACTGTAAGCTCCCCAAGGGCAAGATCCTTTATTTTGTCTATTAATATACATTCATCCTTGCCGCCAAGTCGGGCACATCCGAGGTATTCTACCTGTACTGAATAAACCTATGGATATGTATGGGGCTCACTGGAATAGCAAGCATTTGGCGGGTAACATCACTCTATGTGCCAGCCAATGTGAGAGTCACTTTTAAGATATTCTCATTTACTTCCACAATGCCCTGTGAGGTTAGTATCATTATCATTATTATTTGACTCCAAAGTCTTTGCTCTCTCCAATCCACCACCCATGCCTGCTCTTGAGGTCGGAATCTAATAAAAAGGGCACACGTGCAGTAAGTATGCTCTTAGGGCACTGACGACGAAGGAAGACCACGCATCTCCTCTCCTTGTGGATTGCCCCTCGAATCACAAAGTTGTCAATGGGCACAGGCTACATTCACCAAGGGAGGGGATGTTGTTAGCTTCTTGACTAATATGACATATAGAAGACATATTTTCTTCTCATCCTAATCTGGCTCCCTGGGCAGTTGAAGACAATTTTGTCTTAACTCAATTATCCAGATCAGGGCATGCCTTATCTGTCTGCACACGGGGTCTTACCTTTGAACCTAGTTTCCATTTATGCTAAATGCCTCTCATGGAGTCAGTCATCTTTAGAAGGGGGTGTCCTGGTTTGCCTAGAACAGTCCTAGTTTTCATTTCTTGTCCCAATGTCACAGCTATAGGGCTTGCTTGGACTAAATCTACAGGGATCTCAATAAAAGGATCAACTTGATGGGACATCACTGAGGCCACTAAGCACTGAGCCAAGCTGCTTTCTTGTTAATATTTTGTAAGTGTTGTAATAACAAATAAAATGAAAACCTCAATAATTTACATATAAACAGAATCTGGTGGTGCAGAAAATAATGTGTAAGTCCAGAGGAAAACTGACCCATAGGGCATGCAATAAAAATTTCATAGTTATACCCCCCCCCATTTCTCTCTCTCTCTCTCTCTCTCTCTCTCTCTCTCTCTCTCTCTCTCTCTCTCTCACACACACACACACACACACACACACACACACACACACACACACACACTTTATCTTCTTTATCATCATCTTGGGATGAATAATTTGGACCAGGTAGAGAATGATCATTTCATCATGTTTGCTTAGATAAGTCAGGGCAGCATTTTATTTGCCCAAATTATAGATACATTAGATCTACAATACTATGTCTCTTTCTTGCATTAGAGTTGCAAATCTGAGCATTTCTAGGTGAGAGTCGACACAGGACCAGGTGACTTCAGGAAAGCATCTTTACTATTGATGACTACTGTGCATTTTGCTTTCTTTTGATTCTCATTATTATGCATAACGATTCTTCACAAGTTTTATGGGCCTTTCCCTGCCCCTTGAGTACACAAACAGGATACAATTTGAAGAGGATTGCTGAGACTTGGATTGCATTCTTGGTTATTTATTCCTCTGTATGGTATCTGTATTCTAAAACTGGCATGAAAGTATGACTTCATGCTGTCTCTCATTGGATAAGGTCATTTCTGCTGGGACAAAACATGGTTATATTCTGCCTTCACATCTTTTTAAATTGTACCTATCTTAGTTGAAGGCATTTTTAATGAGTTGAATATACAATTTGTCTATGTAGAGCAGGGGTCCTCAAACTACGGCCCGCGGGCCACATGCAAATACAAATATCGTATTTGTTCCCGTTTTGTTTTTTTACTTCAAAATAAGATATGTGCAGTGTGCATAGCAATTTGTTCATAGTTTTTTTTTTAAACTATAGTTCGGCCCTCCAACGGTCTGAGGGACAGTGAACTGGCCCCCTGTTTAAAAAGTTTGAGGACCCCTGATGTAGAGAATGCAAATATATATATATACTCTCATTGTTGCTATTATGTAATGATGCATAGAAAACCACCCATAAATCCCAGTAGCTTAAAAACCAACCACTTCAGTAACCAATTCTGCATGTCAGGAGTTCAGAGCACCCAGGATGGTCTGTCTGCTCCATGGTGTCAGAGGCCTTAAATGGGGACAGTTCACACACCTGGGGACTAGCACACCTGGAGCTGGAGGATTCACCTTCCAGATAGCTTCGGCACCCTCCTGTGTGCCACGTTGGTAGGTGTGACTACAAAGCTGAGCTCAGCTGGTACTGTCCAGCACGGTGTCTCAGGGAGGACTTCCACCAGCAAGCAAGGTGAACATTGCAAACCACTTGGCCTTTGCTTGGGGCCACCAGAGAAGTTGCCTGGTGCCACTTCCACTATCCTCTATTACTAGAAGCAGTCACAAGTCCAAGGGGGAGAAGGGTGGAAATGACAGATCACACTTCCCAATGTGAGGAAACTATGGAGTTGGTAGCCATGTTTTAAACCACCATGCTCATGTATACTCCAGTATTTTCTTTAACTTTTCACGTTTATGAACTAGGCTACTGAGGATAATAAATACTCCATAGCAACTTTTCTAAAATAAAACAAGCATTTTGATAGAAATTCTTACATTTTAGCTACATTATAGCTAATAATCTTATCTAGCATATCAACATATTCAAATATATAAGAGCAATTTTTAATTATGTTCTTTTAGATGTCACGCTAGGAAAGTCACATGCGTTGAAACTAGATATTCTATAGGTGGTTTGTTGGCTATAATTGATTAGCTGTTTTTCCAGACTAGTTTAATGTATTTAACCTATAGCACAGCAGTTTTACCTCTAGAAAAAGAATTTTAAAAAGTAATCAAGGACTTATAAAGAGTGTTGTATAGAGGTATCTGTATAATCCTTTAAAAATTAGCAAACACTATATGTACCACAAAAGCCTTTAAAATTTGTATAGTATATCTAATTCACAGAATACTGAAAAAGTCATGTGGTAAACAATATTTACTGACATGAGAAAATGTTCACATTATACTGTTAAAGCTCAAGTTTATAGGAAGAAGACATAAAAAAAAAAACCCAACTGTATAAAACATAAATCTGTCTATGTAAAAATAAAAACTTAAACCTGGCCTGGCCAGTGTTGCTCAGTGGTTAAGCACCGACCCATGAAGTAGGAGGTCACAGTTTGATTCCAGATCAGGGAACATGCCCTAGTTGTGGGCTCGATCCCCAGTAGGGACATGTAGGAGGCAGTGATTGATGACTCTCTCATCATTGATTTTTCTATCTCTCTCTCCTCTCCTTTCCTCTCTCTGAAATCAATAAAAGCATATTTAAAAGCTTAAACTCAAAATATTGACATAAATGATATCTTAGATCTGGAGTTTGACATAATTTTATTTGCTTTGTTGTGTTTTTGTGTATTTTTAGATTTTTCTAAAATTACTATGTATTGATATATTGCTTTCCTATTGTTAGAAAATGAGTAAGAGATTGCATTACTTTCTAAATATATAAATTAAAGCAATAAATCAAATACATCTGTAATCTCTTCACACTGGATAATCATATTACTTTAAAATTTTTATATTTTGGGTTACCTAATTTTTATAAAGATCACATATACTGTATAAAGTGTTTGGTTGCCTCTTTTCCTTTACAACTGGAAGATGTTAATCAAACTAGTCTTTGCCTTTCCTGCCTCACTGAATCCCGTTAGCTGACCAAAGACCCTTTCCCTATGCCTATAAAGATAAACACGGGTCCTTACAGTGCTAAAAGTCACAGGGCTGTGAGCGTGTCCAACAGCTCTTCGCTGTGAGATCTCCTCATCACAACTGCAGTTCCCGTCCAGCTCTGTGACTCTCGGTGCTGCCTCCACCCCTCCAGTCACCTGAGAAAAGATCTGTCTCGTCCCCATCCAGGGGGCAGACACTCAATTCATGAGCTGCCCCCAGCCGGCAGTCCCCAGGCCAGCCAAGGTGGGTGCCAGCGGGGGGCTCCGGATCTCCCTACCAGTCACCCCGCAGAGGGAGGTGACCAGCGGCAGAGGTGTGGGGCGGGGCCAGCAAGGAGGCGGCTCCAGGCTGGCTAAGGCAGGTACTAGCAGGGGGCCTCCCCTGATCACCTGGCCAGTCGCCCCACAGATTGGCCCTGATCACTGGCCAAGCCTAGGGACCCTACCCGTGCATGGATTTCATATACCGGGCCTCTAATTGTTTATAACAGTAAAAGAATGGAAATAACCTACATGTTAATAAACACCTGCTTAAACAGTTTAGAGAACAATCATACAGTGCAATAATTTAAATAAATAAGGCAGCTCCATATGAACAGTTATGGGATGATTCCAGATATGTATCTGTAAGTGAAAAAAGAAAATAAAACTGTGTATGTAATGGGTAATTATTGTGTACAACAGCAACAAATATGCAATATATACCTGTATGTGCCCAGTCTATCATTTGAAGGGAACACAAGAAAGATGTCACAAGTAACTGCCTGCTGAGGGTACATGAGTGGCTTAGGTGGGAGAAAGACTTCATTTTCATTCTAGTAGTTTTTGAATCTTTTGAATTTTATATAAAAATCATGTATTCCTTCTTAAAAAGAGAGAAAAGGAAAGGTGAAATAAAGAAAAAGAGGGAGGGAGAAACACAATGAAAGTAAAAAGAGGCAATTCTTTGCATGGCACAGCAGAACCATCCAACACTGTCTTAAACCAGATGTCTCACTAAGGGTCTCTGCGTAGGGTTCAGAAAAGTCCCAGCTCTTGCTTCTAAAACCCCACCCTGCTTTGATTATTTCATTGTCTCTGCTTATGTGAGTTGAAATGTGCCTTCCTTCTCCTACCCCCCTCACCCCAAAATAGAACTCTAACTCCCAGTAACTTGGAATGTGACCTTATTTGGAAACAGGGTTCACAAAAGTAGTCAAGTTAAAATGAGGTCATTGGGATGGACCCTAATCCTATAGGACTGTTGTCCTATGGAAGGAGAAATTTGAACACAGAGGGAATACAATGTGGATAGACACTGAGACAAGATGGCCAGGTACAAGCCAAGGAAATGACTGGAACAGGTCCTTCCTAGTGCCTTCCTAGGAAGCATGGCCTTTTCTGGCCTATAGACCTGTGGACAAAAATAATTCTGTTCTTCTAAGCCACCTAGCTGTGGCACTTTGTTATAAAAGCCCTAGGAAGCTCATACCATGCTCTATCCCACTCTTTCCCTCTCCCCAACTTTCTAACTCCATCCCCCTCCCATTTTCTTTGGCAATAAGAGCAATAGCTCCATGCCCATAAAACAAAAATCAATTTAGCCTTTCTTGGCACCATGTAACTCCATAGCTTTTTCCAACCAGCATAATGAAAGCCCAGAAACAAATGATTGCCGAAATTTTCCCCAGAAACAGAGAATTCTTCCACCTAAGAAGGTGGTGATAGTACCAGTAGACTGAGAATACTTTCAATCATGTTATTTGTGTTCTGATTACACATACCCAATCATCTTTCTAAAGGCTGCAGGGTATATATTGTTTAACTATTCATAATTCACTTAATCATTTTCTGTGTTGTTGGATATCTGTGTTGTTTCCTACTTTCCACTGTTGGATAAACTCCTTAGAAGTGGAGTTTATGAGTCAAAAGGCAAGCATACTTTGTTATTTAATACATATTATCAAACTAGAGGTCCGATGCATGGATTCATGCACCGGTGGGGTCCCTTGGCCTGGCCTGTGGGGATCGGGCAGAGACCAGCTTTCTGACATCTCCTGAGGGGTCCCAGATTGCAAGAGGGCAGTTCTCGGGTGATGCACCCAGGAATCGGGCTCCCTCCTCTCTGGTTCCGGGTGTGTCACCCGAGAACCACGGCTGCCAAGTCACTGCAGCTTGGCAGCTCCTGCGTTGAGCATCTGCCCCCTGGTGGTCATTGCATGTCATAGCTACCGCTCAGACAGTCGAACGGCCAGACAGTAACTTAGGCTTTTATATATATACTAGGGGCCCGGTGCACGAAATTCGTGCACTGGGTGTGTGTGGGGAGGGGAGTGTCCCTCAGCCCAGCCTGCCCCCTCTCACATACTGGGAGCCCTCAGGCGTTGACCCCCATCACCCTCCAATCGCAGGATCGGCCCCTTGCCCAGGCCTGACGCCTCTGACAGAGGTGTCAGGCTTGGACAGGGGACCCCCATCTCCCCCCGATCACTGGCTCTGGCCCCCGCCCAGGCCTGAGGCCTCTGGCCCAGGAATCATGCCTGGACAGGGGACCCCCATCTCCCTCTGATCGCTTGCTCCACCCCCCACCGAAGCCTGACGCCTCTGACCCAGGCTTCAGGCCTGGGCAAGGGGACCATCATATCCCCCCAATCCCCGGCTCAGCCCCCCGCCCAGGCCTGATGCCTCAGCCAGAGGAGTTGACCCTCATCACCCTCCGATCACCAATCACCGGATCGGCCCCTTGACCAGGCCTGAGGCCTCCGGCAGAGGTGTCTGGCCTGGGCAGGGGACCCCCAGCTCCCCGCGGTTGCAGGCTCCGCCCCTGACCAGGCCTAACGCCTCTGTCCTAAGTGTCCGGCCCGGGCAGCGGGGACCCGCAGCTGCAGCGGCCCCACAATCGTGGGCTACGCTTTAGGCCCAGGCAAGGGACCCCTAGCTCCCGGGACTGCCAGCTTCGACTGTGCCCAGCTCCCATCGCTGGCTCCACCCCTACTTCCTGCTATCACTGGCCAGGGCGGCAAAGGCACCTGATTCTCCGATCATGGCTGGGGGGCAGGGCAAAGGCGGCCTCAGGGCCGCCTTTGCCCTGCCCCCCAGCTCTTAGCTCCCCCCTGGGTTTCCCATCACTGTCAGTGGCAGGGGGCTTCTTCCTGCTTTCCCTTTCGCCTCCCTGCATTGTGCCTACATATGCAAATTAGCCGCCATCTTGTTGGCAGTTAACTGCCAATCATAGTTGGCAGTTAATTTGCATATAGCCCTGATTAGCCAATGAAAAGGGTATCGTCGTATGCCAATTACCATTTTTCTCTTTTATTAGATAGGATAGATAGCCTTCTAGAAAATATGACAAATTTTTAATCTATTTTACTTTGATAATCAGAAAAAAATATTAATTAATGTGGTCATGTTGTTTATTGTTCTAGTATAAGACAGGGATTGACACACCTTTTCTGTAAAGGGCAAGATGATAAATATTTTACACTTTGTGTGTCATTCAATCAATCTCTGCTGCAACTCTGCCATTGTAGTGGGAAGCCGCCATGCAACACTGTGCAAGTGAGTGAGCAGGGCTGGGTTCCAATAAAACCTTATTTGTGGATATTGAAACTGACTGTCAAATAATTGTCACTTTATAAAGTACTGTTCTTCTTTTGATTTTTTTTCAACCATTTGAAGAAAATGTCAAAACCACAGTTCACAGACCACTCAAAAACCTGCAGCAGGATGCATCTGACCCACAGGTTGTAATTTCTCAGTTTCTGGTGCTGAAATTAGTACTTGATAACTCATTTTGCAGTATATTAGAAAATTCTTCCTTGAGGAGAAACTTTCACTGTCCTGCAGGTTCTTTTTGGTTCTTTAAGATTCATGTGATATTAGGATGACCTTGGGCACCACTGTCATAGTAGCCAATGGGTAAATTAAAGTGACTGCACATCAACTGCTGTCAATATTAATTCTAATACTGTTAAGAGTATTACCTAAAGGATTTAGAGAGCATCTATCCCTATGTTTTCTCTCAAAGCTATTCCCTAGATTGAGCCAGACCATTAGAGCTATGATACTCTGTATTGATTATTTCTCCGACAACTTTAAAATACATATCCATGCATTCCTTACTTCACAGAATTCCTCTAAAACAGTTATTTATAGAAACTCACCCCTGAAATCTAACTGGGGTTCATGTTGACCAATGTCATCCCAATAAATTTAATGAATAAATAAATAAAAGTGACAATTTTGCAAGATTCCATAAGCCTACATTGAGAATCAAGAAACTCCCATCATCTATTACTCAATGAATATTTTTGAAGATATTGTTGATTATGTCATAATATATCCTTTGTATGAGGAAGACACTTGTCTCCATAAGAAAAATAATTAAGATTTTCTTTTTAAAAAATGTTTTTATTGATTTCAAAGAGGAAGGGAGAGGGTGAGAGAGAGAGAAACATCGATGATGAGAGAGAAGCATTGATTGGCTACCTCTTGTACATCCCCTACTGGGGATTGAGCCAGCAGCCTGGGCATGTGCCCTGACTGAGAATGGAACTGTGACCTCTTGGTTCATAGGTTGACTCTCAGACACTGAGAAAACACTGGGAAGGCAGGTTTCTCTTATTTTTAGCATGGTTTTTGTGCCCTAAACTTGACAAGTCTTTTCCTTACCTTCTTATTCTTTCCCTTCTGTTAATTTTCTTTATACATATTTTAATTTGTTTTATTCTGCTATATTTTATGTAGTTTATAAGCTATATCTTCTCTTCTCCTCTTCCTCCTCTCTCTTCTTCATCTTTGAAAACAGGCATTTAAAATTTTAAAATATTAAAAATGGGGGTTGCAGGCAGGGGTGTGCCAAGTCCAGATTTGACAAGAGGTTGGGATGAGGACAATCTTAATGCCAATTGGTAGCCTTTCCTTTTTCTCCTGATTCTTTTTAGTCTCTTTAACCAGCAGAACCATTTAAAACCTCACATTTATTTTGCGCTTCTTTTTTCTTTCATCTAATGGCTCCACTCAGGAACCACAATGCCCTGGGAACCCAACCATGGATCCATCCGTCAATGGTCTATCCTCCTTCAGCCTGAAAGTTCTCTGTGCCTCAAGGTCAGAACAGGGGAAGGAACTGGGGCCAGCCAGCCTGCCCGGGGGGTTATCTGCCAGGTTGTCAGGAGTGACAGCAAAGAGCAGGGCTGCTTGATGAATCCAACCAGCAGGAAAACCTGTCAAAACACCCAGAACGTTCATTGCAGGGGTCGTGGAAACATCGCCTATTTGTTTGGAGCACGTTTAATTATTTTTAAACATATGCAGTCTGTAGTTCAGTGAACATGTCAGGGATAATAGAGGAAGAAAAGCAAATGAGGGGAGCCCAGCTCCTGGAGCGCCTGACTCCTCTCCGCAGCTGGCTGATGGGGAGAAGCGTGGATTCCCTCCCAAGCGCGGCTCCCTGTCTGTCACCTAATGAAACGCAGCAGGGGGATTAATGGCATTAGCTGGAGGCCAGCATGCTGTGCAGTAAACAGATATACATCCTCACTCATTTGGGGGGGGTGTTTCTCAGTGCCTGCCCACTGGCCTGCAAAGGTCACTCCCAGCCCTGTACTAGTGAAATGGGAGAAATTAGGTTTGTTGAGAGAATCCTGTGCTCTGTGTAGGGAGAGCAGCCCTGGGGGCCATGCACCTCACTCTGCTCCTCCCTCCTCCCCACGCACCCTAATTGGGGCTTAGATTTCTTCTTGGGGGGAAGTAGTGGTAACCAGAGAAGATAAAAGCCCTACACGTAAATGCTTTACAGAAGAAGGAAAAAAAAGGTTTTATTTTTATCACCAAATTGATGAAAGGGTGTGAGAAAAACATGGGGGAGTGCTGTTTGGATATCATGCTAATCTCTCTTCACTCATGAAGCGAGAGTTTCCATATATCAGCGCACACAAAGCCGAGAGCCCAGAAATACATGTGTTCACTGTCCCTGCTCCACAGGGATATGCATGGCAAACAGCTACAAGGAAATCCCAAACTCAGAACTCCTAACTTTCAACTAGTGGTAGAAAATATGGGGGGATGTGAGGGGGAAACCAAGAGAAGAAAGTTAGGAGGAAGAATAAATACTGCCTGAGGATGGCTATGAGCAACATTCAGACACAAACTGAAACCTTCAATTAAATGGAAGAATACCCAGCACTGTCCAGACAAAATCAGGGTCAGAATCTGGGAAGGAATGAAAGAAAAAGAAGAAAAAACAAAACAAAAAAAACAATCAAGGTAAAGAAGAAGGTTTGAGGGAAATGTGCAAAGGAAAATTTAGAGCTAACTCAATGCTACACAAATATTAGATAAGGACAAACATAAATGCTGCCTTGTCAGAATTTACCTTCGTTATCCTATATAATAAAAGGCGAACATGCCGAAACCGGTTTGGCTCAGTGGATAGAGCGTCGGCCTGCGGACTGAAAGGTCCCAGGTTCAATTCCGGTCAAGGGCATGTACCTGGGTTGCGGGCACATCCCCAGTAGGAGATGTGCAGGAGGCAGCTGATCGATGTTTCTCTCTCATCGATGTTTCTAACTCTCTATCTCTCTCCCTTCCTCTCTGTAAAAAATCAATAAAAATATATTTAAAAAATAAATAAATAAATAAAAGGCTAACATGCAAATTGATTGAATGTTGGAAAGACCAGTTGCTATGACGCACACTGACCACCGGGGGCAGACTCTCAATGCAGGAACTGCCCCCTGGTGGTCAGTGTGCTTTCACAGGGTGATCGCCACTCAGTCAGAAGCCAGGCTTGTGGCTGGTAAGCGCAGCGACAGTTGCAGGAGCCTGTCCTGCCTCTGCGGCAGCGCTAAAGACCCCCTGGGGGATGTCCAGCTGCTGGCTTAGGCCCCCAAAGTGGGCCTAAGCCAGCAGTTGGACATCCTCCAAGGGGTCCCATACTGCAAGAGGGTGCAGGCTAGGCTGAGGGACTCCCCCCACACTGCCCATGCACGAATGTCGTGCACTGAGCCTCTAGTTTTCTTATCATAACAGAACACTGCCAAACCAGTTTGGCTCAGTGGATAAAGCGTCGGCCTGCAGACTGAAAGGTCCCAGGTTCGATTCTGGTCAAGGGCATGTACCTTGGTTGCGGGCACATCCCCAGTAGGAGGTGTGCAGGAGGCAGCTGGTTGATGTTTCTCTCTCATCGATGTTTCTAACTCTCTATCCTTCTCCTTTCCTCTCTGTAAAAAATCAATAAAATATATTTAAAAAAAAAACACCCAGAATGCTTTATTTCATACTAAAAGCATAAAGTTGCACTCTGAGATTTGCATGCTTCACAGTACTTTTTAGCAATAGACATTACTATCAAGGAAACATGATGAATGAAAAATAAAGAAAAAGGAAATTCAGGATCATTTATATTTATTATGTTATGAACTCAATTCTGAACACCTCTGCATATCACCACTACTTCCTGAGGGTGAGACAGGAAGTAGTGGGAGTCAGATTTCTTAAAGGACATCATGGCAGTTCATTTGCTCTCCTATTTGCAGGCCAACAACAGAGAAAAGAAGGGATGCGCAGGAAGAGCGCATGTGTCTATGCTATATTTACCAGAAAGAAACAGGTCAAATTTAGGTAGTTTTTTTTCTTTTTTGTTCTTTTTTCCCCCCTAAATCTGCAGGCCTCACCAGCTTCCAGGGAGGAATGGGATCTAGGAACTCAATACCAGTGTTCAGATTATTGCTTTCATTGATGAACACAGAGCCTCAGACCCCTCCCCTAGGTCCTGCGCCTCAAATACTCCAGGAGTCTGCTCTGCTGCTGGCTGCTCTGGAGAGCCAGGCACCTGGGAAGAACCCTCCCCCGCAGGCCCCACTGTGCCCTCAGTGCATGGCAGCCCTAGTGCCAAGAGATTGCCGCCCTACTCAACCAGCTGCTTCCCGGTCCTCCCAGAGACACTGGCCCCTCCACTCCTTACCAGGCCAGAGCTGACTCTGTCTCCACACGGAGAGGATTCCTACTGTACGTGAAGGGCAAATTCAGTCCTGGGGTCAGGCTGGGGCAACTGGTCCTGGCTGACCTCTCCTGTGCTGGTCTCTCCTGAGTCCAGGTGTCCAGGCACCACACCCTAGCGATGGCGAACCTTTTGAGCTTGGCATGTCAGCATTTTGAAAAATCCTAACTTAACTCTGGTGTCGTGTTACATATAGAAATTTTTTGATATTTGCAACCATAGTAAAACAAAGATGTATATTTTTGATATTTATTTTATACTAGAGGCCCGGTGCACAAAAATTTGTGCACTCGAAGGGGAGGGGAGGTCCCTCAGCCCGGCCTGTGCCCTCTCACAGTCTGGGACCCCTCGGGAGATAATGACCTGCTGGCTTAGGCCTGCTCCTGGGTGGCAGAGGGCAGGCCCAATCCCTAGGTGCAGCCCCTGGTCGAGCTCAGAGCATTGCCGATTGGGGAGTTGGGGCACCGCACCATGTCATGCACAGAGCAGGGCAGATTGGGAGGTTGCGATGCCACCCTCAGTCATGCTCAGGGTAGGGCCGATTTGGGGGTTGGAGCACCGCCCCCTGTCACACTCAAGGCAGGGGCGATGGGGAGGTTGTGGCGCCACCCCCTGTCACGCACAGAGCAGGGCCAATCAGGGGGTTGGGGCGCTGCCCCCTGTCACGCACAGAGCAGGGCCAATCAGGGGGGTTGGGGCTCCGTACCCTGTCACGCACAGAGCAGGGCCCATCATGGGGGTTGGGACTCCATACACTGTCACGCAGAGAGCAGGGCCCATCAGGGGGTTGAGGAGCTCCCCCTTGTCACTCACAGAGTAGGGCTGATAGGGGAGTTGGGGCACCGCCCCCTGTCACACACAGAGCAGGGCAGATCAGAGGGTTGGGGCGCCGCCCTCTATCACCCAAAGAGCAGGGCCGATCAGGGGGTTGGGGCGCCGCCACTCTCACACTCAGGGCAGGGCTGATGGGGAGGTTATGGCTCTACCCCATCACACACAGAGCAGGGCCCGTGGGGTGGGGGGTGGGGCGCCGCCCTCTATCACCCACAGAGCAGGGCCGATCAGGGGGTTGGGGCGCCTTCTCCTGTCACGAACAGGGCCAGGCTGATGGGGAGGTTGTGGCCCCGCCCCCTGTCACACACAGAGCCGCAGGGTGATCAGGGGGTTTGGGCACTGCCCCCTGTCACACTGATCCCGGTGCCGGGAGGCCTCTCAGCTCTGCTGATCCTGGTGCTGGGAGGCATATTATCCTTTTACTGTATAGGATAGAGGCCTGGTGCATGGGTGGGGGCTGGCTGGTTTGCCCTGAAGGGTGTCCTGGATCAGGGTGGGGGTCCCCACTGGGGTGCCTGACCAGCCTGGGTGAGGGGATGATGGCTGTTTGCAGCTGGTCACACACCCTTCAGGGTGGGGGTCCTCACTGGGGTGCCTGGCCAGTCTGGGTGAGGGGCTGAGGGCTGTTTTCAGGCTGGCAGGTGACTGCAGCTCCCAACCGCTCCTTTTTTTCTTTTCTTTTCTTTTATTCTGGGCCAGCTTTAGCTCTGAGGCTTGGCTCCAGCTCTGAGGCCTCCGCTGCTGAAAGCAGGTTTCTGGCCTTTGTTTACCTTCTGTATTTGAAACAATGTTGCGATCTTGCTGGCTGAATCCCCGCGGACTAAAGCAGGTTTCTTGGGTTTTGTTTAGCTTCTATATTTGTAACATAGTTGCTTAGAGTTGCAGCTCAGAGGCCTGCAGCGGCAAGCGGGGAACACTGGAGTCCTCCGTCACTGAAGCAAGCAAGCCTCATGTTCGCTTTAAGCTGCCTGGCTGCCGGCCACCATCTTGGCTGGCAGTTAATTTGCATATTGCCCTGATTAGCCAATAGGAAGGGTAGTGGTCGTACGCTAATTACCATGTTTCTCTTTTATTAGATAGGATATTTAAATGCCATTTACCAAAAAAAATCAACCAAAAAAATGAGTTCACGTGTCACCCCTGACATGCGTGTCATAGGTTCGCCATTACTGCTCTAGTCTCATGGGTTCCTTTCTGCTTTAGCAGAGTCCTCATGCCTGTGGACCCCAGCGTGGAGGTGGGGAAAGGGGGGAGGGAGATGAGGTAGCTTTCTACTGTTGGCGGATGAGCCTTTTCCCTCTGGAGTTTGATTACCAAAACTTATAAGAAAATCTTTACATCTTTGATGACTAGATGTATTGAAGTAAAAGTCATGTGTGAACAAGAAGGGGGACTAATGACACTAGGTATTGTCCATGTTTTTTCATAAGTGCAATGGCATCAACTAGAGAAGGGATATCCTCCAGGTGTCATTACCAAGAAAGCTTGATTCTCTGCTTGAAAGTAACTGACTGACTACTGAACTTCTTAATTTTCTTTCTTTTTGTTTGCAAAAAAATATCCTAAGAGAATCCCTCTTGCCTGGACAACTCTAGCAATACTCATGTATAACAAAATAAAGCCTTCTATCTGCACAATGTCAGGGCTATATTCTTACCCATGGTGTCTGATAACTATGTAAACTATTGGAACAAAGCTAGAGTGATTTATATGTGTCATTAGAAACTTGAGGTTTTTTAAGGATTCATAACCATGTACAGTATGAGACATATTAGATAAACCATTTGGCTAACAAATAACAACCACAGCAAACTTTCCCAGTTACAAATTTAATCCAGAGGGCAAGTGGGAGCATTTTCCCATCCCAAGGTCCAGAAGAAACCTTGTGGTCACATTCTCTCTGCTGATCACAGTGTCACGTGGCCTTGAGTGTGAGGAAAAAGGAAAGCCGGGGCCTGTGGGGGCTCTGGCAGGGTTCTGAATAGGCAGTGGGAACCTGTGCTCCTCACCTTGGACCTTAAATTTCTGTGTGCATCAGAATCACCTGGAAAATGTGTAAACGAATGTACGTGTTCAGATTCTACCTCCATAAATTCCCATCTCCTTAAGTCTGTGTTGAGGCCTAGGAATTTGCATTTAACAAGTACCACACCCCACACACCTGATGATTAGGTGATGCAAAGGTTATATTATGAAACACTGATTAGGCCCGGGAATTATGGGACCATTCTAAATAGGACGGCACTTTGGGCAGTCATTTGTTAAGAAGGTGTGAAGCAGCAGGAGGCCAGGCTGCATGTGCACCATGCATATGGCATTACTTTAGGACAACTACTGTTATCTTGATGATACTGTTTAATATACATTGCAGATGGATTATTTACTCTATCCCCTCTAGCAGTCTGTGTCTAGCTGGAACCAAGTGACCACAAAATGTTGCAGAGGACTTGGAAGTTACGCTGTTTAACTTGTCATATTGGGGCCCCAGGACTGGAGGGAGATGTGTGGGGCTCGTGTTGCCATATGTGTGTGATTACCTTCATGCACGCAACTCACAGGCATGGGGCCTTGAGCAAGAAAGGTCATCTTTCTTTTAGAAAGTGACTTAGTGGGTGGTATTTGTAACCCAAAACATACAATACAACTCACTCTCTCTCTCTATTGTATATATACATGTGTACAATACACACACACACACACGCACACACACAGGCATGCACACGTAAAATGTGAGTTATACTGTGTGGTACATAATGGTTTAAATTCATCCCAAAGGCCAACCACAGGGGGGAAAACATTCCTGCCATTTCCAGATCCACAGAAGGTGACTGAACCTCCTCCGTGAATGTAAACTTCACATTCTCTGCCCAGCTGGCCCCCTGTTCCAATCCAGTACATCGAAGATTCGGCAAACACATTTAGGAAAGAGGAGGAGATAAGTAACACCAAGCTGTGCTGATAAGAAGGCCAGGACTAAAAGTCTTTGAATTTGTGCACAATGGAATGAATGCCTTTTATCCACTCACCTCCCTAAGCAAGCAACACCAGGAAAATCATTTTCCAATTAGTCAGCAGGTTTCAGCATCATTACCTTTGAGATCAGATTTGCAACCATTCAAAAATGCATCAGAGACAATGTAAGAAGGAGTTCAGCATCGTTCCTGGCATCGGAGGGCTGGGAGGAGGCGGAATTAGATTAGCTGCGGCAAAATGGGAGGGTTTACATTACCAGAGGGGGTCTACCTGGCTCCAGGCTTCACAGTGAACAGCGCTTCCAGCATATGGCATTACAATGGATTAGTGATCAAGTCCGATTAATCCTAATAGATCGTCTTTTGAACCTCAGTGGCTTGTTAGGTGAGAAAAAAATTGTCCCCAAAGTGTCAGGTGAAACTCTCATTTGAGGTAAGACTACCATGTGGAGATGGGTCTCCATCTGGTGGCTCCCTTTTGTGAAACTCCACCAGAAGGTGTTTTAATGAGGCTTTTATAGCAGGCACCACCTGCCACTAATCTTCCCCTCTAAAAAGGTGTAATTGAGGGTTGGTTTTACAGTATGGCTCGTCTCCTAACCTTGGGAATTCATCAAGAAATGCAAATCATGGGTGGGACGGTGTAATCATGAAATGCCATTTTGGCTTTTGGTTTAGACTGAAGTGGTTATAGAAATTTGTGGTTCGCTAATTACAACCAGCTATATAGTAGCTTCCCCTTTCAGTTAGATTAAAACGTGTGTCATCTCGGAATTAAATAACCAAGTGGATGGTGACCATATGTCTTCATTCAGTTCTCTGCACATGTAAAGAGTTGCGAGGCTGCGAGTGGTTCACACAATTTAAAGGTTTCATTCCCACTATGAAGGTTTAACTGGTTCGGATTTACTGCACATTCGTCCTCTTAGTAGATGCTTCAGTCCTAAGATGCACTGTTTGAATGAGACATGAACAAATGACCAAATCCCGGAGATGTTTTCTATGTGGGGACTTCGGGAATACAGTTATTTCTCTTTATTGCTTAATTTAACACAGATTTTGGTCACACTGCTCTCTCGGCAGATTGGGTATGGAATACACTGGCATTTCTACCCTAGATCTCATTGGAAATAAAAGATGCTGCAGAAGGTGGAGTACAATAAAGTAACTGATTTTTTTTAACCCAATAACCATAAATTGAGCCCTAACAATGCACCAGGTATGCTGCTACAAATTAGAAAATAATAACAATAATAGTAATAACAGTAACGACAAAAATATTACACAGAACCTGCCGCCCAATAGTGTGGGATCATTAGTTTTAACTCCTATTCTACTAAAGAATATTTCAAAGTTCTTTTCCTTTGCTAGTGTCCCCTCAGAATGTTATCTTACCAACATATAAATCAAGTCAACAAAATAATATACTAAGATAAATTTCAATATTTGGGCATTATCTATAGTATGGATAACTCTGGTTTTTTTTTAACTCAAAGAAATGCATTGCCCTTAATTATTTGCCTCTTAACTACTAATTTAATTACTGAATAGCAAGAAAGTTACATGAACCAAAATATCCCATAATCCAAAACTGGCTTGCAGTTTGAGTTTGGAATGGCCTTTATAAATATAAAACATGATTTTAAAGCAGAAATAATAAATTGGAGTCCCAGAAGCTGAATCTGACCTATACTTTTTTTGTTGCTATTGTTGCTTTCATATGTTGGCCTATACAAGGTTTGTGGGTTGTTGTTTTAAATATGTTTACATTTACTTTTTTTGTTTGTTTTGTTTTTTGTTGAGAGAGAGAGAAAGAGAGAGAGAGAGAGAGAGAGAG